>NC_041225.1:50202273-50266104 GCF_002837175.3 Physeter macrocephalus
GCACAGGCTCCGGACGCGCAGGCTCAGCGGCCATGGCTCACGGGCCCGGCCGCTCCGCGGCATGTGGGATCTTCCTGGACCGGGGCACGAACCCGTGTCCCCTGCATCGCCAGGCGGACTCTCAACCACTGCGCCACCAGGGAAGCCCTGGATTTTTTAACATATTTATTGGAGTATATTGCTTTACAATGGTGTTAGTTTTTGCTGTATAACAAAGTGAATCAGCTATACATATACATATATCCCCATATCCCCTCCCTCTTCCTTCTCCCTCCCACCCCTCTAGGTGGTCACAAAGCACCGAGCTGATCTCCCTGTGCTATGCGGCTGCTTCCCACTAGCTACCTATTTTACATTTGGTAGTGTATATATGTCCATGCCACTCTCTCACTTCATGCCAGCTTACCCTTCCCCGTCCCCTTGTCTTCAAGTCCATTCTCTATGTCTGCGTCTTTATTCCTGCCCTGCCCCTAGGTTCTTCAGAACCATTGTTTTTTTTTTTTTTAGATTCCCTATATATGTGTTAGCATACGGTATTTGTTTTTCTCTTTCTGACTTACTTCACTCTGTATGACAGTCTCTATGTTCATCCACCTCACTACAAATAGGATGTTGGATTTTTATCAAAATGCTTTTTCGGTATCAATAAGGCCTGTTTTTTGAATCCACATGTCTGATTCCAGCAAATTTCTCTTTCCAGAATGATTGTCTGTGAGAATTTCTACTTCCTTTAGGTGATCACCACCTATGCCCAAAATGGTTGGGCTGAAGGCCCTCAAAAGGCCACCACTTCAAAATAGAATAGCCATGAAAATCAGTACATTTTCAATGTCAGGAGTATTTGCTCTCAACTCTGCGAGCAGAAAGGCATTAACAACACAGCTGATGCTAAACTTCAACCAGTCTTGCCTAATTTCATTTCCATGATCAGTTCCAAGAATCTTACCCTGGGTCCTGAAACACTTCACTACAGTCTGGAGGTCTCAGCCAGTGCTCAAACAAAAATACACACTCACAAAAACAAGCAGCAAGTTACACTAAAGATTGCTCTTTGCAACACTGGTTTTTCAGGGTTCTATGGTTATATGAGTTTGTGAAATGTTGATAAAAGGAGGTTAAACAGTATTGAAATGCTAGTATGTATGATAAATCTCCCAAGAGGAGAAATATAGAGGGAGTTCTTTCTCAAAATTTTTTCATTATGAAAGTGTTGTATTTCAGGACATCTTCTGGGTAATGAGCTTTGTAGAAAGCTAATTTACAGGTGAAAGAAATCTAAATTCACAGAAAGAATTATATATATTTTTTTGTTCCAACGAAAAAATGTAACACAGTCTAACAGAAAAAACTATGCCTTTTATTCTTTTCAGTATAGCACATTAAAGTACACTAAGTTTAAATTTAGTGTTCAGGTTACTAGTTTGTTTTCCCTACCAACAAGATGGAGGGCTTGATTTGTATTAAAGGCCTATTCAGGGGAACCTTTCAGATTAATGGAAAAGTTTGGCCCAAATGGGTCTTGAGAGAGAAAATCTTTGAAATGGCAGTTTTTATAGTTTCAGCTTGAGTCCTCTGATGTAAAAAACTGTTTTGGAAGGATACCTCCAGTTACCTTTAGATTTGATCATTTGCATTTGCACTTCTTTATTTACCTCAAGACACTGAAGTTTTGAGCAGGAGGCTTAAGTTTGGAGTATGGGTTTTGGAGTCAAACTGCCTGAGTTCAAACTCTAGTATGCTATTATACTCCTCCTCACAAGCTGTGAGACCTTGGACAAGCCACTTAACCTCCCAGTGTTTCCATTTTTACAGTTTACAAGTACTTTTTTTTTTTTTTTTTTTTTTTTTTGTGGTATGCGGGCCTCCCTCTGCTGTGGCCTCTCCCGTTGCGGAGCACAGGCTCTGGACGCGCAGGCTCAGCGGCCATGGCTCACGGGCCCAGCCGCTCCGCGGCATGCGGGATCCTCCCAGACCGGGGCGCGAACCCGGTTCCCCTGCATCGGCAGGCGGACGCGCAACCACTGCGCCACCAGGGAAGCCCTCCATTTGACTCTTGATGGAACATTTTCAGAATGTATAAGTGACTTGCCCAAGTTCACAGATAAATGAAGCCACAGTGACTCAATATCAGATATTCATTTAGACTTTAATACTTGGGTATTTTTCCCAGTTTATTATATGTTACCTCCCAGCATCGGATAAAAATGGCATATTCGCCATTCTAAAATGGAATGAATATATAGATTATATAAATACAACTTTGCATATGAATAAACAGGTTTAAGATGTAGTTGGGATAATTCATGAAGATTTCCTGAAGGACGTCTGCAGGAATGTGGGAAGGTAATTAATATTAATAACTTTTATTGAGCACCTACTATATATCAGATCCTATTCTACACTTTTCCGGGATAATACAATGTTCCCCAAGTACACAGAATAGTCCCTGATTGTGCTGCATGAATCTACACGTGATAAAATGACATAGAATTATACACACATCGTATGTCAAATCGCTGCTTTTGATACTGTACTACAATTATGTAACTGTTAGGGGACTCTGGGTAAGTAGGACCTCTCTTTGAGGAGTATTGGTCAGGTATTTTATAGAATGACCTTCAGTATGGGTTTGTCCAATGTTTTTCTCACAGCTAGATAGAGGTTACGGGTTTTGGGGTGACAGACCACAGAAGTCTGTACTATATTTGCAACTAACTGTGAATAATAATTATTTTGAAATAAAAAGTTAAAAAAAAGCATTGTTATGCTCCAGAGGGGATTTGTAAATTTACTTAACTGCAGTCCCACAACACCCATGCACACCGATTAACAAGTTTTGCGTTTGGAATGTGGATAAAGAAACTAAGCTTAACTATATGCTTCCAGCACCTCGTATCTGTAACTTCTGTTCAACAGAAAGATTTGGGGATGGGACGGGGGGCGATGTAATACGCGTGGGCTTGGGGAAGTCGCTCGGTTTCTCCAAATCCAGACTAGACGTTTTTCAGGCTGCTGAGCCGAGGCCCAGACCTGAGGTCTCCTTTGGGCCATAGCCAAACCGCTGCACCGCGCTGCTGGGAACGGTCCGGGCGCAGCTGGAGACGCAGCAACGGGCCTCAAGGCGTCTCGGCCAGGTCGCACCGGCTGGGGTCCTCGCCTACCGGAAATACAAGTCTCCACCCCACCCCACTCCACTCTCCATCCACCCACCCCGCCGCGGCCCGGAACAGGGGAGCTGGGAGGGGCGCAGGCTGCCACCACTCCCCGGGCTCGAAAAAAAACTGGGACGTTGCGGACGCGTAGCTGGCCGGACCAGAGGCGCGTGGCACGCGTTAGCCCTCCCGCGCATGCTCCGCCCGCCCCGGATCCCGCCTCTCTCTCTCCCTCTCCTCCTCCTTCGCCAGCCTCCCTCGCCAGCCTCCCTCGCCAGCCTCCCTCCGAGCTTGGCTCCTCCGGGCGCGCGGCCGACGTCCCGCGTGCGTGCCGACGCCTGACCTCACTTCCGGCTAACGCGCTCAGCTTGCCCCCTGGCCCCGGATGCTGACTGGCGGTGGTGCTGCACCTCCCGGGACTGTCACTGAGCCGCTTCCAGTGTGATTGTGCTGAGCGCAGGCCGGAAGATGGCGGCTGCGGCGGCCTCGGGCCCGGGCTGCTCCTCGGCGGCGGGGGCGGGAGCGGCCGGGATCTCCGAGTGGCTGGTGCTGCGGGACGGCTGCATGCGCTGCGACGCCGAAGGGCTGCACAGCCTCTCCTATCACCCGGCGCTCAACGCCATCCTGGCCGTCACCAGTCGCGGGACCATCAAAGTCATCGACGGCACCTCGGGGGCCACCCTGCAGGCCTCGGCGCTCAGCGGTGAGTGTGCCGCACGCCGGGCGGGCGCCGGGCCGGCCGCGGGAGGAGCCGGGCCCCGGGATGCCGGGGAAGGAAGCCGCCCAGCCCTGGGGTTCGGCCTCCGGAGGAGGGAAGCGGCGTGACTGGAGCGGGTGGCGGAGGGCAGGCCTGGGGGTTCAGGCCTGGCTGTGAAGGGCGGCCCGGAAGCTGATTGAGGAGGACCTTAGGACTTGGCTTTTTCAGCGGCGGCAGCTGGGAAGAAAAGACGGGCGAGGCGGGGAGTGGTGGGAGTTGCCTTTCGGGTTTGAGCGCCAGGTGTGGGTTGGTCCTCTGGGAGAGGTGAGGAGGGCTCGGAGCTCAGCAACGGAGAAGCCCAGGCCCCCTGCTGGGTCCTGGAGAGGGTTGTCGGTACTGCCTTCTGTTAGAGCAGAAAGCGACAGGGTCGCAGGGTGGTCCCGACGTGAGAGGCCGGTGGCCAGAGGCGAGCGTCCGAGGCGACATCCAAGCCCTACCCTCTTGTGGAGAGAAGTGGATCCGTGTCTGTTTCTGGGACCCGCAGGTGCTGGGATGTACAGCAGGCTTCGCGCCCGGGTTGGGGGTGGGGTGGGTCTGGAGTGGGGGCGGGGAGGGACGTAGGCAGGCCAGGTGCCTGAACTGTTCCGTCGACAACTTTAGGACTCGGGAGGACGCCGTGGAAGACTAGCCCTTGTTCCCTAGCTCGGGGCTTCCACCTTCTACTCACCAGGGACGAGAAACTCAGCACCTGCGGTGTATGAGTTATAGATTCCTTTGGGTTCCGAACTAGGTGAAACTTTCGGCCCTCTCTGCTGGTTTTACCACTGCGAGCTGAAAGTTGGGATACGGAGGCGCGTGTGAGGCGCACCATTGGAGGAGAGCAGTTCTGGCTGGTGTAAGCGCTGGTCCAGGGATGGGACTTTGAGTATGAATGAGGTGAACGCTCGGTGGGCTGGGGTGGAGTGTTTCGGAATTGCCCTGGCTAGGTTACGTTTGGCTGAGACGACATTTCATTTGCGGTTGAATGATGAGTGGCTTAATTTAGATGTTACAAATTGATATTGAAAAGTTAGTATACAAGTGAGTTAGACTCATGCACAGAGATGTAATGTGTACAAATGGAAGTAGTTACGTGGTCTTACCCATTCATTTGTATTTTAACAGAGACAAATAAGGAAAGGTCGTTATTCTGATTTACTGTCTGAGGCACTTAAGAGTAAATGGGAATCTAGGTATACAAAGTTAAAGGATTTAATTTTTGTTTTTGTGAGCGTTGTGAAAGAAATGGGTTGTGTATAGCTATAGAAAATAAACCTGGAACACATCTAAAATATGTCTAGGGGAAAGTTTGTATTGTAGTTTTGTAATTTTTCTTTTCTTGGCTTAGGTAAAGCACAGGAGTGGTGTCCCAGATGTAGCAATGAGCATTTACTGCAACTTGGACATAACAGCGTGTCACTCTGTATGAGAGGGTGCTTCTCATTAATAGTTGGGCTTCTTTCCTCTTAAACTCACTTAAATATATTTCACATGTGAAAAGGTATAAAGAACAATTGTGACAGACAACCATGTATTCTCGACTCGGTTAAAAAAAATAAAACATCACAAATAGAGTTGAAGTCTTGTGTGTCCCTCCTGGATTGCATTCCTTCAACTCTCCCTCCCCCATGAGCATTATCCTTAATTTGGTTATATCATTCTTATACGTGTCTTTATGTTTTTTAGTATATACCTTTATCTTTAAACGGTATCTATTACTGTCTTTCATGACTTTGAATAAGTGGTAACATAGTATATGTACTTGAATTTCTATAAAAAGCCATATTAACAAAAGTCTTAAAATGTTTTCAGTAGAAAGAGGACTCTCACAGGGTGATTTTATATCTGGACCATGTTTCAGAAAGATTATATGTGCCAGAATTAGTTATAAATGCTTGGGGAAATCAGACAAATATGAATGTGGCTGTTCATGAAAGGGAAGAAAACAGTCACTCTAATGGTAGATTACTTAAGGGGAGGGCTTTAGATACATAATGTAAGTGTAAAGGTAGATATGTAAACTGTAGCACTGATTTGGGATACCTTAGTTGAGGTATGTTGGAACATTTAATTAGAAAGTATGGGATTGGATACAATGGTGGATGGCCATGCATTGAGAATTGAGTAGTATGTGATTAAAATTATGTAGAAGAGTTTATGGTAAATAAAAGGATTACAAAAAAAAGCTTGAAAGTAACAATGGACAAATTCTGAAGTGTTTTCATATATGAGAAGTGCAGTTTATTAATAATAATTACCAGAGGTTGTATAGGGTCCTGTGTGTGTCATTTCTTCAGATGATTGGGGAAGGAATGCTGCATTTTATGTTTTGCCTGGCATATGTAGGTACTAAGTAGGTTTGGTTTTAATGATGAATAGAGGGTGACAGTCCTATAAATAGAATGGGCAGAAGGTGCCGGTAGTGATGATGGCCCTAACATGACCCCTCTTTCCAGTTCATGGGCAGTGAGCCACCTTCTTTTCTACCCCAGAGGAAAGACATCTTTGTTTAAGGGGATAAAGAGTGGTGATGTAAGTGGTTTAAGGGGATAGAGAGTTTTATTGGGTGATAGAGTAGTCTTATGGATAGGTTCAGTTTATGGGGTTATGGGTAGCCTGTTGGTGTTGATTGGAAATCGAAAAATGGGGGCAGGACTTGTGTGTATATGTATTCACTTGGATGGCAAAGATGGTGAATTTTAAACCACTGTTGTTGACTACTGTATATGTTTAAATTATCTGTATCTCACAAAAAATGTTTATAAATGCATTTTCTTTAGATTAAGAGTCATCAGTATATACTTAGTTTAGGCAAGTATTTGCCTCCTGTTAGTGTGTTAGAGTTAAGATTTCTGAGTCTCTGTGCTCATTCTTTGGCCTGGAATTCAGTGAGCTCCATGATCTGGCCTCTAGCAGCCTTTCTAGTCTTGTCTCCCTATTTTGTTTTGTGAAACTGATTCATTTAATTTTCTTTCCCAACTCCAGCAGTTTTACTCTTTCTTGGAATTCACCAATCCCCTCCAGAAAATTAGACAAATCTTACCCATTTTTTGAGACCTAGAGCATATCTTTGACTTCCTGATTCTTTTAGCCTGAAGTGATCCACTGAACCCCTAAGCACATATTGTTCTATTAATTCCTATTTTAGTAATTTGTCAACTTAACTCTTTGTGGTATGTTTTCTGTCTTGAACTATTTAAATTCCATTTTATTTAGTTTTTTTGTGAGTATATGATGTCTGTTTAACTATATTTCAAACTCCTTGTCACAAGGAGCCTTGTCTACTTGTTTATATCCCCTCCCCAGGATGCCTAGTACAATATATTAATAAATATTTTTGATTTGGTATATGTATACTAATGAGTATGTTAAATGGATGCTTCCTTACATATTAACTGCTAAGTAAACACACTTTCTTTGGCTTTGGTGATTTTTGTTTTTTCTTTCTTAAATAGACTGTTTTTTTTTAGAGCTGTTTTAGGTTCACAGTAAAATAGAGCAGAAAGTGCAGAGTTCCTCTGTTTACCACCTCCCCATGAATATCTGACACCGTTGGTATGTTTGTTACAATCAATGAACCTGCATTAACACATCATTATCACCCAAAGTCCATAGTTTATGTTAGGGTTCACCCTTGGTACTATACATTCTATGGGCTCTGACTGTATATGACGTATTGTAGAATATAGTTTCATTGAAATCCTGTTACTCTGCCTGTTCACCCTCTCTGCCTTCTGCTCCCTGGCAACTACTGATCATTTCACTGTCTCCATAGTTTTGCCTTTTCTAGAATGTCATATAGTTGGGAGCATACAGTATGTAACCTTTTCAGTATGGCTTCGTTCTCTTAATAATATGCATTTAAGTTTCTTTCATGTCTTTCTGTGGCTTGATAGCTTATTTCTTTTTAGCGTGGAATAATATATTCCATTGTCTGGATGTACCACAGTTTATTTATCCATTCACCTACTGAAGGACATCTTGGTTGCTTCCAGGTTGTAACAGTTATGAATAAAGCTGCTATAAATATCTGTGTCTAGGTTTTTGTGTGGACATAAGTTTTCAGTTCATTTGGGTAAATACCAAGGAGCATGATTGCTGGATCTTATGGCAGGAGTATGTTTAGTTTGTTTTCTTTCTTTTTTTAAAAAAATTTTTTGGCCGTACCATGTGGCATGTGAGATCTTAGTTTTCTGACCGGGGATTGAACCTGTGCCCCCTGTATTGGAAGTGTGGAGTCATAACCACTGGACCAACAGGGAAGTCCCAGGAATATGTTTAGTTTTGTAAGAAACTGCCAAATTGTCTTCTAAAGTAGCTGTACCATTTTGCATTCCCAGCAGCAATGAATGAGAGTTCCTGTTGCTTCACATCCCTCATCAGCATTTGACGTTGTTAGTGTTTTGGATTGTTGCCATTCTAATATGTGTGTAGTATCTCATTGTTTTAATTTGTAATTCCCTAATGACATATGATGTTGAACATGTTTTCATATGCTTATTTGTGGACTTTGGGTTTTAAAAATCAAAATAGCTTTGCGTACACCACTTGACCATATTGTTTATATTACTAGATATGTCCCTCTCTTTAACTATTGTTTGTTAATGCCATTTAGCATAATAGGAAGGAGCAAAGTTTTGAGTTAAGATCCTAGTTTCTGTTTTGTTTGTTTTTTCCTCCCTGAACTGTGTAACTTTCAATTACTTAGCATTTCTTTTCCAGTTTCCCCATTTGCAAAAAGGGGGTGATAACTGTATTAATTGTGAGGATTAAGTGTTAATACGCATAAAGTGCTTAGAATAGTGTGTTTACTGTTCAAAACATGTTTTTTATTTATTTGTAAATCTCTTTTTTTTACTTAAACCATTTTGATATTCTGTTAAGTTTTTTGAACTTAACACCACCTTCTTAGGAATTTTTTGTGATTTACCACTTTTCACCATCTTGTAGAATCCATCTAGTTTTTGCTTCAGTGTAAGACTAAGGTATTGTTAATTTGTTTAGTATTTTCTTATTTATTTAATTACTGGTGGTGGTGTTTTCTCTTGCTTCCTGAAATAGAGCCCCTTCTCCACTAAATGTGTAGTACATTATATATATATATAGTATATATATAATTTTTATATATACATATATATTTTTTCTTTTTCTTTTTGTGTATATATACATATTTTTAAACAAGCTTTTTTGAGGACATGTGGAGAGAGAATGGGCTTTATGTTTTAGGTAGTCCTGAATTTTGAATTTTAGCTCACTACCTAAACTTCCTGAACTCCAGCTTCCTCCTCATTTGTAAGTTATGATTAATATTTAATAGGATGGTTGTGAAGATTTAAGAGGTAAACATTTTTAAAGTGCCTAACACTGCTAGGCATATGTATAAGTAGATACACAGTGAATACTAATTCTCTTAAGCCACAGGGTACTTAGTATTGCTGTGCCCCTCACTGTTACTTTAAAAATTGTTCACTGACTTAGTGTTTATATTACAGAGGATAGATATCATTAAAATGTAGATGGAGGGCTTCCCTGGTGGCGCAGTGGTTGAGAGTCCGCCTGCCGATGCGGGGGACGCGGGTTCGTGCCCCGGTCCGGGAAGATCCCACATGCCGCGGAGCGGCTGGGCCTGTGAGCCATGGCCACTGAGCTTGTGTGTCCGGAGCCTCTGCTCCACAACGGGAGAGGACACAACAGTGAGAGGCGCGTGTACCACAAAAAAAAAAAAAAAAAAAGGTAAAAAAAAAAAAAAAAAAAAAAATGTAGATGGAAATAAAAATGTTGGTAACAAATATTATCTATATTTGTATAAATATCTTTCAGTGTGTTGGTGTGGCTAAATGTCAGAATGAAGTCAAGACTGTTGTATTACTAGTTCTCTGTGTGTGTGTGTACACACACACACACACACACACACACACATATTTGGCCAAAAAGTTCATTCGGGTTTTTTCCACCCAAATGAACTTTTTGGCCAACCCAATAGATTGTTCATGCAATGTATGTACATAAGTAAATGAAGATATATGTGGGTATTAATCAATGAATATTGTACTATATGTGTAAGAGTAAGTCACTTTTCTTCAGTTTCTGAAGTGGGTTACAGATCTCTGTCATAGTGAAGAAGAGGAAACTCCAGAGTTGCTCAGTGTTTTTAGACAGTCATTCTAGTTTTATATATTTTTTAATGACTATCTCCCCTTTTCCTTTTCTGAGACATTTAGTTTTTGGCTGTGCCGGGTCTTAGTTGTGGCATGCGGGAACTTTCATGGCGGCGCTTGGGCCCTTCGTTGTGGTGTGCAGGCTTCTCTCTAGTTGTGGCGTGCGGATTTTCTCTTGTTGTGGCGCACAGGCTCCAGGGTGCACGGGCTCTGTAGTTATGGTGCGTGGGGTACAGAGCGTGTGGGCTCTGCAGTTTGCGCCACTCAGGCTCTAGTTGAGGCGCGTGAGCTCAGTAGTTGTGGCGCGTGGGCTTAGTTGCTCCGTAGCTTGTGGGATCTTAGTTGCCTGACTAGGGATTGAACCTGCATCCCCTGCATTGTAAGGCGGAATCTTTACCACTGGACCACCAGGGAAGTCCCTAAGACACTGACTTTGATTTGACTTGAGAAGTTTGTACAGTGGTCATAAATGAGAAAAAAGATCATTGTACTCTACTCCAGTTGCAGTGAAGTTCAGATTGGGTGAATTTTAATTGATTGATTGATTGTCTGGTATGACGGCTTCTTGTTCAGACTTAGAACTCAGAGATACCTGTTCCAAGAAGTCTTGGAATATAGAAAACTAATTAGGTAGCTTGCATAGTCCTCACGAAATGAATTTTATGGATGACACTCATATTTATCACCTCTTTAGAGGTGGAAAATATTTTTCTTACCACTTCTGAATTGGGCATGCATCAGTTTGGGTAAAATGCAACATCTTCCTGTAGATCTCAGTTTTGGAAATTGTAAATGATACAGATCACTTGCTATTTCCTGACTAATTTTGGTGCATGAAGCCTTCCTAGCCTCAGTTATAAACATGGTATAGAGTTGGGATTTCAGTAGCCCTTCAAGACAGTTGACTTCTGGATACATCTGAGTTCCTCATAAAAACTTAATTCGGCAAGGATCTTTGTGGGCTATGACTACGTACTTTGGCTCTGTTTCAGTTGAATGTCTTAGTAATGCTACAGAATGACCTATCTTATGTCAAAGATTTGGTGTTTTATTAGCAAAACGTTTTTCTCTAATTAGAGTGAATTAATATTCTTAAAAAATATTTTGCTATGTTTTCAAGATCCTCTGTATCTACCCCAATTTTTACATTTACCTCCCACATTTTCCTAACTATTCAATGCTCAAAGATGGCTTGGCTCTAGGAAAGAATTTATCCTAGTCTTTGTTTTAGTAGTGTTAGACTTATTAATGAGAGGCAGTATAAGAGATCAGCCTCTGGAACCAAATAGCTTGAGCTTTAGTCTTGGTTTTATTTGATCTTGAAGTTCATCAGTAAGATGAGCATAATAAAGTGGTTGTGAGAATTAAAATGAGTCAACATATGTTAAACATATAGAATAGTGCCTGGTATATAGTATGTGCTCTGTAAGTTGTTCTTGTGGTAGCAGTGGCTATTTGAAAGTTTGCTGAGTGTAGTAGATGTTTTTACTATAGATACTCTGTTGAAATTGCAGTATTTTTTTCTTCCAGTTTTCCACGTATGTGGAAATGTGACCACTGAAATCGAATAGACGTAAGAGCAGTAATTTTGTATTACAGGAGAGTAAAAAAAATTATGTAAGTTAATTGATTTTGGACTTGAAATTGTTAAAAGAGCACAGTGATGTGAAGAGCTGGTTGATTGGTATTCATTTACACATTTATTGAACATGTGCTAGTCTTGGGGGCACAAAATAATTAAGGCAACATTTTGACCTTTGAATGCATAGAGGAGGGAGTTTCTTCAACCTGAGCAGAATAGAGAAGGCTTCTCAAAGGATTTTGCCTTTATGATTGGGTTGGGAAGATGACATAGTGGGAGGGATGATCATCTTAGGCCAAGGTACTTGCTTATGCAGAGACATATTGGTCTTTAAAAGCATGGTAGGGACTTGCCTGGTGGCACAGTGGTTAAGAATCCGCCTGTCAATGAAGGGGACACAGGTTTGAGCCTTGGTCCGGGAAGATCCCACATGCCGCGGAGCAACTCAGCTCATGTGCCACAACTACCGAGCCTGCGCTCTAGAGGCTGCGAGCCACAACTACTGAGCCTGCATGCCACAACTACTGAAGCCTGCACGCCTAGAGTCCGTGCTCCACAACAAGAGAAGCCACCGTGATGAGAAGCCTGCGCGCTGCAATGAATAGTAGCCCCGCTCGCCGCAACTAGAGAAAGCCCGCGTGCAACAACAAAGTTCCAACTCAGCCGAAGAAATTAAATAAATAAATAAATAAATGGTAAATTCAGGGAAGTTTTGGGGGGAAGATGAGTTGGGGTTGGATGGTTAGAGTTGAAGCTGAGAGATTGGCAAAGGCAAGATCGTAATGTTTTGCTAAGAAGTTTGGATTTGATATCAGTGGTAGGGAGCCATTGTAGGTTATGACAGAATCACATTTGTTATTTATTTATTTATTCATTTATTTATTTTTAACATCTTTATTGGAGTATAATTGCTTTACAATGGTGTGTTAGTTTCTGCTTTACAACCAAGTGAATCAGTTATACATATACATATGTCCCCATATCTCTTCCCTCTTGCGACTCCCACCCTCCCTATCCCACCCCTCTAGGTGGTCACGCCCGTAGGTTCTTCATGACTTTTTTTTTTCTTATTTTTCTTAGATTCCATATATATGTGTTAGCATACGGTATTTGTTTTTCAGAAAGAAAGATTCCAAGCTAATGCCCAGGTGTGAGAAGTGATGAGAGCTGCATGTAAGTTAGTTTGAGAGGTAGGAACAACATAATTTGGTGAACGTGGGGATGAGAGGGATTGACAAGGTGAAAATTACTCATACTTAGCTTTCTACTTTGGGTAACTGGATGAATGAATTAACCTGAATAGCAGTACAAGAAGGTGTGGTGAGTAGCTTTTGTTGGCGAATGCTGAGGAGCAAGAGGGACATAGTGATTTCAGTTGTGTTACTTTTGAGGTTCTTGAAGGACATCCATGTAGAGATGTCCAGAAGACATTTGGAAATTCAGGGTTGAAGCTTGAAGATTTGGAAATACAGACTTGGAAGGCATTGGCATTTATAGACAAAGCCTAGTCTAGTGGTTAAGGATATTGGCTCCAAAGCCAGACTGAGTTCCAGTCTATGATTCATCACTGACTAGCTGTGTCTTAGGCAAGATGCTTAACCTCTCTCTGCACTTCATAATTAGTACCTAACTCATTTGGTTTTTGGAAAGATATTAAGTAAACTAATGCATGTAGACATTGCTTGACCCACCATAAGCACTCAGTAAATGTTACTTTTTGTATTGGTGTTTTAAATTATATAGTTCATTTCAGCAAGTGTTTGTCTGCCACATGGGGATAATAAGGTGAATTGTAAGTCCACTCTCTTCCCAAATTTGGAAAGCTTTCTAAAAGAAGTGACACCTCAGCTGAGACTTGAAAGAAATGGAGTTAGCCAGGTAGAGGGAACAGCATGAGCAAGAGCGGAGGCAGGAAGCAGGTAATATTTGTTATAAGCAGTTTAGTATTAGAGTGCGAAGCATGAGGAAGGGAGTGATGGGATAGCCTGAGGATCTTGGACTTGGCCCTCCTGGGCTATGGCTCCCATATTTTTCAGTTGAAGAACTCCCAATTTAAGGTAAAAAATGTAGGGCCCTATTACAATAGGTATGTTTTTAGTATTTGTTAATTGAGAAAATATTGCAAAAAGCTGCTACTTTTTAGTAATTTTTATTTTAGACTTATTATTGTCTGTGTAATTTGAAAAATACTACAATGTGTAATTTGAGCTTTCCTCCTTGCTGGCTTAACCTTGAAATTTTTATGGGGGGGAACAAGTCAGTTAATACTCTTCTACCTGCCCTCCGACTTCAAAAATTTTGTTGTTATCATCTTCTCACTTGGTCTTTTGTGGGCTTGTTTAATGCCCTCTTTAGTATGTCTTTCCTGTCTTTCCGTGGGAGCATGGGAGGGAGCAGAGGTAAATGTGTGTGCATTATATCCTTGTTTAACTGGAAATCTGTAGTTGTAACCGTACTTAAGTTGTTGAACATTTGGAAATCTATCCTTAGGAATGTTCTCTATAACTATAGATAGAATATAAACAATAATAGATTTCTGTAATGGAGTATGTAAAAATAGTGGGGAGGTCGTGGGAGGTACCTCTCTGATATGTGCATTGTACTGATCATAGCCTCATGCAAAGGTGCATTTGGCAAGACACTTCTCTGGGTTACCATCTCTAAAATGGGCTAGTAATTCTTGCCCAGACTACTTCATTATGTGATATGATAATGAATGTAGAAATTCTTTGTAAATTGTGCTTCACATGTGAGGGATACAAAAAAGTTAAGCCAAACTCCTTTGGTATAGAGAGGAGAAAATGGAGGTACAAATGACAAAAAGAATAAGTTATTTGCTACATAAAACAGTTTGTGACGAGGGCAGTGCTCCTAAAAAGAATTGTGCTCTACTTGAGTATGTTAAATCAAGGATGTATTTTAGAGGAAATAAATATTCTTACTTTTTAGAGGAAATGATTGAAATGTTAGAGTAGGGCAGGTAGAAATGTCTTGTTTGAGATTTATCGTGGGCACCAGGAATTTAAATCTTTATGATTTGTTTCTGTGCTTTTACTTTGATTTATGGAAGTCGGAGAGAGACAAGTAAGACTGGGGAGATAGCACAGGGCAGTGGTTCTCAGCCCCACTCGCTCATTACAATCATCAGGAGAGCTTTTAAAAACGTATTCTGCTTGGGTCCCAGTATTCTCACTTAAGTGGCCTGGAGTGGAGCCCAAGCATACTTTAAAAAAAAAATTTTTTTTTTTTTTTAATTTTTAGAGCATGCCTGATGATTCTAATGGGCAGCCAGGTTTAGAGGTTCAAATTTCACCTACAATCTTTTTTTTTTTTTTTTTTTGCGGTACGCGGGTCTCTCACTGTTGCGGCCTCTCCCGTTGCGGAGCACAGGCTCTGGACGCGCAGGCTCAGCGGCCATGGCTCACGGGCCCAGCCGCTCCGCGACATGTGGGATCTTCCCGGACCAGGGCACGAACCCGTGTCCCCTGCATCGGCAGGCTGACTCTCAACCACTGCGCCACCAGGGAAGCCCCACCTAGAATCTTAAATGAGCAAGTTTATTTCATATGCCTGGGATGAATGAGAGACAAATTTTATTTGAATTGAATAGTATTGTATTTAGCCATAATTTTTTTTTTTTTTGGTAAGAAAACCTCCCAAGTTAGTCTGCTAATAAAACCTACCCCACTGTATCTTAAGTTGTATTTAGTGTATATATAATGAGATATGCTTGTACGCAGCAGGAATAGACCAAGGGCCAAATTCCTGTTGCTTTCTATTTTGTCCTTTTCTCATGTAATTCAGTTTTGTTTGATTTTTTGGAACCAATTAAGTGCTCTGATTCTTTTTCACCAAAATGCCGCTATAGCAAGGACAGTGACCTCATACTGAGGGCAGAAGGAGGGCAGGGGAAAAAGTGGCTACAGAGGGCAGAAATGGCTGGGACTATCTACCAGATCAACTGTTCCAGGCCTCAGATGTCTTTGTTTCATGTTGTATTAAGAAAAAAGCTAACTGTTAGAATGTTTCATTTTATCACATTATAGCTTAGTTTTTTAAAAATATTTTAATTAATTAATGATTTATTTATTTAAGCTGTGCCGGGTGTTAGTTGTAGCACATGGGATCTTTGTTGTGGCATGTGGGCTCTTGGTTGCGGCATGTGAACTCTTAGGTGCGGCATACATGCGGGATCTAGTTCCCCCACCAGGGATCGAACCCGGGCCCCGTGTATTGGGAGCGCAGAGTCTTACCCACTGAACCACCAGGGAAGTCCCAGTATAGCTTAGTTTTAATCCATTAAAAAGTTCTTCAAAACTATAGAAAATGATTCATTTATTCAAAAACATTTACTGTGTGTCAAGCACTGGTGATATAGCAGTTAACAAAGTCCTTGCTTTCCTAGAGCTCATGGTTTAGTGGAAAGAGGTGAATTACACACCACACACACACACACACACACACACACACACACACACACATATACTATATCAGGTGGTGATAAATGCCATATCAAAACTGATATGAGATGATGGTGGATAAATTTGTGCTGTGTGGTGGTCTGGCAGGGGAGGCGGGTCTCTCTGTGATGGCAGTTGAGCAAAGATCCCAGTGATGTGAGAGAGCAGCAAGGCAGATATCCAGGGGAAGTTTTTGTTGGCCTGTTACTGTAGTATGCAAAAACAGCTGGATGGATTTTCATCATATTTGGATGGAATTTGACTTGAACTGACTTAAAATGTAGGCTATGTGAGGAATGATGATATGTGCCATCTATGTTAAACAGAAAATAGTAGTTTCAGATATGAGCTCCAAATAGAAATTCACAAGGTCACATGTTCCAAATTGTAGAATTATATGGATTCGTAGCTGAGTTGTTCTCACATGGGCAGCTTCCTGTGTAGCAACAGGAATTTATTTACAGATGGTTAGGGGTTCTCCTGTGCAATATCAGATAGGGAAGTTAGTCCCCAAATTTTACTTAATTATAGCCAGGTCAAAATCCTGAAGGAAGAATGTAACCTATATATCCCAGACTGGTTAAGATATTTAACTGTGACAAATTGAGTAATGTATATGAAAAAGGCCCCACAGTTTCTTACAGGGAGTAGGTCCTTAAAGATTGAGTCCCATCCATGGAAATTTTTCAGTGGTGATTATGTCCTCAAAACTTTCTCAATTGATGTCAGATACTTAAGATTATTGTAAAAATAAGTGGTCTGGTGGTAGTTTTGGATAAAGTGAATAAAGAGAATTGGAACTTGGAACTCTTAATTCCAATAATTCTGTATATTTCGGAGAACCTCTTCCATGTTTAGGTAGATGTTGGTTTTCCCGCCTGGAATAATACTATCCCTGCTTTGTATTTTATCCATTTGTTACTTTTTCTTCATGGCCGAGCCACTGAACTTTCCCAAACTTCCTTTGCTTTGCACCAAGTTCTCTTTTATAGGAATACTCATTTTGGCTTTGAATAATACAGTATACTAACAACTTTTGTTAAATGATTTTATTTTGGTAACTTTAATTAAATTTTAAGGGCTTTATAAGAACCTAACATTAATTTTGCACCCTCTTTGTTGACTTTGAATGACATTTATATGTTTGTTATGGTAGACTATTTTAAGCATTGAAGTTTGATGATATCTCAGTGGACATGGACTTTTCCAGTGTGTTGTGTCAGTTTGCAAAGGTAATGTATTTCTGATAGTATTTTTCAAAGTTTTATAGGGATGCACATGGATGGTGTATTTTTAAAGAGTTGACTATTTCTCAATGTGGGTATTAAAATTGATAACTAATTTAAAAAACCCTGCAATTTTCTTCCTTTGAAAATTTCCATTTTAAAAGTGATTTACCTTATTATAGGACATCAGATAGACTAAGGGAAAGTACAGTTACCTATGGTTTCATTACCTAGAGATGGCCAGTCTTAGCATTTTGGTGTGTAATAGGTTCTTTTTGCCTTTTTCTATTATTTAATATGTTTTTATAGAATTTGGATGGTAAGATATGTTATGAACTATTCCCCCCTTTACTTTGTTAAAACTGTATTGTAAATATTTTCCTATGTCTTTATTCTTTTATATAATTTAAAAATAAATTTTGATTAATGATTATAGTAAATGGCCTTTTTTGTGTGTATACTAGTAATACATGCATAGATTCATGTAACCATCACCACAGTCAGGATACAGGGCAGTTTCAACACCTGAAAAGTTCCCTGTGGTATCCACTTTGGTGTCCGTTTGTAGTTAGCCTCCCTCCCCAAACCCAACCTTTGGTAACCACTGATCTGTTCTCTGTACTGTTAGTTTTGTCTTTTCTAGAATGTCATGGAAATGGAACCCTACAGTATGCAACTTTATTTATTTATTTATTTATTTATGGCTGCGTTAGGTCTTTGTTGCTGCGCGTGGGCTTTCTCTAGTTGCAGTGAGCGGGGGCTACTCTTTGTTGTGGTGTGCGGGCTTCTCACTGCGGTGGCTTCTCTTGTGGAGCACGGTCTTCAGTAGTTGTGGCACGCAGGCTCAGTAGTTGTGGCTCGTGGGCTCTCGAGCGCAGGCTCAGTAGTTGTGGTGCACGGGCTTAGTTGCTCCACGGCATGTGGGATCTTCCTGGACCAGGGCTCGAACCCATGACCCCTGCATTGGCAGGCGGATTCTTAACCACTGCACCACCAGGGAAACCCAGTATGTAACTTTTTGATACTGACTTGTTGCACATAGCATAATGCCTGTGAGAATCATCAAGTTGTTGCATGTATCCATAGTTCATTCCTTTTTATTGCTAAATAATATTCCATCATATGAATGTATCACTATTTATTTAGTCAGTCACTATTGGGAGGATATGCCTTTGATAATTATGAATAGACCTGTTATAAACACCTGAGTACAAGTTTTTGTGCGAATAAAGGTTTTATGTCTCTAGGGTAAATACATAGAAGTGGGATTGCAAGGCCATTTGGTAAGTGTATGTTTAACTTTATAAGAAGCTGTCAAACTAGTGTGGCTGTACCATTATGTATTTCCATTAGAAATTTATGAGTTCCACTTGCTCTGCATCCTTGCCAGCATTTGGTATTGTCTCCATATTGTTAAGAAGTCAGTACTACCCAAAGCTGTTTACAGATTGCAATCCTTATCAAAATCCCAATGACTTTTTTTTGTAGAAATAGAAAAATCCATCCTAAAATTTGTATGGAATCTCAAGGGACCCCAAATAGCCAACGCATTCTTGAAAAAAAAAAAAAAAAAAAAGAAAATGTTGGAGGACTCACACTTGCTGATTTCAAAATTTATTACTACAGTGCTACAGTAATCAAAACAATGTGGTTCTGGTATAGACAGACATAAAGACTGATGGACTAATGAGCACAGAATTAACCCCTTACATATGTGGTCAAATGAATTTTGACAAGGAGGCCAAGACCATCCAAAGGGGGAAAGGACGATCTCTTTAAGAAATAGTGCTGAGAAAACTGGATATCACATGCAAAAGAATGAAGTTTGACCATTATACAATCATATACACCATAGTCAACCATATACAAAACACCATATACAAAAGTTCACTCAAAATGGATCAAAGACTTAAATGTAAGAGCTATAACTCTTAAGCTCTTAGAAGAAAACAAAGCAGAAAAGCTTCAAAATGTTGGATATGACAGTGATTTCTTTGATATGATACCAAAGGCACAGACACCCAGAGAATAAATAGACAAATTGGACTTCATCAAAATGAAAAACTTTTGTACATTGAAGGACACTATCAAGAGAGTAAAAAGGCAAAACACAGAAGGGGAGAAAATATTTGCCAATCAGATATCCAGAGATACATCCAGATATATTTAGACAATTACAGAGAAGCAACGCAACAACAGCAAAAAACAAAGAGCCTGGTTAAAGAATGAGCAAAGGACTTAAATAGGCATTTCTCCAAAGAAGATAAACAAATGACCAGCAAGCACATGAAAGGATGCTCAGCATCGTTAATCATTAGGGAAATGCAAATCAAACCCACAGTGAGGTATCACTTCACACCCATTAGGATGGCTATTATCAAAAAAGAAAAAAGAAGAGTAAGTGTTGGCAAGGATATATAGAGATTGGAACCTTTTTGCCAAACTGGTGGGAATATAAAATGGTGCAGCCATTGTGGATAACAGTATGTGGTTTCTCAAATAATTAAAAATTACCATATGAACCTGCAATTCCACATTTGAGTAATACAGTTCCTCAAATAATTAAAAATTACTGTATGAACTTGAAATTCTGCGTTTGAGTATTGGGTATAAAGAATTGAAAGCAGGATCTTGAAGGAACATTTGTATGCCATGTTCACAGTGACATTATTCCCAGCTAGACAAGAGGTAGATGCCATCCAAGTGTCTTACCAGTGGATGAATGGATAAACAAAATATGGTGTATGTATACAATGAAATATTAGCCTTAAAAAGGGAGGAAATTCTGACACATGCTACATCATGGATGAACCTTGAAGACGTTATGCTCAGTGAAATACGCCAGTCACAAAAGAACAAATACTGTATGATGCCACTTACATGAGGTAGTTAGTCAATTTCATAGAGACAAGAAAGTAGAATAGTGGTTGCCAGGTTCTATAGGGATGGAGGTGGGGAGTTAGTGTCAATGGTTATAGAGTTTCAGTATTGCAAGATGGAAAGAGTTCTGTGGATGGTATTGCAAGATGGAAAGAGTTCTGTGGATGGATGGTGGTGATGGTTGCAAAACATGAATGTACTTAATGCCGCTGAACTGTACACTTAGAAATGGTTAAAATGGTAAGTTTTATGTAACGTATAATTTACCACAATTTAAAAAAATCAGATGGTCATGTTTATGCATTTCTGTCTCTGGATTCTGTTCAGTTCCATAGATCTAATGTGTCTATCCATTTTCCAGTAGCACACATTCTTGTGGTAATATAAGTTTTATAGCAGGTCTTAAAGTCATATAATGTGATTTGTCCAGCTTTATTCTTTATCAAAATTGTTTTGGCTATTCAAGTTCCTTTGCCTTTTCAAATTATTTTGGACTCAGTTTATCTATAACTCAAAACTCCTGCTGGGATTTTGATTGAAATTGCATTAAATTTATAGAGGACATCTTTGCTATGTTGATTCTTCCATTCCGTGACCATGGTTTTATTTAGCTCTTCTTTGATTTCTTTCACTGGTCATTTGTACTTTTCAGCATACATATTCTGTATACCTTTCGTTAGATATATATCTAAGTATTTTATTTTATGTTTTTTTTTTTTTTGCGGTACGCGGGCCTCTCACTGTTGTGGCCTCTCCTGTTGCGGAGCACAGGCTCCAGACGCGCAGGCTCAACGACCATGGCTCATGGGCCCAGCCGCTCCGCGGCATGTGGGATCTTCCCGGACCGGGGCACGAACCCGTGTCCCCTGCATCGGCAGGCGGACTCTCAACCACTGCGCCACCAGGGAAGCCCTATTTTATGTTTTTAGATCTGTTGTAGACTGTTAATTTTGGGGGTAAATTTTGGTTTCAGATTGATCATTGCTAGTATATAGAAATACAGTTGTTTGATTTTTGTGTATTGACTTTGTTCAGTGAAACCTTGCTCAACTCGTTAGCTCTAGGAGTTTTTGTTTGTTTTTTAGATTCTTTGGGATTTTCTACATAGGTAATCTGTATCTGTGAATAGGGACAGTTTGATTTCTTCCTTTCTAATCTGTCTGGTTACCCATTTCTTATTGCAGTGGCTAGATCTTCCATTATGATATTGGATAGGAGTGGTGAGAGTGTAATATCCTTGTCCTGTTCGTCATCTTAGCGGGAAAGTGTTCAGTCTTTTACCATTAAGTGTTTGGTAGTGGTAGACTTCCTGTAGCCGTCCTTCATCAGGTTGGGGAAATTACCTTTTAATTTGCTGAGGGCTTTTTTTTTTTTTTTAAATCATGAAAAGATGTATTTTGCCAGATGCATCTGCTGAGTTGATTATGTGGTTTTTCTTCTTTAAGCAATTATCATGGTAGCTTACATTGATTGATTTTTGAATATTGAACGAGTTTTGCATCCCTGGGATAACCCTACTTGGTCCTGGTGTATTGTTATTTTTATATATTGCTAAACTCCATTTGCTTTTATTTTGTTGAGGATTTTTGCATCAATCTGCGTGAGGAATAATGGTATGCAGTTTCTCTTTTTGTACTGTCTTTTTCTAGTTTTGATATCAGGTTAAATCTGGCCTCATAAAATGAGTTTGGAAGTGTTCCCTCTTCTGTTTCCTGAAAGAGATTGTGTAGGATTGGTGTTACTTTTTAAGTTCTCCAGAGAAATCAGGTAAGCCTGGAGATTTCTTTGAAAAGTTTTAAACTGTGAATTCACTTTCCTTAATTTAGATTATCTGTTTCATTTTGGATAATTTGGTAGTATGTGGTTTTTAAGGAATCTCACTTCTGTTTCAAAATTTATGTGTATAGATGTACCCGTATTATTCCTCAGTTATCTTCTTAACATTTGTAGTGTCAAATTTATTTATTTTGATGACCTAAGTTGTCAAATTTATGTGCATAGAGATGTTCATAGTATTATTTATCTTTTGATGTCTGCAGGATCTGTCGTCTAGCTTCTCTTTCATTCCTGATATTATTGGTAATTTATGTCTTCTTTTTTTTTTCTTTGCCAGTCTTGCTACAGCATTATAAATTTCATTGATCTTTTCAAAGAACTCGTTTTTGCTTATATTGATTTTCTGTGTTGTTTTTCTATTTTCACTTCCACTGATTTCTGCTATTATCTTTATTGTTTCTTTTCTTTTGCTTGTTTTGCTCTTTTTCTGGTTTTCTTAAGTAGGAAGCTTAGGTTATTGATTTAAGGCCTTCTTCCCCACCCCAGTATAAGCATTCAATTCCTATAAATTTTACTCTAATCACTGTTATAGCTTCTTTTTGTTTTTAAAAATTATTTATTTAATTTTGGGCTGCATCGGGTCTCAGTTGTGGCATGTGGGCTCCTCGTTGTGGTGCATGGGCTTCTCTCTAGTTGTGGCATGCAGGCTCTCTAGTTGTGGCCCACGTGCTTCAGTAGTTGTGGCATGAGGGCTTAGTTGCCCTGTGGCATGTGGGATCTTAGTTCCCCGACCAGGAATTGAACCCACGTCCCCTGCATTGGAAGACGGATTCTTAACCACTGGACCACCAGGGAAGTCCCTGTTTTAGCTGCATGTGACATGTTTTGATATTATATTTTCATTTTCATTGTTTTTTTTTTTTTTTTTTTCTTTTGGCTGTGCTGCTGCTTGTAGGATATCAGTTCCCCAACAGGGATTGAACCCAGGCCACGGCAGTGAAAGCGCCGAATCCCAACCACTAGACCATGGAGAACTCCCTCATTTTCATTCTTTTAAAAATGTTTAGACTTCTTCATTGACCTAAAGATTATTTAGAAGTATGTTGTTTAATTTACAAGTATTTAGAGGTTTCCCATGATATTTCTGTTATTGATTTCTACTAAAATCCATTATGGTCAGAGAACATACTTTTTTAAAAAAATAAATAAATAAATTTATTTATTTATTTATGGCCACGTTGGGTCTTCGTTGCTGCGCGTGGGCTTTCTCTAGGTGCGGCGAACGGGGGCTACTCTTCGTTGCGGTGCGCGGGCTTCTCATTGCGGTGGCTTCTTGTTGTGGGGCACAGGCTCTAGGCATGTGAGCTTCAGTAGTTGTGGCATGTGGGCTCAGTAGTTGTGGCTCGCGGGCTCTAGAACGCAGGCTCAGTAGTTGTGGCACACGAGCTTAGTTGCTCCGCAGCATGTGGGATCTTCCCGGACCAGGGCTCGAACTCGTGTCTCCTGCATTGGCAGGCGGATTCTTAACCACTGTGCCACCAGGGAAGTCCCGAGAACATACTTTTTGTTTGTTTATTTGTTTTATTGAAGTATAGTTGTTTTACAACATTGTGTTAATTTCTGCTGTACACTGAAGTGATTCAGTTATACATATATACATTTTTTAAAAAAATATTATTTTCCATTATGGTTTATCATAGGATATTGAATATAGTTTCCCGTGCTGTACAGTAGGACCTTGTTATTTATCCTTTGTGTATACAATAGCTAACATCTCCTAACCCCGTCCCTCCCCCAATCCCCTCCCCCTTGGCAACCACAAGTCTGTTTTCTGTGTCCGTGAGTCTGTTTCTGTTTTGTACATAGGTTCATTTGTGTCATATTTTAGATTTCCCATATAAGTGATATCATATGGTATTTTGTCTTTCTCTTTCTGACTGACTTCACTTAGTATGATAATCTCTAGTTGCATCCCTGTTGCTGCAAATGACATTATTTTGTTCTTTTTAATTGCTGAGTAGTATTTGATTGTATATATGTACCACATCTTCTTTATCCATTCATCTTTTGCTGGACATTTAGGTTGTTTCCATCTTTTGGCTGTTGTGAATAGTGCTGTTGTGAACATACGGGTGCATGTATCTTTTTGAATAATTTTTGTCTGGATATGTGTCCAGGAGTGGGATTGCTGAATCATATCGTAATTCTGTTTTTAGTCTTTTGAGGAACCTCCATACTGTTTTCCCTAGTGGCTGCACCAACTTACATTCCCACCAACAGTGTAGGAGGGTTCCCTTTTCTCCACACTCTCTCCAGCATTTGTTATTTGTAGACTTTTTAATGATGGCCATTATGACCAGTGTGAGGTGGTACCTCATTGTAGTTTTGATTTTCATTTCTCTAATAATTAGTGATGTTGAATATCTTTTTATGTGCTTATTGGCCATCTGTATTTCTTCTTTGGAGAAATGTCTATTAAGGTCTTCTGCCCATTTTTCGATTGGGTTGTATGAGCTACTTGTATATTTTGGAGATTAAGCCCTTGTCTGTCACATCATTTGCTAATATTTTCTCCTAGTTCATAGGTTGTCTTTTTGTTTTGTTTATGGTTTCCTTTGCTGTGCAAAAGCCTATAAGTTTGATTAGGTCCCGTTTGTTTATTTTCACTTTTATTTCTGTGGCCTTGGGAGACTGACCTAAGAAAACATTGGTATGATTTATTTCAGAGAATGTTTTCCCTGTGATCTCTTCTAGGAGTTTTATGGTGTCATGTCTTATATTTAAGTCTTTAAGCCATTTTGAGTTTATTTTTGTGTATGGTGTGAGGATATCTTTTTATGTGCTTATTGGCCATCTGTATTTCTTCTTTGGAGAAATGTCTATTAAGGTCTTCTGCCCATTTTTCGATTGGGTTGTATGAGCTACTTGTATATTTTGGAGATTAAGCCCTTGTCTGTCACATCATTTGCTAATATTTTCTCCTAGTTCATAGGTTGTCTTTTTGTTTTGTTTATGGTTTCCTTTGCTGTGCAAAAGCCTATAAGTTTGATTAGGTCCCGTTTGTTTATTTTCACTTTTATTTCTGTGGCCTTGGGAGACTGACCTAAGAAAACATTGGTATGATTTATTTCAGAGAATGTTTTCCCTGTGATCTCTTCTAGGAGTTTTATGGTGTCATGTCTTATATTTAAGTCTTTAAGCCATTTTGAGTTTATTTTTGTGTATGGTGTGAGGGTGTGTTCTAACTTCATTGATTTACATGTGGCCATCTAACTTTCCCAATACCACTTGCTGAAGAGACTGTCTTTTTCCCATTGTATATTCTTACATCCTTTGTTGAAGATTAATTGACCCAGAGGTGTATGGGTTTATTTCTGGGCTCTCAGAGAACATACTTTTAACTTCACTTCTTGTATATTAAGGTCTGTTTTATGATCCAGGATATGATATGTCTTGACTAATGTTCAGTGTGCACCTGAAATGAGTGTGCATTCTACTGTTGATAGGTGGAATATTTTTAAAATGTCATGGGTTGATGGTACTGTTTTCTTTTCTTTCTTTTTTTTTTTTTTTGATGGTATTGTTTTCTATCTACTAGTTCTGTCAACTACTGAAAGTTGAAGTCTTCAACTGTAGTTATGGATGCCTATTTCTCCCTTCAGTTCTGTTAATTTTTGCTGAATGTATTTTGAAGTTCTCCTACGTGTGTATATATTTAGGATTGCTTTTTGTTCTTCATGAACTGACCCTTTTATCATGTAGTATCCTCATTTATTCCTGGTGATTTTCTTTGTTACGATCATTGGCTGATCTAAATATAACTATTCCATCTTTCTTTGATTAACATTTGCATGATATATCTTTTTTCCATTGGTAAAAGTTTCTTGTAGACATCATAGAATTGGCTTTTGTGTGTGTGTGTGTGTGTGTTTAAATTCAGTTTATCTTTTCATTGGCATACTTAGGCCATTTATGTTTAATGTAATTGTTGATATTTTGATTTAGATACTCCAGTTGATTATTTATTTGTTTCCTCTTTTTTCCTCTATTTTTTCTCTTTCTGCTTTTTTTGGCTTGATTCTTTTTAAACTTATTTATTGCTTTTGCCTAATTATTTGTATGTGCTTTTGTGGTTACTTGAAGGATTGCAATATACATACTTTTCTCAGTCTATTTAGAGTCAGTATTTTACCATATTTATTTATTTATGGAACTTTATCTATCTATCTATTTATTTATTTATTTACAGCTGCGTTGGGTCTTCGTTGTTGCACAGGCTTTCTTTAGTTGCAGCGAGCAGGGGCTATTCTTCATTGCAGTGCATGGGTTTCTCATTGCGGTGGATTCCCTTGTTGTGGAGCACGGGCTGTAGGCACGTGGGCTTCAGTAATTGTGGCACGAGTGCTCAGTAGTTGTGGCTCTCAGGCTCTAGAGCACAGGCTCAGTAATTGTGGTGCACAGGCTTAGTTGTGCCGCGACATGTGGGATCTTCCCGGACCAAGGCTCAAACCTATGTCTCCTGCATTAGCAGGTGGATTCTTAACCACTGCGCCACCAGGGAAGCCCTATTTTACCACTTTAAGTGGAATATAGAAACCATACCGCCCTATTGTACCCTTCTCTCTTTTAAGTTATGGTTGACTTATTTATTACATATATGTGACATTGAAGACCACCAGACATTGTAGTAATTTTTGCTTTCAGTTGTCAAATATATTTTAAAGAACTGAGGTGAAGAATCATCACTTATATTTACCCAGATATTTACCATTTCTGTTGCTCTTCCCTCATTCTTGATGCTCTAAGTTTATTTCTGAATAATTTCCCTTCTCTTTGATGAACTTCCTTTTGTGAGCAGGTTTGCTGGCAAAATTTCTCTTTAGTGTTCCCTCATCTGAGCATGTCTTTATTTCACCTTCATTCCTGATGGATATTTTAGTTGAATATAGAATTTCTTTTTTCAGTATTTTAAAAATGGTTCAATTCCTAATGAACCCCATGGTTTTTAATGATAAATGTGCTTTTATTGTAATTATTACTTGCTTGTACGTAACATATCCTCTGGTTGCTTTCAAGATTTTTCTATGTTAGTTTTCAGCAGCTTATTGTGTCTGGCTGTGAATTTTTTTTTTTTTTTTTTTTTTTTTTTTTTTTTTGCTGTACGCGGGCCTCTCACTGCTGTGGCCTCTCCCGCTGCGGAGCACAGGCCCCGGGCGCGCAGGCCCAGCGGCCACGGCTCACGGGCCCAGCCGCCCCGCGGCACGTGGGATCCTCCCAGACCGGGGCGCGAACCCGGTTCCCCTGCATCGGCAGGCGGACGCGCAACCACTGCGCCACCAGGGAAGCCCCTGGCTGTGAATTTTTAACCTACTATTTTTGTGAAATTTCCCCTGCCCAAAAAGAAAATCTGTAGTAATGCAAGTCATTAGTGTCAGTCCGGAGTCTGCAAACTATGTCCTGCCACCTCGGTAGCTCTCAGCCTGTTTCCTGATTTTGCAAATAAAATGCTACTGGAACACATACATACCCGTTTATTTACATGTTGCTTTTGCACTACAGTGGCGGAGTTGAGTAATTGTGAGAAAGACCATATGTCTTGTGAGGCCTTAAATAGTTACTATCTGACCTTTTTATAAGAAGCTTGCTGATCTCTGGTATAGTTGGAGGAAATTTGAGTGTTTCTTCTATTAAAATTTTCTGCTTGAATTTCTTTTTAAACTTTATCCATGTAGGGTTCAAAGTCATTTTACAAGTGTCTTCTATAGAAAATTCTAACAAGGTGTAACATGTGGTAGAGGGTAGGTGTAAGAGTTTTTCCCTTGTACTTAAAAACCAAAGATGACTTTTTAGCCGACTTTTCTTGAAAATTTAAACATTAGTTAAGCATGACTTATCTTTCTTTGAGAAATTTATTTTCAGACATTTTAAACTCATAAGGCAAACAAAATAAATTTCTGTTAAATAACTGACTTATGCCAAAATGGGACTTACGTTTTTTAAAGGTAAACTTGGGAGGTTTAATTTAAGTACAGGTTATAAGTTTTTTATTTTTTATAAATTTATTTATTTATTTTTGGCTGCATTGGGTCTTTGTTGCTGCGTGCAGGCTTTCTCTAGTTGGGGCGAGTAGGGGCTACTCTTTGTTGCGGTGCACGGGCTTCTCATTGTGGTGGCTTCTCTTATTGCGGAGCACAGGCTCTAGGCGTGTGGGCTTCAGTAGTTGTGGCACGTGGGCTCAGTAGCTGTGGCGCATGGGCTTAGTTCCTCCACGGCATGTGGGATCTTCCCGGACCAGGGCTCGAACCCATGTCCCCTGCATTGGCAGGTGGATTCTTAACCACTGCACCACCAGGGAAGCCCTGTAAGTTTTTTGTTAATGTTATTTGCAGCATTAAAATTGTTAAAAGCACTTTAAATTGTTATTCTTATAACTAAAAATAAATGTCGATTGTTACCTTTCATTGTAAAACCTATGCTTGTTTTTTTTTGCTGTACAAATACTCAGTTCTGGGTCAGACTTAAGCACACATGGATTTCATTTTTATCCCAAGTTAGAGAATTTGTGTCTTTGGTCTTTTTTCTTGTTAAGTAAGAAAAGACATGCCCAAACGTGTTAGAAGGTGAAAAGTTCCATAAAATATTCTTTGTTCATTGCAGGATATTTTTTCTTCACAGAAATCTAGAACTTGTTTAGGGGCAGATGTAAATCAAATCTTGAGCATACTATCAGACTACATTAGCAAAGCTCTTTTTGTTGAAATAAAGTTCTCAGGCTGAGTAAAAGATTCAGAGAAAGAGTTTGTGGTGGGTTGTATAATTCATGTGCGCATGGGGCCTCAGATTGTGACCTTATTTAGAAATAGGGTCTTTGCTAATGTAATTAGTTAAGATGAGGTCACACGAACTCAAAGAGCCTTTGGGGTAGTATGGCTGATAATAAGTTTACTGTCTTTCCGGTGCGTAGTACAGCAAGTCACCGCTTACAAATGGCCTTCTGTAACTTAGGTCAAAAAATTGGGAATGGACTCATCTGAATAAACACGGTCCTATTACATGCTGCTCTGTGGGCCTGGAAGACCTCTGAAGAAATTGCCAATAAGGCTGCTTGGTCACTGTGCATTACTTTGAGTGCTAATATTGTATAGTATAAGAAATTCCAAAAAAAAATGTTGGATTTTTTTGTCATGATCTATTGAGGAATTTCTAGTGACATTATATGGAATTCTAGGGTTGCATGGAAACCCAGTTGAAAACCTTTGTGTAGATTCTCACATTTTATACCTCCCTGGGAAAGTTTTCACAAAATAATGGTTTTTACAGTTCCTTACCTAATTACCTATCCCTAAAACAATGAAACAGAATTTGTAGTTTTGTTTTTAAAAATTTTTTTAGTTATGTGGGGGGAGGGGGCAGGGCACATATGGGGAATCTCTGCCTTCTGCTCAATTTTGCTGTGAACCTAAAACTGCTGTAAAAAAGAATAGTCTATTTTTAAAAATTATAGTTAATGAGTTTTGAAACTATCTTTACAAGTTCTTACATAATTTTACTCTCAGTTCCTATAGTGTGTATGATTTCTTGTGATTTTACCTAGAGATCAGAAGTGCTAGGTAAATATTCCTGTTTTATTGTATTACAGAGATTATTTTCCTATATGCTAACATATATTTCAAACCAAAAGATCTGGGAATAAACTATAGAAATTCCATGAATTTTTCTTGGTTTTATGTAGATAATGAATTAGTTCCTAATCAGTTATGTAATGTCTCCAGGAGCTTGAGAGAGCTGTAATAATCTGGGATTAAGAAAGTCGGGCTTCCCTGGTGGCGCAGTGGTTGAGATCCGCCTGCCGATGCAGGGGACACGGGTTCGTGCCCCGGTCTGGGAAGATCCCACATGCCGCGGAGCGGCTGGGCCCGTGAGCCATGGCCGCTGAGCCTGCGCGTCCGGAGCCTGTGCTCTGCAACGGGAGAGGCCACAACAGTGAGAGGCCCGCATACCGAAAAAAAAAAAAAGAAAGCCAACCCTAATATTCATTGATTATAACATGTTTTATAGTTGTCCTATAGATTGATGAGTAGGACCCTGATTTATCTTTTCTTTTCCGTTTTTGTATCACTAGGCAATAATCGTACTACTATCAGGAATGTTCTGTAGCGTCGTGGTGGGGGTTTAGAATAAGGTATACTGGCGGCAGGATTGCTTGCTCCCAGAGAAGTTTCTTCATTAGTGCAATAAAATTTCACTGTTGATCATTCTTTTTTTTTTTTTTTTTTTTTACACAAAAGACAATAATCCTGGGACCTCAAATTTCTGCTGACTCATGGTATCCAAACTACCCAAAATGTTCCCTACCGATAGTTCTCTTAAATGCATCATTTCAAAGCAAAAATCGGCTTTGAAAACATGCAACCAGACCTCATTTACCAGGGAGTCTGAAAGAAAGCACGTGGGGACCAGTGTGCTGGCGTGGTGAGCATATTTTAGGACATTTCGTAAAAGGAGATGTGTAATAGTACAGTATTTCATGTATGTAATCACTTGGAAAGGGACTAATTTGGGTGTTTAGAAATGTATAGATTTTCTTTGATCATTCTTTCAAGTCTTTTTTACAGAGACTCTGTATTCATGGCAGAATACTTAACATTAGTCTCCTTATAAATCTCATATAAATTAAAATGTAGAAATTGATGTTATCTTTTCCAATATTTTTGGGTATTTAAACCGTCTATGTTTTACTGTCTTTTGTAATACTTCTTGAATTTCTACTCTAATTTATTCTGAGAAATTTTATTTCTGTTAAAATACTCTTCTGATATTGATTTAGCAGAAACTTCAGGGGACATTGATTGTCAGTGATAGTTGACTGTTTTTTCAGTGGTAGTTGAACTAGAGACTTTACTAGTTCTCTTAGCTTAGGTTATAATGATTTTCCATAATTTTATCTCAGATATAAAAGCCCTAAAGAACTTTTGAGGTAGTTACCTAGAAACTGTCCACATTGACTTTATGCTTAATGACTTTTGGAAAAAAGAAAAAAAGATGTAAAGAAAATATTGAGTATTTATTTATTTTAACTGAAGCATAGTTGATTTACAATGTTGTACAGTATTGAATATTTAAAAATTTTTTGCAAACACTTTATTTTGAAGTAGTGTAGTGCAAAGAACTTCTCTACAACCTTTACCCAGTTCCACTAATTTTTAAAAATTTATATATTTTATTTTTTAAAATTTATTTTTGTCCACGTTGGGTCTTTGTTGCTGCGTGCCGGCTTTCTCTAGTTGTGGCGAGTGGGGGTTACTCTTCATTGCGGTGCACGGGTTTCTCATTGCGGGGGCTTCTCTTGTTGCCGAGAACAGGCTATAGGCACACGGGCTTCAGTATTTGTGGCTCGCGGGCTCTAGAGTGCAGGCTCAGTGCATGGGCTTAGTTGCTTCGCAGCATGTGGGATCTTCCCCGACCAGGGCTCGAACCCGTGTCCCCTGAAGTGGCAGACGGATTCTTAACCACTGTGACACCAGGGAAACCCCCAGTTCCACTAATTTTAATTTTAAATATTTTACCACATTTGCTTATCATTCCCTCACACGTACATACATATTACTTTTGCTCTCTTGTGAATAGGTTGCGTATATCATGATCCTTTACCCTTTACTATTTCCATATGTATTTCTAAGAATAAAGATATTCTCTTATAACAGCAATATAGTTTTCAAGTTCTGATAATTTCATACTGTTACTTTAAGCTACAGTACATATTCCAATTTATCAGTTCTAATGTCCTTTAGAGCATTTTTTTTAGTCAAAGATTATTATATTTAGTTGCCATGTAAACATTTATTTTAAATGAACTATTGGTCTTAAAATCTTAAGTGTTGAATTTTTGTTCTTTTAACAGCTAAACCAGGTGGACAAGTGAAATGTCAGTATATTTCTGCTGTGGATAAAGTTATTTTTGTGGATGAGTATGCAGTAGGGTGTAGAAAGGACCTTAATGGAATCTTGTTGTTAGACACTGCTCTGCAAACTCCAGTTTCAAAGCAGGATGATGTGGTTCAGCTTGAATTACCTGTCACAGAGGTAAGTTGAAATAAGTATCAATATGCTTTTCTACTTAATGTAGTTTCAGACTTACTAGCTGTTAAATGAAATTAGGTTGTCCTTTGAGGATATTATATATGTATCCCTATAAAAACAAAGAAGTATGAACTGTACAGGTTATACCACTGTAACAGAGACCCCAAAATACAATGGCTTAAACAAGACAGTTTCTTTCCAGTAGTAGTACTGGGCTGAGTTATAGGGACAGCTTTGTTTACCTCAGCACTTAGCTTCCATTTCCTGAGTCCAAGACAGCTGCTTCAAGTCTCATTACTTCCCAGTTTTAAGGAAAAGGTGGGCAAAAGGCCAGGGGAGCACACTGGTATTACCCACCCTCTTTCTCTCCTTTTCCTTTCACCTATCTCCCTCATCCTCTCCTTGCCTCTCTTCCCCTCCTTCATTTTTCTTGTTCTCTTTTACAAACTCTTTCACATATGCCCCTTTCATATTTACTCCATTGGCCAGAATTTAGTCACATGGCCACATTAAGCTGAGGTGGTTCTTTTTTCTTTAATATTAAAAAAGAAGGAATAAATAGTAATGGACAACCAGTAATCTTTGCTATGTATCATGTTTCTTAACAATTCCAGTTTAAAATTTCAGCTATATGTATTTTTCTGTGTTACATATTCATTACTTAATTTGTAAGTCTATCCTAACTTAAATCCTTTTGTGTGAGTTGATGTTCATATCATGTAATTTGAAAGTACATTTTTCAGATTTATCAGATTTTAAATCATCTCAGAACATAAAAGATTATAATGCTGTACACGCTAATAAAGTGAGATATTATGTCTGTCTTCATCCCAAGTTGTTGATTATTAATTGTTTTGCATTTGGCAGACTGATATGATTAATTGATAAAAATCAGTATAGCATATTTCCCATTTTTAGGACGTGAAAAGTGTTAATGTGTGAATTTTAAGTGCAGTTTAAATGTTTTATTCCCTCTTTGGAAGGCTTTTTGTAAAAAAAAAAAAAAAAAAGTACCAACGTATATCTACTTAGATTTCATATGTAGTGTCATATCACAGTCATCTAGTATATGTTAATATTGAAAGCATGTTGCTAAAGGTTTGAGTTCTGAAAACAGAGTAGCCATCTTTTTGTCATCAGAATATCTGGATCTGGGGGCATGTCTAAAATCTTTGGACAGAGAATTAATTAGTTCTACTTGTACTGAACATTTTTTCCTCTCCTACTTTAAGGAACTTAGACCAGGTGATATCTTAATAAAGGATATACATCGTAGCCTACAATGAAAGATGGTATCAAACTGTTGGGTTTTAAAAGGAACTACAGAATTACAGTAAAATAGTTGAACATTTATATGAAATGGACCGTCAAGTCAATATTTTTCCTACTACTCTGACCTAAATGCTAGATATTTAGCCAGCTTCTGCCACCTCCTCCACCTTTCCAGCTCATAATATCTGTTGCTGGTTTTCTTTCTTTCTGCATAAATAATTACAGCTCTCTTGTTCACGTAATATTGTTTATAGTCTTTCCACCATCCCAGGCATCCTTTCCTGCATCACACTAGTTTGTTACTGTCTTGCCTAAAGAATGGGGTCCTGGGTTTGGTTGGATTAGTGTGGATGTTTTCTTTTCCATATATTGCCCAAATATTTCTGTTAACGTAGTTCATATTGAATATGTGGGTAACAATGCAAAGGGCTTTTTTTAAATTACCTGCTGACTTAGTGAGTGACCCCTCTTATGGTTTTGCATAGTTTGAGTATTTAAAGTTCATTGGAGGACTTTACATTTATATCTCTTTTACTTTTGTTCATGGTTTCAGCTTAGCCAGTTTCTTCTATCTTGCTTTGGCTTATAAAAGCGTCTATGTACTAAAACTTTACTATGTGGTACTACACTGAATATGTTGCTTTATCTCATTTAATTTTGTAACAGCCCTTCCAGTCATTATTTGATTTAACTAAGTTTGTTTAAAAAACGTAAAAGTAGGAAGCTTTAGTATAGTACCTATCAGAATTAAAATATTTGTATAAGAATCTGAATTTAACATTTTTGGTTGTGGTTAATTTTTTGTGATCATCTTTTTTATTTAGGCACAACAGCTCTTATCTGCATGTTTAGAAAAGGTAGATATTTCTAGTACGGAGGGTTATGATTTGTTCATCACACAGCTCAAAGATGGTTTGAAAAATACATCTCATGAGACTGCAGCAAACCACAAAGTTGCTAAGGTAAGAAATTTTTAAAAATTACCTTGTTTGGGGTTATAATAGAATGAACACCTCTATACTTTTGCCTTTCTCCGTCCTCCCCACGCTGATGACTAAGGATGTCTGTGGGAGATGGTGCTTTGAATTAAATCCTTGGATATATTTCATTAATTTTTCTGTGTTTTTCTTTTAACATCTTTTCTAAGTTGTAAATGGAGTACATATACAATTTTTATATTGAAGGTATAAAAGGTAGAAAGTAAAAGCTATTTTCCTAAAAATAACTTTTGCATCTATAAATATCTTTTTTTCTCGAGTACAGTTGAAATTATACTAAAATATTGTGATGTACTGTCTTAGTCTGTTTGGGCTGCTATAACGGAATACCACCGACTGAGTGATATTTCTTCTGGTGAAGCCCTTCTTCCTGGGTCATAGCTGGTACCTTCTCACTGTGTCCTTACATGGTGGAAAAGGCAAGGGATCTCTCTGGAACCTCTTTTATAAAGAGGACTCCACCCTCATTACTTAAGTACCTCCCAAAGGCCCTGCTTACTAATAACCCTCCCCTTTGGGGGTTAGAATTTCAACAGATGAATTTTGGGGACACAAACATTCAGATTATAGCATATACCATGCGTTTTTTCATTGAAGGATGTATCTTGACTATCTTTTCATATCAGTCCTCATAGATCATCAGTATTCTTCCTATTATTTACATTGAAATTTATTTTTATAGATTTACCATGATTTTATGAACCCTTATTCCATTGATGGGACATTTTTATTTAGTAAAACAGAAATCATACTGTGTATTTCAACAGAGAGAATTTATTGTAAGGAATTGATGTAATATGTGTATGAGAACTGAAAAAGTGAAAAGGAAACACTGAGGTAATTCACAGATGGTAACTATGGGAATCAGCACTCACCTCAGTCTGAAGGAACAAGAGGTTAGGATTTTTGGAACCTAGATACTTAAAAACTTAGAGAATAGGCCCCATGGGTCTGGGACTCTGACTTCTGAGGAGGAGCTGTTATCCAGTAGGTACCTCAGGAGCTTGGAGATTGGAACTTGATGAACTGAGCCTCAGATTTCTGAAGAGAGATGCTACTAGGCTAATGTTAGTGTCTCTGAGGGAGCTCTGTGAAACTGGTCCTGGGAATGCTAAGAAAACAAAACAAAAACCCTCTAAAGACCAGAAGAATCAACTGCTGCCATCAGGTCCTTGGCTAAAACAGTATTGATAGTAATGACAAGTAATAGCAAGGAGCAAGTCTTTCTCCCCTCATCATGCTTTCCAATTTCCATCCCGTGTTCCTTTCGTCAGAACTTAACAGCCAGGAAACTGGTTGGCAAAGAAGAAATAATAGTTTACATAATCCCAGCCCAAACATGATGGAGAAGGAAGAAAAGGGTAGGTTTGGACTCGAGAGACAGTAGTTTAATAACTGGCACATGCCACTCCTTTGGCTACTCAGCATCTCCATACATACCATCTATATGTGTTTGAACTTCCATACAACAAAAATATTATGTTTTTACTTAACAAGACATACTGTTCCTTTTTACAAATGAAGATATTCTCTCCCCGTCCCCAGAACAGACACAAAGTTCCGACAGATATTTTATCCATCCCTAGGTGATATTAACTACTCCTAAAATTTATAGTTTCAAGCGTTTAGGTAACAGAACCGTGCTACCTAAAGACTAAATTAAGTACAACCAAAAATTCTTACATAAAATAATGTATCTCTCTGTGTCTGTATCTATCTAAATATATATCCATCTATCATTTATGTAATAAGGGAAGAAAATATATATAGTTGCTGTATCCCTCAGTTCTATAGTGGTCTGTAATATCAAGAGGATATATTTGATATTTACAGCCTCTTTCTTCTCCTATCTATTCCGTATTCCCTTTGTCCTCAGCCAGCACCTCAACTGGTCAGGTGTCTTTACATGGTCAGGTGACTCAAGGCTTCACTCTTGCAGGATCCAAATCTTCTGTGGTGCTGTGTTAAGTTGTAATTGTCCTTTCACTGTTACTATTAGATGTGGAAGAGCTTAGAGGCACCCTAGAGAATCTACTGTATTGTAATTAAGTTCTCCTTGCTCCTGCTATTTAGCGTCAATCCAATTTCCCTTTGTTTGTCAGTTTTCATCATACCAACCAGTAGAATAACCACCTTCTTTGCCTGATGATTCAGTGACAAGAGAAACCCAAAATTGCTGGGTAGCAGTATCAACACCTAATTCAATGGAACCATTGTACCCTTGGTGGAACATTCCTTCCTTGACGCAAGACCTCTAGAGCCTAAAGCTTAAAAAAAAAAGTCTGTGAATGGATTATTACGTATAATAGCAACCCTGCTAGGAGAAACTGTGTCATGTGTTTTTTGCTGATTGAAAGCATGTACATAATCCTGTAAGGTAGAACTCCAGACTTTCAGATGTCTCTCTCAATTAGTACTGAAGATGAGTCTTTGGTAAGGCATCATGCCTTTTTGTCAGGTCAGCTCCTTCTGTATGATACCCTGGTAAGACCAGTCAATTTCATGGGCAAGAGCCCATTGCTGCTTTTTTTTTTTCATTTGAAGTGCTTTCTTGGTCAGAAGCAAAAAGCAAAGTTGTATGGAATACTTGGTTGGTACATAAGCCATTCTATTAGTCCACAGTAGTGGTTTAATATTATGGCAGAGCATTGTGGGCAGAACATATAAATGCACATCCAGAATACGTGTCTATTACAGTGAAGACAAATTGCTACCCAGTCTGTGACTGAAGGAATCCAATATAATCAACCTGCAATCAGATAGTTGTCTGTTTCTCCTGGAAAATGGTGTCATATTGGTGCCTCAGCTTTGGTATTTGCCATTGGCAGGTTAACCTGCCGTTAGCCTGCTCAGTCCTGGTGAGAGGAAGTTAATGTTGGGCCTGTACATACCCTCTGTCTCTGTTGCCATGGCATTTTGCATACCGGTCCATTGAGCAAGCACTGGAGTGGCTATGGCCAGAGGGTGAGTGACATTCGTATAGTGTGTATAATTCTCCCATTTCCTCCAGAGTGGATGCCTTTTGATGAGCATTCACGTATTTCACAAATATTTTCACACTGTGTTTATTTTGAGAGGTCTGTCCAAAGAACTTAACAGATGACTTCTTTGTTAACAATCTTCCAATCCTGATCCTTCCAAATTCCTGCACATCTAGCCAAAACATTAGCTACTGTCCATTAATCATTGAGGACCTTTACTTCTGGCCAACTCTCAGTCCAGACAAAGAGAACAGCCAAATGAACTGGTTGAAGTTCTGACCACTGAGAAGATTTCACCTTCACCACTGTCCTGATTGGGACTGTGATGCTGCAGCCATCCACTTTGGGATGGTACCAACATAATGTGTAGAACCATCTGTATGTCACAGCTAAAGGTTTTCTTCCTCAATTATCTCATCATAAGGAGTTCCCTCTGAAGCCATCAATGTGGAATGAGAAAGGAGTCATAAAGAGTAGGTATTGTGGAAATCTGAGCTACTCGATTATTCAACTGGTTCAAAATTGAATTGCCTTTTGGATTTCTCAAGACTGATTTCTTATAAACCACTTAATGAAGGCTAGCTCTCATACCCAGTATTATGGTTTGGTGTGTCAGATAACACCTAGTTTGTGGTGAACAACTCTGATTGCATAGACATTTGTCTCAGGGGTAGGTATTTCTATCAGAGACTACTAAGAAGCCAGGAGCTGTTTCTCAAAAGGAGAAGAGTTATTTACAGGAGTGGGCATGGCTTTGCCCTAGCATTCTGCTATGTGATTGTCCCAGAGACTCCTGATAGGATCTTTACTTGCGGCAGACACTTCTAGTGTCATTGAATATGCTCATATGCTCACAAGGTACAAGTGGTAGAGCATCTTGCAATTCAGCCTGGACATGCTACAGAGCTTCTTGTGCCTTATATATTATTTGATAATTGAGTTAGAGCAGCATACTCAAATATGCTGAACACTGGGGTCCAAAATCCACTTAGGCCCGCCGAGCATTGTGCCTCTTTTCATTGTTTGCCTTTACAAGTTATAGTAACTTATCTTTCACCTTGGAGGAAATATCCTGACATGCCCAGACTACTGGACTTTTAGAAACTTCAAAGAGATTGTAGGACCCTGAGTTTTTCTGGGGATTATTGATTCTCTCTGGCTAGCATGTGTCTTACTAAGGCATTTAAGTTCCTTGCTACCTCCTCCTCATCTGGACCAGTTAGTATGATGTTACTAATGTAGTAGACCACGGTGGTGATCTGCCGGATGTTAGGCTGATCAGGATCTCTACAGACTAGATTATGGTAAAGAGCATGAGTCCTAGGGTAAGACTGTGCAGATTTATTGTTTCTGCCAGATAGAAGCAGTCTACTTTTGGATGGCCCTAAAAATTAGTATAGACAAAAACGTATTTGACAGAATTGTAGCTGCCTACAAAATATCAAGGGATTTGTTGATTTGCTTCAGTAAAAATATCTCAACTGGAACAGCAGCTACAGTTGAAGTCATCACCTGATTTTATAGTCCACAGTCATTCTTCAAGATCCATTTACGTTTGCATGGGCCAAATAGGTCAGTTAAATGGAGATGAGATAATTTGATTACCCCTGTATCTTTCAGGTCTAGTATAGTGACATTAATCTCAGAAATTTCCTCAGGATGTGGCATTGCTTTTGTTTAGTAGCTTTGTAGAAAAAATGAAAGTTCTAGGGGCTTCCACTTGGCCTTTCTTACTTTAGTAGTCCTCCAAGAGGATCAGAGAAACAGTGTAGGAATTTTTCTAGTTGCCTATTCTATTTCTCTTCCTGTTGTACATTTGGGAAGTAGAGAAATAGCTACAAGATAGGTCTGGGGATCCACAGAGCTCATTGAGACAGCTTTGGGCCAAAATTCCGTCAATCACTTCACCATCATGTCCCCACTTTCACTAGTGGACCACAGTGATGTTTTAGGTCAGTTCAGTGTTACTATCTTGTGATGCCTGAAAGATCACAGTATTTTCTATTCCCTAGTGCACAGTGACTACAGTGAATGTCCACAGGTGCCTTTGGGGAAGGCTTGGAGTATGATTTACAGTGTAGACTTGGGGCATTGTTGTAGGATCCTTTCTCAAGGGGATTTGGCCTCCCTTTCAACCAAGAGACTCTGGGTCTATGAGCAGATTAGGTCTAGAAACAAAGTAAGAGCTTCTCTCTCTCTGTCTCTTAGGTAATTGAAGTCATGTTTCTGGCCACAAGTTTTTCCAGTAATATAGATAAGTAGTAATTTAGTAGGCTGCCTAGAGTGTATTAGACAGAATGGAAACCATTCATAGGCAAGCAGGAACAGGATATAAAGATGAAATTACTTTATAGACTTATTTCTCTTGGAGATTAATACTTGGCATTTTTTGCAGTCTAACTTCTTAAGTAATTATTTTAATATTAAATAATTGTAGTTAACATTTATTGAAGGCTTACTCTGTTAGACACTGTACCAGTCCTCACTTGAATTCTTGTAGAAACATTATGTGAATAGGTATTTGTTTTTTCCCATTTCACAGAAGTAGGAAATTGAAGTTAGCTTGACTAGGGTCTCATGGTTGATGGAGAAGCTGGGCTGAGAATCCAAGTCTGTGTGACAATAAGGTCTATGCTTTAGATACTTTGCTGGATTATGGTGACAACAAAAAATACAACATCTGAAGTAAATCTTCGTATAACCCAGTAGCAATGAATTGTACAGCTATATATTTTTAAGTGGAGATATTTAAGTGCCTAGTTTATGCTTAACATTGTGTATGTGCTGGAGGAATGTGAAAAATGACAGATGATTTTATTTATTTAAAATTTTAATTTTTATTTATTTTTACATCTTTATTGTAGTATAATTGCTTTACAATGTTGTGTTAGTTTCTGCTGTACAACAATGTGAATCAGCTGTATGTATACACATGTCCCCATATCCCCTCCCACTTGAGCTTCCCTCCCACCCTCCCTATCCCACCCCTCTAGGTCGTCAGAAAACATTGAGCTGATCTCCTTGTGCTATGCAGCAGCTTCTCACTACAGATGATTTTAGTTATCCTTAACTGTGGATGAGATATATAAGAAGATGTGCTACCATTTGGTTCTAAACTTTCTTTTTCAGGATGGTTAGTTTCATTTTTTATGTAATTGCAAGTTCTTACTTTAAATGATAAATTAATGGAGTAAACTCACTTGAGACTATAAATAGTTCTTTATCTTATAATGTATAAGTCATGGTTTTGGTGAAAACTATTGAGTACGTTTTCCTTTGCTTACACTCCTGTTTTCTTTCAGTGGGCCACAGTTACATTTCATCTTCCTCATCATGTGTTGAAGTCCATTGCCAGTGCCATTGTGAATGAACTTAAGAAAATAAATCAAAATATTGCTGCCTTACCTGTGGCGTCCTCAGTGATGGACAGATTGTCTTACCTCTTACCTAGTGCACGTCCAGAACTTGGGGTGGGGCCAGGTCGTTCTGTGGACAGGTATGACCTTGCTTATAAAAAGATGTGACAGTGAGATTGCATTGATAAGTTTTTTTGATTAACAAAGAATAACTGTAAAATTTGATTATGATTTTAAAAATTTCAAAATATTTTTGAAAACCACTCAGATTTTTATTTCTCATAAAATACTGAAGTGAAGTAAACTACTCCTTGACTTGTTGTTAAACAATTTCTTTTGGTGCCTGGAAAGTATTTAAAGGGATTATGAAACTATATTTTAAAAATTCCATCTTTGTACTTGCTTAGTAAATATTTGAGTCAACTTAAAAATATTATAATTATTAAATATATATGAATTATTTTGCCTTGATGAAATTTTGTGACCTTTGCCATAAATTTTGGTAAATTAAAAGACTCTGCCAGAATCTGAATATAAGAGCCATATATTATTTCCTACTTAAAAAAATGAACAGAGTTAAAAAAGCAGTTAGGGCAATTTTGTGGTTTTTTTGTTTTTGTTTTTCTAGGGCAATTTTGAATTAAGATTTTTATGCTGCCTGCCCTGGATTTAAACAGAGTATTATAAAAAAACATACCTCAATCATTATTTTCTTCACTAGAGATTTATTGGTGTTCTGCTTTGTATAAAACTAACTAAAAAGTCAGTAAAGCATTCATTGAAAAACTTAAATGATTTGTTATTTGAAATAAAATTTATCAGTACTGAAATTTAGAAATGCTTTACTGAGATACTAAATTTAGCAGTTTTGATAAGTTCACAGTTCCCTTTCCATGTAGCATTTTACATTTTCACTTTTTCATTTAATATGAATTGTAACTGCCTATGCTGTTTTCTGAAGTACATTTATAAAGAGTACATGCTGATGTAGCAAAAATATTACTGAATGAGTTAAACTTTAATTTCTGTTATCTTAAGTATTGCTCTCCACCGCCGCCCCCCCCCCCGCCCCCCCCACCAGCTGCACTGTGCGGCTTGTGGGATCCCAGTTCTCTGACTAGGGATTGAATCTGGGCCCCCGGCAGCAAAAGCACGGAGTCTCAACCACTGGGCAGCCAGGGAATTCCCGTATAGCTCTTATATTAGTTTGCGATATTTATTAGTTTATCCTTTTGTAAACTGAAACTGCTTAATCAATTGCCCTTTTTTTGTTAAGTGATTTTATTATTATGTAAATAACTTCTCTTGGTTGTTAACATTTGGGTAGAATTTTTGTATTCCATAGTAATATTGCTATCTCTAACTTTTGGGCAAATTTGGAGACTTTCATTTTTAATAACTGTCAGATGATATGTGCTGTGGCTATCATTAAAATGTTCTTTGGAATATGTCCGGAGAGGGGGAGAAAAAGGAAAAGTATGTATTTAGAATAAATGTTTCTTATCTGAGAGCCATGCCTATCTTGAGATTATAATTTCAGAGCTATTTTCTTTGCAATCAGTAGGAGAGTATCTGAAGAACTCAGTGCAAGTTGTCATAAATGGTTTATTTTAGAAAATGCATTCATTATATGGGATTTTCAGTGTTTCTGGAGGTGTTAAAATGTCTCAAAGTATTAATTTTGATATAGCCTGTGGTGTTTATTTCATTAAATATGAATCTAGGAACCTTATGAAAACCTTGATGAACTCTGTTGGAGGTTTGAGTAAGGGTCTACTGGTTGCTATTGCTGTTTTGTTTGGTAATATAACTAAATGGACAGGTTTTCTGTTTTGAGACTGACACAGATCTTTGAAGACATCTATAGCCTGTAGATGATAAAACTTTTCTAACTCAACAATTTTTTTTTAACTTTTTATTTTTTAAAAATTTTATTTATATTTGGCTGTGTTGGATCTTTGTTGCTGCGTGAGGGCTTTCTCTAGTTGCAGTGAGCGGGGACTACTCTTCGTTGCATGGGCTTCTCATTGTGGTGGCTTCTCTTTTTGCAGTGCACAGGCTCTAGGTGCGTGGGCTTCAGTAGTTGTAGCACGCGGGCTCAGTAGTTGTGGCACATAGGTCCTAGAGTGCGCGGGCTTCAGGAGTTGCGGTGCATGGGCTCAGTAGTTGCTGTGCACGGGCTCTAGGGTGCATGGGCTTCAGTAGTTGGGGTGCACAGGCTCAGTAGTTGTGGATCGCGGGCTCTAGAGTGCAGGCTCAATAGTTGTGGCGCACGGGCTTAGTTTCTACATGACATGTGGGATCTTCCCGGACCAGGGATTGAACCTGTGTCCCCTGCATTGGCAGGTAGATTCTTAACCACTGCACCACCAGCGACGTGCCTGATTTTCTTTTTTTTCAAATCAGAACACAACTATGAGTTAAACCTAAAGCTCTCTAGCAACATTATAGGAAACCATGTACTAATTTAAGGGAAGAATTTAAAGAAAAGTATTTTTCTGGTCTCTTTGTGATGACCTTTACCACTTTCTCTCTCTTTTTAAAAATGAGTTGCCCTTCTGTGTTAGGAAGAGGAAGTTCTGCTTATCAGTCCTTTCTTATTTGAAGCTGTTTGGGCTTTTTCTAATTTTGGTAGTCTCCTTTAAAAAGATACTCTAGTATTGTTACAGGTTCACTCTTAGTGAGCTAATGTATTTTAAAGAAAACATATGTGAAGATTTCTTTTTTTTGATAATTCCCTGGAGAGTACAAGTTTCCTGGAAAAGGATTTCTCTGGAGAAAGAACATATAAATTGCTTTCTACTTAAAAAAAAAAAATTAAACTAGAATATACTTTCTCAATATGGTTGAGATAAAACTACCATTCCTTTGGTTGTGGTTTTATCCATTTTTGCAAAACTTGTCACATGATGAAAGTGTAGGGTTCTCTGCCTCTACATTTTCAGATTTTCTGCTCTCTGATTGCTAATTATGCAACATTGGTTAATTTAATCTCCCCGGGAATTGTTTATCAGTTGTAGCTATCTTATCACGTTTCTTTTTTCCCTACTCTGTTCAAGGGAAGTTCCTAAAACTGATCATTTTTAATTTAAAATACAAATTTGAATTGGTAATTAGACATTCCCAGTTTGTGTTGATAATCCAGTAAACTTTTTTCTTCAGTGGTAGATAGTAGTGTCACTGTAATTTTATGCCTAACTTCGGTTACATAAAGTTTGTTTACTTTTAGATCATTGATGTATAGTGAAGCTAACAGACGGGAGACATTTACCTCATGGCCTCATGTAGGCTATAGATGGGCACAGCCAGATCCCATGGCTCAAGCTGGATTTTATCATCAGGTAAATAAGGCTGTCAAAAATTTCTTTTCAATATGACTTTGTAGCCTTTAGTAAAATTGTCAACATTTTAATACTTTTTCAGTCATTATACTATTTTATGCACCCAGGCTCTGTGCTTGTGTGTATGTACGTAATGTGAGTTTTGTTCTTATATCTTTGATCTTAATACTGACTGGCTGTTTCCTATGTCACATACTGTGTATGAAAGGGGAAAACATTTAAAAAAAAAAGTAACCACTAACTGAGTTAATGCTTTATAACTATTTTCTTTCAGATTATATATATGATAAATATGATATATATAATATGTTTATGTATACAGTTAACAAACAGGCAGTTTTCTCCAGATTTGTGTCTTGAGAAGTGTTCTCTCTGGGTGTGTGTTTATTTTCAGTTTTGACTTATGCATTCATAACAGAGTAGTATATGTTAGGGTAATGCAATAAAAGCAATACATTGCAGTTACTCTTGAAATTTTAATTTTATTGGGATTAAAAATTACCCATATATTAGATAACTATGGAAGCAGCATTGTGGGTAGTACAGTGTGACTTGAATACTTATGTATTGAAGAATTGATTAAGAAATTATGTAGAAAGAGAAAGAATCAGGGAAAATAGTCATGGTTTTATGTAGGAAAAGAAGAGGGTGTACAGGTAAGGATGAGTGTGACAAAAAGACATGAGAATGGAACATTATAGAAAGCTTCGTGGAGCTAAAGTAGAGAAAGTTAAGAAAAATGAGTTTAGATAGGCATAATAAACCAGTTAAAGGAAACTTCAGCTGAAGAATGCAGACTGGCTTACCACTGTTTTGCCATTGCTAAAGAAGCTGAGAAATCTAATAATTACATGTCAGTTTACATAAAGCATGCATATTTAATTTTAGAACTAAATTAAACTTTGAATACATTGAAGTTACTGTCATAAAGAATCTTAAGAGTGATTATTCCTTAAATATCCTGAAGTGTTCTTGAAGTATCTTAAACTAAGATTAAATCAGAAAACCATATATATTTGAAGATTTTATTCAGAGTTTGTCAAATTTCCAGTTAAAGATAGATTTATTTGGCTAATATTAAAATCACTGAATATGCTTTCCTCAGTTAAGGATTGAATAAGGACTATTTTTCCTAATAATTTATCTTCTTCCTTCTTATTTGGTGTCATTTCCTAAAACAGTCTGTTAGGTGATACCTTGATATTTTTTCTGTTGAGCTCTTGTTCATTGTATTCCATTTTTTTTTTTTTTTCCTTTTGGCCGCGCCATGCGGCTTGTGGGATCTTAGTTCCCTGACCAGGGATTGAACCCATGCCCTCTGCATTGGAAGCACGGAGTCTTAACCACTGGACCGCCAGGGAAGTCCCTGTATTCCATTTTTTCAAAGTCAAATCATAGGTTTTCTAGAATCTTCTACCTGTATTAGGTGCTGATTACTCTCAGTCTTCTATAAAATATAATATATTTACACCTGTAGACATAGTAAGTGCTAAGTAGAGTAAGTATTCAAAAATATTAATATTAGTTTTTAGAGGTATATTTCAGTTTAGATTTAGATTTTATATATATATAAATGTCATTTTGTCATATGTGTCTTACTTAAAGAATGTTACCTTAATTACGTTCACTAGTTTGCTTTTCCTTTTTACTTCCCTTTCTTATGTAGTAGTATAGAATTCAGTTTTTAATAATAAACCTGTTAGACTGTTTCCTTTCATATACTTAACTATATTTAAAATACTTTAGTAATAGAATTAGAAGATGCTAGATCAGAGACTGAGGATGTGTGTGTCTCCATATTTGATTTAGTGGTCATTTGCTGATGAAACATAATTTTTCAAATAAGGCAGCAAATTTATAAACATTTGGGGATTAAAGTATATTGTTGAGGCCTAATAGTATAGGCTAATTTTCTTTTCCTCAATATGGAATTTTACCTAAAATTATGAATTTATTTAGAAGAGTTTTTATTAAGCAATTTTAATATTGATAAACCTTTTCTGTCTTCTTTATAAATTTGCAGCCTGCCTCATCTGGAGATGATAGAGCTATGTGTTTTACTTGTAGTGTATGTCTCGTCTGTTGGGAACCTACTGATGAACCTTGGTGAGTCTTGATATTTCTGAATGTAATAGGCTAAGTTCTATAAATGTGCTTCTAAATTTTATTTTTCTGATATCTGTATATTAATATTCTTGCCTTTTGTCATCTGTATTTTTGCCTCTGTCCTAAGAGAATGAGGTAATGCTGTCTATGCTCTGTCACATCACTTGGCATACAAGATCTCTAATGTGTGACTTTCCAAGATGTGTACATGGGAGAAGTGCCAAAGAATGGAACTAGACTCTGACTGAAAACTAGAAGACTATGATAAAATAAGTTTAAAAAGCATGATTAAATTTAGCAGTTTAGCCTTGTTCTTTTGAGGGCAGGTCATCAATAGGGAATCCACGGAGGAGGGCCTTTATGATTTACATTTCTAATTTTGAAGTAATTCTAGGGAGTCTGTGGTGGTTTTGAATTCTAGTGCATGAAAGTTTAGAACTTGGTTAAACAATAGAGATCATGTATTGGAACCTCATTTTTAGAAATAACTAATCTGAGGCCCTATTAATAGAAATAGTGGGACTTCCCTGGTGGCGCAGTGGTTAAGAATCTGCCTGCCAATGCAGGGGACTTGGGTTCAAGCCCTGGTCCAGGAAGATCCCATATGCCGTGGAGCAACGAAGCCCGTGCTCCACAACTACTGAGCCTGTGCTCTGGAGCCCGTGAGCCACAACTACTGAGCCCACATGCCACAACTACTGAAGCCTGCGCGCCTAGAGCCCGTGCTCTGCAACAAGAGAAGCCACCACAATGAGAAGCCTGCGCACTGCAGCGAAGAGTAGCCCCCGCTCGCCGCAACTAGAGAAAGCCTGCGTGCAGCAACGAAGACCCAATGCAGCCAAAAATAAATAAATAAATTATAAATAAATAAATAAAATAGTAATAATAGCAAATATTTGTATAATATGGTTTACCAGGTACCATCCTATGTATTTTATATATTTTTAACTCATTTAATTCTCACATTAGCTTTATGAGGTAGGTATTATTATCATCTCCATTTTATAGGAGGGAATTGAGAATATTCTCCAGTTTAATCCTTATAGTCACTCTATGAGATAAGAATTATTATACCATTTTAAAATAAAAAAAATAAAATTTGGTGAAGAGCATTTGGCTAGTGAGTCATGGAGCCAGGATTTGGTTTTAAGATATACCACTTATTTTGTACTATAATTAGTTAGTGATCTCTGAATGTTAATCAGCTGATGTGAACTTGCTAAAGCCTATTAGAGTGTGCATGCGGATTCCAGGTTGCAGTGGGAAATACTGAAAATATGAAAAATTGAAATTGCATCTGCTGACTTAGAGTTTAGTATGAGCAATTTCCAGTTTAGGTTAAGGGTCTGTTTACAATTTCATCTTTTCCCCTAGAAACCATCTTTATATGTATAGCAACCATTTTAACATGTATATTGTAGTTTCTTAGGCTGATCCTCAAAAAGTTATTTAACCCACATCTGAAAAATTATACCATGACATTATAGAATGTATCTTTATTCATAAATATTTTTCTGTGGGAAAGTTGATTTAGATTTCCAACTTGGGCTGTTTAAAACCCGTCTTTTCTTGATACAGTCAGGAAATCAAGGGTTCTACCTTTTCTTTGCCCCAGGATTCAGGATTCCTCAAACTCTTAAGCAGTTGGTAGAGTCTCTGAGGGCCTAGGGCCAGTGCTCCAAATGGATAGAGGGAATGGGATTGATGGGGGCTGGGGAACTGAGCCTGTGTACCTTCTGAATCTGAAAGGAGGAAAAGAATGAAGATTTTTCATTTTTAGGGGAAGATGGGACTCATATTTTGATGGTGGGAGTTGATAGAGCCACTTTGGAGGGAGATTGAACTTTAAAAAATAAAATAAAATGGGCCCCTTATTATCTAGCAGTTCCACTTCTGATTTACACTAGAGAATTGCTTTTGTATGCAAGGAGGCACAAAATGGTCATGGTAGTGAAAAACTGGAAAATCTTACATGCCTCTCAGGAGGGGACTAGCTAAATAAAATATATTCATGTAATTGACTATGATCCAACAGTTAAAGGAGTGAACAGTTAGCTCTCTATTAATCACCAATACCTTTTAGATATGTTATTGTATCAAGAAAGCTGTTGTAGGGACTTCCCTGGTGGCGAAGTGGTTAAGAATCCACCTGCCAATGCAGGGGCACGGGTTCGAGCCCTGGTCCGGGAAGATCCCACATGCCACGGAGCAGTTAAGCCCGGGCGCCACAACTACTGAGTCCACGTGCCACAACTACTGAAGCCCGCGCACCTGGAGCCCGTGCTCCGCAACAAGAGAAGCCACCGCAGTGAGAAGCTGTGCACCTTAACAAAGAGCAGCCCCCGCTCGCCACAACTGGAGAAAGCCCGCGCACCGAAGCAAAAACCCAACGCAACCAAAAAATAAATAAATAAATTTATAAAAAGAACAACAACAAAAAAATATGTTGTAGAATGATTCATATAATAATATTGTTTATTTAAAATGAAAAAACCCATATTTTCTGAATGTACATGTATGTGTATAAATTTATAAAAATATTTTAGAAGTATATTAAATTCGTAATAGTGGTTACATGGAGGTGGGATAGGTGATTACTGGGATTGGATATTATAACCGAAGTGGGTCTTTTGCTGTATTTCAGATAGTCGTATGTCGCGTAAATAAAATTTTAATTAAAAAGTTAAAACTCAGGTTAAGAGAGAAAGATGGAAAGAGGAAAAATACCCTAAAGTTTGGCTGTGAGGGAATCCAGTTCAGATATCATGTGCCTGCAGATGCCATGTAAAAGCATTAACGTAAGACACATTGTGTATTGTAAATTGTCCAGGATTTATATATGGTTATAGGTAAGTTGTAGGTGCAGTGTAAAAAGAAATATGTGTGCCGCATGGAATATTTTACAAGTATAAAAAATGGGTTTTTTAAAAAGCCTCTTTTTGGGGCTTCTCTGGTGGCGCAGTGGTTGAGAGTGCGCCTGCCGATGCAGGGGACACGGGTTCGTGCCCCGGTCCGGGAAAATCCCACATGCCGCGGAGCGGCTGGGCCCGTGAGCCATGGCCGCTGAGCCTGCGCGTCCGGAGCCTGTGCTCCGCAATGGGAGAGGCTACAACAGTGAGAGACCCGCGTACTGCAAAAAAAAAAAAAAAAAAAGCCTCTTTTTTTTGGTGGCAGCATTCTCACATTTCAAATAATGCCTTGTAATTACAGCTAGTGAAAGTTTAAAAAGAATAACCAAAAAGAAATAAAGTAGTCACAAAGTTAGGCAGATAATTTTTAAGTGTTAAGTTGATCTTTCTTTAAATATTTGAGAAAATTCTTTAAGTCAGTATACCAGTCTTGATCTGAGGTCCTAGTATTTTATTCTTATTACACGTTAGGGTTTTCTAGTAAACTAACATTTCATTTTGCTCAGTAAGTATTTATGTGAAGGAAATAATGTACAATCTATAGACATTATCCAAGTTTCTTTGAATCTATTTTTCTGATGGTCTGATAGTGAATGTGAAAGGTATATCTCTGTGTTTTTAATATATGTCATTTTATCCATACTCTTAGAGATCTTTCTGCTTTCAGGTCTTTACTAAAAAAGTTTTTTGCAGTAAAAATGGCATTTATAGAGTTTTATTGTATGCTGTTTACAGCTGTGGCCACTGTTATATAGCTAGGTGGGTCTGTATCTACGTATGGATTATTTATTTATTTATTTTAAAAACAACTTTATTGAGATACCTTTGACATGTAAAAAATACATACATTCGGGCTTCCCTGGTGGTGCAGTGGTTGAGAGTCCACCTACCGATGCAGGGCCACGGGTTCGTGCCCCGGTCCGGGAATATCCCACATGCTGCGGAGCGGCTAGGCCTGTGAGCCATGGCCGCTGAGCCTGCGCGTCCGGAGCCTGTGCTCCGCAACGGGAGAGGCCACAACAGTGAGAGGCCCGTGTACCGCAAAAAAAAAAAAAAAAAAAATTACAAACATTTAAGGTGTACAATCTGGTGTTTTAGTATATATACACATTGTGAAACGATCACCATAATCAAGTTAATTAACATATCCATCACCTCTCATACTTACCAGTTTGTGTGTGTTTGTGTGTTAAGAATATTTAATTCAAGATATATCCTCTTCACAAATTTTAAATATACAATATGGTAATGTTATCTTTTGTCACCATGCTGTAGAATACATAGAAAATTTTAAACTGAAACAAAGTAGTTATTTATTTAAAGCTGTGGGAAACCAGTGTGAATAAATATAAAGAGATTAAACAGTTTTATCAGTATATTAATATGATATAAATTTTACTGTATCATTTATCTGTTTCTTCTGAGACTGGCTTTATTTGTAATCAGTTAAAGTGAACAATTGCTGTTAAAGTGAGTAGTTAACATGTTAGAGTGATCTCAGTAAAATGAAACAATTTTCTATTTAAGTCTTTAATTAAAGAATACTTTAAGTTCAATTAATTGTTTTTTTTTTTTTTAAGAAAAAGTATCGTGGAGTTCTCTTTTAGTGTACAGACTTAACAGCTTAGTTGTTCAGTAAACTTTCCGTTCCTTAATTTGTGTAAAGGTCTGAACACGAGAGACATTCCCCAAACTGCCCGTTTGTGAAAGGTGAGCACACACAGAACGTGCCATTGTCAGTCACTCTTGCAACGAGTCCTGCGCAGTTCCCTTGCACGGATGGAACTGACAGAATATCTTGCTTTGGGTCCGGGAGCTGCCCTCACTTTTTAGCTGCTGCAACGAAACGAGGAAAGATCTGTATATGGGATGTTTCCAAACTTATGAAGGTATGTTTTAATTTTGAAGAAACATATTAGTAATTGAGAAAAAATCCGTTGTAAATTTAAGCTTTTCATTTATTTTTTTAGGTGCACTTAAAGTTTGAAATTAATGCATATGATCCAGCAATTGTACAACAGCTTATTCTCTCGGGAGAACCAAGCTCAGCAGTTGAATCTAGGAGACCAACTTTGGCATGGCTAGAAGACTCCTCTAGTTGCTCAGATATACCAAAATTGGAAGGAGATAGGTATGTAAATTTGTTTTGATAATATTTATAGAAGTTAAGTGTTTTCTTTTCCTAAATTGTATATTCTCTTAATTCTAATTAAAGAGGCAGAAAACATTGTTAGTCTCAAGAGATTAGAGACTCAGTGTTTGGTTAGAAATCTGAAAGAATTGATTCTTGAAAGAAATTGTCATTCACAAACAACATAGTCTATAAAATATACTTTATTTTCTATCTCAGTCTATGCCAATTGGAAATAATCACACCATTGAAAAGTAAAGTCTAAATAATGAAATGAAATCCTTGGATTAGATTTGTAATTTTGCCTTCTCCTAAATCTTTTCAAAGAGCAGTTGAATCATTTGGTTCATTTCCCCTTTTTTCATTAGCAGCTAAAATATAGAAGTGGTAATGAATAGTGAAATAACCCATGGCTAGGCAAGGTGATCTAATTATTTAAAACAATAAATGTATCAGTAGTCAGCAGTGAGTTGAGGTACAATAATTAATGCTAAGGAAAGATTCTGGTAGAATTGTTGTGCTGGATTCTATTCTATTCAGCTTTTCCAGAGATTCATGATTTCTGTGGCTGTATTTGACCTGTGTGGGGGAAAGTTAGTCAAATTAAAATCCCATCTTACCTACTTGTCTCCAAAGAAGCTCTGCAGTTGTAACTCTGAACTGGGTAGGATTATAGAGCAACATTTGTGATACTCCCAAGGTAGGCAGAATGAAGGGGTCCATAAGCCACTCAGCTTGTTTTAAGCAATAGCAGCTACCACTTTTTAAGATTCTGACGGTAGCCATGTGAAATGGAGCCTGTGTAACTGATCAGGTGTCCTGGTATACTGAGATCTATCATTTCACTTGCAGGGCTTCTTGTGTTACTAATGTGTGATTGGTGTTACACCACAGTGATTTATCATTTTATTTCACAGTCTATTTATTTGGTGGCATGCACTTTCATTGAGAAGTAATATGGAACTTTACTAATGGAAATGATTTCATTATTTAAATTAATGGAGAATTCACAACATATAAAATGGGAAGTTTACCTGTGTCTAGTCCCTTTTGCTAATAGTATGTGGAAATTATTAGTAGGTAAATGAATGTGTTCTGAGTTCTGGAACAGACTGAATTAAAGCTTCATGGTGTTCTCAGTTATTTTAAGTCCCTGTGAGAGCTTGATGGGAAAGCAGTTGGCCCATTGTTGTCTTGAGTTTGACCATATTTGCCAGTAAGACTGAAAAGTAAGCATGTGTGACCTCTTTGATTTTCTTCGAAATTAGTGGAAGATTATTCATAGAAGATAATGAAACTGTTATGTCCTGAACACTGACTTTAACTAGAACTTTTGACTCAGTTTTGTAATTTGAGGATTAAAAATTGAATCAAGATGTAGTTTTAAGATCGCACACATATACACACCTTGGTAAAATGTACATTTTAGGTAAACACTTGTCCAGTATTTCTTGCGGACAGGTATTATCTGAGCTCGTGTGCTAGGGTTGAGGTATAAATCGCTCTGCCTGCTTTTTTAAGAGACTTAAAATCTTTCTAGGGTAGAATGACCCTTTTCTCCCAAGATAGTGTGAAATGAGTCATATACAAAGATTACTCTGTGTCGGGGTGGTAGGAGGAAGCTGAAGAGGTGGAGCTTCAAGCCCTTTCTCTCCCCTTCCTTTCCTCCAGAGGTAGCAGGATTCCTGTTGAATTGGTAGTGGATATAATGAGCCAGACTACCTCTGCCTCTGTGGCACGAGATATAGTATATATAGTATATTTTGTTTTAAAATATGCTGTGCTTCATTAGCTTGAAGAATAATACATTAATTGAAGAAATTAAAGCTTAACCAAGAAGTTTAAAGTAATTAGCGTATAGCTTGCTTGGCAATTGTTTTTTGTCTATTTCTACTTAGAAGGCAACATTTGTCTTTGTTCTGAATAGGAATAATATTTGGGACACATTTAATTTTAATGAATTAACATTTTTGTCTGGATGCCTCATTTGTATGTTATGTCTTTCAAATTTGCAAAAATTTCCTGAGTTTAACTTTGAAATTGCTTATAGTATTGTAAATCTTAGTTATATATCAAAACTAAGGTACACCTGTAGTATTAGCATATATAATCTTAACTAAGCATTTTAAACTTAGCATATATATTTTTTTGCATGGTTATTACTTTGGAAAAGGTTTTATATCATGTAAAAGACTTTAGTAAATCTAGTGTCTATTATATGAGTACATTTGACCCTTGAACAACATGGGTTAACTGTGTGAATCCAATTATGTGTGTATTTTTTTAATAGCGAATACTGCACGATCTGCGGTTGGTTGAATCTGCAGATGCAGAACCACGGATACAGAAGGGCAATTAGTATAAGTTATACACAGATTTTCCACTTAATGGAGGGTTGGTGCACCTAACCACTGTGTTGTTCAGTGGTCAACTGTAATGCATGTTTATTGTAGAAATATTAGAAAATATATGGAAGTAAGCTGAAGAAAAGTAGAGTCCCCATTATCATACCATACAGTCATGTTAACGTTTAGGTGTGTATAGTTTTTTTTAAACCCATGTGATTTTAAAAAAATTTATTGATGCATAATTACCCATCAGAAGATTCACCCTTTAAGTGTACAGTTTAGTGGTTTTACTCATATGGTTTTATCACTTGCTGGTATGAGCATTTTTCTGTCAAGAAATAATGTTTTTTAAAATATTATTTTATTTTGAAGAATTTCACAATAAAGCTTTTTTTTTTGTGGGCTAATTAAGGCAATTATCTGGCAACCCTTTGTAACATTCTCTGTAACTTCAAGACAGCTGAATTCCTTCTTTAAAATATACTACTACTAGATTTTATCTTTTATCTCAGTGTAACTGGGTAATATTTGGCTATTTTTCTTAATGCAAAAGCCCTCAAAACCTATTGTTTCTTCCTGGTTTGGACTTCTTCATCCTGGATAATTCCCAATCATTAATTTTTCCTCTTAGGATTTATTTTTCCAAATATCTTTATTATTTTTCTGAAACTAGCCAGTTAGTATTTGAATAGCTTGAGGTTAATTAGCAGCTCATCTTTTTCACATTCTTTTTGTTATTTTTAAATTATAGCACAAAATTTGTTTATGGTTAATTATTACCAGTTGAAAAAACTGAAACACAGAAATTATGTCAAAAATATCTAAGCAAGTATCTACCCACCCCAATTTCAGACATTACTTTAAGCATTTCTAAGGGACATTACCAGGTTACATTTCATAATAAAATAACATTATAAATGCCTAGGTTCAGATGGAAGTGCAATATACTGTTTCAAAAAGGGAGAATTACTTTTCCTTCTTGTGAAATGCATCTTTTAATTTTTGTAGTTTAGGTTATCAAAATTTTAGAACTGCTGTAAACGTGCTGATTGTTAGTTCATATACTGCCTAGTGTTGTGCTAGAGTGGTCTGTAATTATATCTTTTTTCCTGTTTGCTAACAGTGGAGACTGAGGATAACGTTAGATGCAAAGAGAGAGGCTGGCAATTTCTTGGCCACCTGAGTGAAGAGGAAAAAGAGTCTTGTTGTCTTGACTCCTAAGTTATGAGTTTTAGTAGTTTTCCTGCTTATCAAGGCAGTCTTAACAGCCCCTCCCAAACAAGCAAAAAAAACCAAAAGCAAAACACAAATGAAATGCGTATCTGTGTGAAAACACTTACATACACACATATTTATACAGCTATTCTATTTGGTTTTAGGGTAACTTTTCTGAATTCAGTAATAGAATAGTTACTAAAATTTTACTACTGGAAGCTTGTGCTTGATTTTATTAGCTGTTTTTCTCTTTTTTCATTTTATTTACCCAGACTATCCCTAGTCGTACCTATTCATTTGTCGAATTCCCATAGATTCTATTGTAAATTTTTAGAGATTACCACACTCTATTTCAGGCAAACATTTATTTAATGATTTAAGATGATTCGTTATTAGCATTGTTAATCAGTTAGGGTCTCAAACTACTTATATATCATTTAAGCTAGTTGTGTGATGCTTGTTTGAGATGCAAAACAATGGTTGTAACATTGTCCTTTTTTCTTTGCTGTCTCATGTTATGTATACTTTTTTTGAAATGGAAATTAATTTTTAATTTATCTTTTAAGTGATGATTTACTGGAGGATTCAGACAGTGAAGAGCACTCCAGATCAGATTCTGTGACAGGTATGTAAAAAATATTAGATAAACTATTTTTTATATCCTTGCATTTATATAGTTTTTAGGTAAAACTAAATACCACTTAATTTTGTATTTCTTAGTGCAAACTCTAAATTTTCATTAATACACAAAGAAATCTCAAATATTATGTATCAGAGATCTTGAATTAGTAGTGTGTTCATAGAGTTTCATACTTAAAATTTAAATAGTACCTATTTGAGCCAAAGGAATTAAAATGAATCTTATTAAATCTTTGTCACATATTTCAGGGACATTAAACTCTTCCAAATGTGTTCAGCTTATTTGTATAGTGTATTGTATTGTTAAATAAAAGTAACATTTAAATTAATAATTAATAATTATTAATTAATGATTTCTTATTCTCCCCAAACCACAGGTGAATAGAGAATAAATTTTAAGGTATAAAATCATAGACATTAAGGCATCAAGTAAATGCTACCTTGTTCATTAACTTATGAAATATTAAGGCAAAAGAGTATTCTTCATATTTTAATGTAGTTATATTATAGGCAAGGCATCTCAGAATTCGAATCCTAACCCTGTCACTTTTTTTTTGGCTGTGTTGGGTCTTCGTTGCTGTGCATGGGCTTTCTCTAGTTGCGGTGCGTGGGCTTCTCATTGAGGTGGCTTCTCTTGTTGCGGAGCACGGGCTCTAGGTGCGCGGGCTTCAGTAGTTGTGGCTTGTGGGCTCTAGAGCGCAGGCTCAGTAGTTGTGGCGCGCAGGCTTAGTTGCTCCGCGCCATGTGGGATCTTCCCGGACCAGGGCATGAACGCGTGTCCCCTGCCTCGGCAGACGGGTTCTTAACCACTGCGCCACCAGGGAAGCCCAACCCTGTCACTTATTATAGTCTGATTGCACTTCCTAATATATAAAATAGTGATATTAACATCTGTTATTTAAAATTTGGGGAATTGATTAAGAAAAATACGTAAACAGATTACCTGGGAAGTAGCCACTATTTTAAAGAAGTGACCATTATTAAATTTTGGCTATTTTCTAATGTCAAATGTCATGAAATAAGGACATATATGACTTATTAAATCTCTTTAGGGGAGACTTGGTTTTGTATAGTTCAGTTGTTGAAAGTTATGTGTCTAAAGTTAGTATAGAGTAGCAGGTGCTCTCAATTCTCATTTGTTGTAAAATCTTTTTAAAGCCACCAAACAGAATACTGCACTGATTTTTGGGTTAACCCTCATTTGTCTTTTAAGGTAGTTCTTAGCAATGAAGAAAATCAAGAAAAATGTAGGAAACTGCCCTGAATAATATACAAATGTGTAATTAGCTCTAGGAAAAATAATTGATTACATTAAAAAAATTTAGTCTGATGAAGAGTGCTCTTTTTCCACTTTGTTACCCCTTTGCAAAAGAAAGGGCTACTATTGCATTTTGAAAAATCTGATGAAGAATAATACATTGGTCACTGGTTATCTGGAGATCTGGTTAGAGCTTGAACTCTTTTGCAAAATAAGTCTTTGGTCTTGTCAAGTCACTTAAACTCTCTGGGCTTCAGTTTTTCCTTTGTCAAGTGAAGTATTTGAACTAAATGTTCCTTTTTCTGCTCGTAAATTTTTTGATTCTAGCTATTATCCTTTCCTTTGTATGCTGTGGCCTATCTCTTTCCTCTGGGTCTAAGGATCTCAGTAGGTATTTTTGTAATTATAGTACGTATATATTGATCTATTTCCTTATCCCTTTTCTACCTTTATCTTTTTCATCTTTGCCTGTTTGATCTTTCACACTTTCTTTAGATTCTGTAGTCCTGTTTACTTCACTTCCCATTTACCATATATTTTTGTTGACTTTTTTTTATGATACCTCATTCAGGGTTGGGAGTGGTGTCCATATGTAGTATTAAAAGGTAACCATGGTAAGAGAAAAAAATCCTTCCAGTTCAGAATTTTTAATTGCCTCATTTGAGGATTTGTATCTTCTAAGCTAATTCTTTTATATTGAGAGACTGTTGGTGAATTTTGGAGGCTTGTGATATTAATGGGAGATGTATTTTCTTCCTCAAGTATCTAAAATAAGTCATAGATGCTATTTCAAAACTTAAATTTACTAACTCCAAGTTCTTCCTGTCAAATTGAATGATATGGTCTGAAAAATTGTAGAATATATTTCTTAATTTCAAAAATGTGAGTGGAGACTAAGATTTATCTGTTTTTTAGTTGAAGGTTATGACTTTTGTAAGTAGATGATGTCAGAGAGAAAAGTTTGCTCTTTGGTTCATATATCAGAATTAAGGGTACATACCTTCCTGTGTAGAAGGAGAAGAATGTTTGGCAAGAGATTGAAGAACAGTTCAAATTGAAATTTGATGGTTTTAGGAAAATGCCTAATGTAAACCTCTGGAAGTTTGGCTGGCAGAACTGTGGGTTGACACTACCTAAGTAAGCAGAATAGAGAAGGGTTTCCCAATATGATTACCTGAAGAATATTATACTGCAGGATATTTGTAGGTATGTTCTGTAAAAATTTATTTTGTGGTCCAACAGGTTTGAGAAATTCTGAGACAAGTAAAGATAACAGTTTTCCTTACTGCAGTATTTGACAGTGGTCGTGCTTTGTCAATCTTCTGAGGAGAATGTACTGCATATGCTGTTTCCTAGACATCGATTAAATAGTTGGGAAGAAACAGTAGTAATGCCACTTGTTATATTTTCTTTTTTAATGGATAATCTCATCTCACATGTCTTTTGAATACTGTCTTAAATGTGTGTTAATATATGTAACTTATGTTTAATTTACTTTGTTTTAATATGTACATAATAGCTTTTTCTTGGCAATTTCCTACCATAACTGAAAAAAAAAATCAGTTAAGTTTCAGTTTAGTCCAGTAGATAGTTAGCATCCTCAAGATTTATTACAGTGTATTGCATTTTATAAAAATCTCACTCAAAATAATGTTTCAACTTTCAGCCTCATATCTAAATGAGTAAATTCGTAAAGTAAATATATATAAGTATTGCATGGCAATATAAAGGCTGCACGTGAATATAGTCAAATGAGTGGTTAAACAGCTTCATTAGTACAATTAAATTGTTAAGTTTATAACTAAAGTTTTTTCTGCTTTGCTAGAAATGGATTTAGTTTTAGATGATAATAGTGACATTGTGTGAAATGAGAAGTTTATGCTCAGAAAATGGGAAAGTCTAGATAAAGCTGTCCGTGAGCATTTTGAAGATATTGCTTATGAAATCATTAACAAAAATGGTGTAAACAGAGCTTTCAGTATATCTCAAGTGTTGGATGTTCCATGAATCTCTGTTGCTCATTCCTGTACTTGGGTAACTTTCAAACTTCCATGCAGTCACCTTGAGTTATTTTATACTTATTTCCTTACTCTACTATGTTCTTCTCAATCTAAAATTGTAAAACCAATTCCAGTTTTTTTGATATTTCCACAAGTTACATAGAGTGACCTTTACATTATTATTGCTAATAATGTTGTTGCCTGATAGTTTGTGCTATTGAGGGAAAAAACAGATTGGTTGAAACTTTGCATTCAGTATCAAGAGATTATACCTGGTTTAGAGGTTGACTGACATCTACTTCAGGGTTTTGTGTTGAGAGAGATGTTATTTTTGGAGCATTGAGACTGAGGAATGACCTTTATACTATTTGTAAGGGGACAGCTTGAAGATCACACGGTAGACAAAAGGTCAGTAAGGATAATGTAATGTAGTTGACTTGAAATGAACTAAAAATGAGAGGATAATACAGAAGACACTTATATTTCACTTAAAATGACAAATTTTGGGAACTTTTTTTTCTAGTTATTTTTTTTCTGAGCTGAGGTTAGAATTAAATTGCATACTATGACAGTCAACTGATAATTAGCCTGGTGGGGTGGGAGAGAGGTGATGAACTGAGATTACAGTAATGTTTCATGGATATTCTTCAAAGTGCATAAATGACATATGCATATTATTGAGTGTATTTTTGGTTTAGAGTTGAAGGACAGAAATCTTTTATTTTGATACTAATAATGTCTTCATTCTTTAACCCTTTTTTTCTCCTTTTTTTTTTTAAAAAAAAAAAAGGATTTTGCTCACAGATTGCCAGGAGAATGTATTCTGAATTTAAAATGATTTTTGAAACTCTTTAATACCTCTAAGGTTTTTCTGAGTAGATTCATCTCAGGTTTGATTAAATTTCCTTTAAAAGATCTTAAATTCTTCCACTAGTGTAATTAAAATGCACCAACTGGATGAGTAAAAAAAAAGAAAGTTAATGAAAATGTTATACTACAGATTTTGATTTATATTCACAAGGCCATTTGTAATGAATATTGTTCCTTTCAAAGGGCATGCATCACAGAAGGAAGCCATGGACGTGAGCCTTGATATAACAGCACTCAGCATCCTCCAGCAGCCAGAAAAACTTCAGTGGGAGATTGTTGCAAATGTGCTTGAAGATACTGTTAAGGATCTTGAAGAACTTGGGGCAAATCCTTGCTTAACCAACTCTAAGAGTGAAAAGACAAAGGAAAAGCACCAGGAACAACACAACATTCCCTTTCCATGTTTATTAGCTGGAGGTTTATTAACATATAAATCTCCTGCTACCTCACCCATTAGTAGTAATTCTCACAGGTCACTGGATGGTTTAAGCAGAACTCAGGGTGAAAGTATATCAGAACAAGGGTCAACTGACAATGAATCCTGCACTAATTCAGAGTTAAATTTTCCTTTGGTAAGAAGGACTTTACCCATTTTGCTTCTTTATAGCATCAAGGAATCTGATGAGAAAGCCGGAAAAATCTTTTCACAGATGAACAATATAATGAGTAAAAGTTTGCATGATGATGGTTTTACAGTTCCACAGATTATTGAAATGGAGCTGGATAGTCAGGAGCAGTTGTTGTTGCAGGATCCTCCTGTGACATACATTCAGCAATTTGCAGATGCAGCAGCCAACCTTACCTCTCCAGATTCTGAGAAGTGGAACTCTGTGTTTCCTAAGCCTGGGACTTTGGTTCAGTGTTTGAGGCTGCCAAAGTTTGCGGAGGAGGAGAATCTTTGTATAGACTCAATAACTCCTTGTGCTGATGGAATTCATTTATTAGTAGGACTGCGGACATGCCCTGTTGAATCCTTGAGTGCAATAAATCAAGTAGAGGCCTTGAATAATTTAAATAAGTTAAACTCTGCACTCTGTAATAGACGGAAAGGTGAGCTGGAATCAAATCTTGCTGTAGTGAATGGTGCAAATATTAGTATAATCCAACACGAATCACCAGCAGATGTACAGACTCCTTTGATAATTCAACCTGAGCAGAGAAATGTTAGCGGTGGATATTTAATACTTTATAAAATGAATTATGCCACTCGGATAGTGACTTTAGAAGAGGAGCCAATAAAAATCCAACATATCAAAGATCCCCAGGACACAATTACCTCGCTCATTTTGCTTCCACCAGATATATTGGATAATCGAGAGGATGACTATGAGGAACCTGCTGAGGAAATGCAGTTAACCTCAAAGAATGGCATTGAGAGAGGGAAAAAGTCTGATATTCCTACTCTTGGACACCTGGTAATAACCACTCAGGGAGGATATGTAAAAATATTAGATCTTTCAAACTTTGAAATTTTGGCCAAAGTGGAACCTCCTAAAAAGGAGGGCACTGAGGAACAAGATACATTTGTTTCTGTCATTTACTGCTCGGGCACAGACAGGCTGTGTGCGTGCACCAAAGGTAAGCTATTGATTGGTTTGGTTCTTCTACAAATCTTATAAAATCAATGTATATGGCATTCATTTATGTGCATTCTTAGCATGAATTTTAGATCCATATAGATGGAGAGAAATTTATTTTTTTTTATAATGAAGTGGTAAATCTTTCTACTGTTTTAACTGTTTTTAAAACTTTTTTCTACTGCCCTAGGTAAGGATTCTAATTTAAATAAGTTAATAAGTCTCTCAGAAAGTATCTTCTCTGCTTTAACCTCAAGAAAATAACCTGCTGTTGTTTCTGTGAGTCCTGACTCTGCATCTGCTCAAATTTGTGGCTTTGGACAAGTTACTTTAAACTCAGTAAACCTTTGTTTCTTTATTTATAAACTAGGACAAGGCAGCCTATTTCCAGGCTTGATAGAATTAAATGAAATAATGTATGTAAAGTTTCTGGCACAAATACATGTCCTTATTTCCTTCTGAAATAAAAGTATTTAGTAAATAATTATTAGTTTTGCCAAATAAATTTTTCTTGTCTTATTTACTCCTAACCTTTTGCTGATAGTGAATCAGTTTTGCAACATTTGAGGCTCCATTCAGAGTAACAGATAAGTGTTACTAAGGAATTACTGACAATATCAGGCAAAATGAATAGTCCTATTGATTGTTTAGTAGGAATTTAGGGCCAGGAAATATTTGAAGCCTAAGTAACTATAACCAATGCTTGGCAGAGGAATTGGGTTTGGGAAGAGTTATGCATCTCATTTGTGGTTCTGGTAGGAATTAACCTGAATTTTTCCTCTCTTTAAAAAGATTTTAAGAGTTTGGCTAAGAAGGATAATGGTGGATGTAGTAGTGTGGGTTGCCTTCTTTGAAACACATCTATCGAAATAACAAGGGGAAAAAATAATCTTCAAATAATGTCAAAATCCAACTAGATTATTTTAAAAAATGAGCAGTGTAGAGTAACTTTAGAATAATAGAAGTTTAAGAAAAACCATTAAAATACTATGTGGTGTCAAGGATAATTTGAGCTTATTAATCATGTATATGCCAGTTCATTTCTGTGAGAGTTTTACCTCTGTTAATTTGTTTAGTCATCACACCAACTTTATGAGTTATGTACTGTTATTGTCTCCATTTTACAGATAAGGAAGCCGAGGGAAAGAGGTTAAGTAACTTGCCTAAGTCACAGAGCTAATAAATGACAGAGTCAGTGTTCAGACCTGGGCAGTCTGTCATCAGAGTGCTTAAACTACATTAAACTGCCAGAATGTAATAAAAGCAGAACACCCATACATTGAATTTTTTAGAATATATTAATCTGAAAGGTTTAAAAAATGAAAACAATATAATTTGCTGTAGGCCATCTGGAAGTGGAGCTGGGTTTGGAACCTGAGTTACCTGGTCCCAGGGCACATATTCATAAGATACTAGTAGTTTCCACAAACGCAATCAGAGTTTAATGATTTGATTTATTTGATGAGATAGCTTTTGGCGATTCAGAGGAGAAATAGTATTTAAGCTATGAACTAGATTAATGTTTCCTTGGAGTTTGGACCATGAAAATTTCTAGGAAGTGATCTCATGTGATGGAATTTATTTAGATGAATTGAAGGACAGGAGAAAGCCTGAGAAGTTAACCACTTTAAAAATTATCCCCGAGTTCTTTAAGGGTTGACTGATCAAGATGTATTTGAAAAGATGAGATTAATAACAATAAAGAGGACAGAAAAGTTGATGTTTTAAAATGTATGTATGACAGTCCATAAAGTAGATTTTTGAAAAGCACTGTAGACTGTAAATCAAATGGATTTGACTCTGTCTTATGAGTATATTCAAATAGCATAAGACTCTTTCTCATGGAGAAACATTGAGTCTTTTGATAAAAATCTACAATTAATGTTATAAGTTAAATTTTTTTTTTTTTTTTTTTTTTTTGCCACACCGCACGGCATATGGGATCTTACTTCCCCAACCGGGGATCGAACTTGTACCCCATGCAGTGGAAGCGTGGAGCCCTAACCACTGGACCACAAGGGAATTCCCTATTATTATTTTTTGATGAGAACTCTTAGGATTTACTCTTAACAACTTTCATATATAACATACAACTATTGATCTGTTTTTATTTCACTGATTCCTTCTACTGTCATCTCAAATCTGCATCGAGTCTCTAGTGAACTTTTTCATTTTAGAAACTTTTCAGCTCTAGGATTTCCCTTTTGTTCTTTTAAAATAATTTGTTTTTTTGTTGAGATTCTTTATTTGTTGAGTCATTTTCACTGTTCGTTCTTCTAATTCTCTATATCTGGTTTCCTTTTATTCTATAAAATATTTACAATAGCTTCTTTGAAGTATTCGTCTGCTAAATCTAAATATGGGCACTCAGAGATATTTCTCATTGATTTTGTTTTTCTTGAGCATGTGTCACTCTTCACATGTTTTATAATTTTTAATTTAATACTAGACATTTAAAATAATATTGTAGAAACTCTGGACTATGATTTACCCCCCTTTGGAGGTGGTTGTTGCATTGGTTATTTGGTAACCCACCTGGCCTAAGTCTGTGAAATCTGTTTCTTTTGCAGTGAGCAGCCACTGATGTTTCTTTCCCCCTCTGGTTTTTATTTATTTATTTTAAAAAATTTATTTATTTTACTTATTTATTTTTGGCTGCATTGGGTCTTTGTTGCTGCGTGGGCTTTCTCTAGTTGCGGCGAAAGGGGACTACTCTGTTGTGGTGCATGGGCTTCTCATTGCAGTGGCTTCTCTTGTTGCAGAGCACGGGCTCTAGGTGC
>NC_041225.1:50266162-50300929 GCF_002837175.3 Physeter macrocephalus
CTAGGTGCACGGGCTTCAGTACTTGTGGCTCACGGGCTCTAGAGCGCAGGCTCAGTAGTTGTGGCGCACGGGCTTAGTTGCTCCGCGGCGTGTGGGATCTTCCCGCGCCAGGGCTCGAACCCGTGTCCCCTGCATTGGCAGGCGGATTCTTAACCACTGCGCCACCAGGGAAACCCTCTGGTTTTTATTTTTAAGACTTGTATCTTATTTGTTGCCTCTCTGTCCACATAGTTTAGTATTCAGCCAATGATTTTGATAATTGGTTGTGACGAAACACCTTTACTGGTAAGGTTGTGTTCAGGTGTGCCCTGGCTGTTATTTTCTTTATTTTTATTTTCTCTTGTGCCCTTTCAGGTCTTTTCTGCATAGGCATGGCGACTTGGTTGACTGAGAATGTGTTGATGACTTGGACCCCATCTGGTCTTTGCTGCACATATTTGCAACCTCTGATCAATGTGGGATATGTGGAATGTTTACCAAGCCCCCTATGTTTCTCACTTCTTGTAATTCTTTGTTAATCTCTCGTTATTTCTAGTGTTTTGCTTGCCCTACACAGGATTCTAACTTCAGTTAGTGGAGTAGATGGGCCTTCTTTTCGCCACTGAGCCACTTTAAGCAGACAAGCTTTCCAAATCAGAGTCCCCTGTGGCAGTAGTAGCATATCTGCTGGTTTTCACCATTTGACCCACTCTGTTTAAATTACAGTTTTGTCCAACTTTATAGATGCTTTTCAGGAATAAGATTTTTGTCTTCCTTATTATTCTGTCACGCTGGAAGCGAATCTCCAAATATTCATGTTTTTTTTTTTGGTCTTAAATATTTGCTAAGCTCGTTTTCCATTTTCTTTTCTGTGATAGAAATATGAAAAATAGAAATTTGATTTGATTTCATTTTATTGTGAATGCTTCAAAAAATTAAGAATCTTTGTCCAGTTTTGTTACTGCTGTGATTAAGAGATTGGGTTGTGGATTCCAATATAGCTAGTGCATCAGTTTCCTCATCTGTAAAGTGGCCACAATTATACTCCCTACTTTAATGTTATTTGTGAAGACTAAATGAATTAAGCATTTAAAATAGTGTCTTACACATGTAAGTACTAGATAAATAACTATTTTTACATATGTTTATGTATTTGCCATTTTCATCATTAAATTTAATTTTCCTTGACAGTTTGATTTCTGAATTCTTAGAGATATGTCACTTTGGTAGCCCTCTTTTTTTGCCTTTTGAGTGATATTAAAATAAATTAAGTTTCTTAACTAAGTAGTAGGCACTTGTCTGTTTACCTATTTTTCATGTACCTACGCTGATGGAATTTTACTACGCTGTAGGTGGTGAGCTTCATTTTCTCCAAATTGGAGGAACCTGTGATGATATTGATGAAGCTGACATACTAGTGGATGGATCTCTTTCTAAAGGAATAGAACCGTCTTCAGAAGGTTCCAAACCTTTATCAAATCCTTCAAGTCCTGGCATTTCAGGTATGGTATTAACTTTTTAAAATGATTCTTAAAAATGCAAATTCTTTTGATGTTGAAAGTTTTCTGGATCTTTCTTATATAATCTTAAACATTATTTCATTTTTTATAGTCAATTCTTGGTTATTTTGAGAGAGTTCATTTCTTTGTTGACATTCTCTTGCCAGGCTTGTTTTTGTCTATTGTTTATCGCTGTTTTTTCAGTAGTTGGAAAATGTTGTAAACATTAAAATAAGAAATGGTTCTCAACCTGTGGTAGGTTGACCAGTTTTGGTGAAGTCATCTAAGAGGTAAAAACATTATTTTGGTCGTTAAGGAGCTTTCGGTCTAGTTAGGGAGCAACAAAGCATATGAAAAAGAGAAGAGTTCATTAAGTAAGTGTAAAGTGAGTGGAAAGGCTAATATTACTAATATTACTACTGGAATAAAAATGCTGAAAAAATATTCTTTCCCAGGGGTGATATATTCAGGCTCTCATTGCCCCATTGTGAACCTTTAGATAGGTTTGGTTTTGTTTGTTGTTTTTGCCTTTTCTCCTACCGATCTTCTCTGCTGCCCTCCAAAACTTGTTTTTCAAAAGAAGTAATGTTAGCATTGTTACTCCTGCTTAAAAATCTTTACTTGCTCTGTGGGCTAATAACTCTAGTCTTTTTCTCAACCTCCAGTTATAGGAAACTTTGCATGATTTCTTAAGTGTATTCAGTTTCATGCTCTTCATATGTTACACTAAGCTCTCTTTCCTTATCCTTTCCCTATACCACAGTCCTTTTGTACTTCCATCGTGCTGTTATGTTTTATTCTTAGCACTTACCACATTTTATTCCCCAAACCTAGCATTTAAAAGAAATTTAATGAATCTTTAAAGAAAAAATGTGTTTAAACTCAAATGTATTCCAAACAAATAATACATGAAGTTGCTATTTGTTCTTCATGAATACTTATATTTGTGCATTTGATCATTCTTCTTTGCACCAAAGGGAAACTTTTAGTGATTACTAGTATAATATATCTTAATTTTAGTGATTACTTGTATGATATATAGCAGTCTTTACTACCGTAAGGCAGGGTTTCTCATTCTCAGCACTGTTGATGTTTTGGACTAGGTAATTCTTTGTTGTGGGAGGATCATCCTGTGCTGTATTAGCAGTATCTCTGGCTTCTACCTACTTGATTCCTGTAGCACACACAATTATCCTCATCCAAATGGCCCTGGGGAGGCAAGATTATCCTCTGGTTGAGATAAAGTGACTCATGTCTCTTGCTATGTGTAATTAGACTTGATTGTCTTGATTAACTACACAAGTTGGTTTAAAAAGCTAACATATTGAATGTTTTCATGTTTTATAGGGTATTGGTGTAATAAGAATTTTCATATAAATTCCATAAAAATACTATTCAGTAAAGATTAATTAGATTATAAAGAAATAAAGAAGGAGCATTGATATGCTGTTAATGTTTACAAACAACATTTAATACAGTTTCAGTCAGATTTTTAAAAGCTCTAAGCTTTGAGGAAAAATGTAATTTGAAGTACACTTGTAATAATTTTATAGAATGCAGTATAAACTTTCTTTGTGAAACTATTCTAAACTTATCAGATTTCATATTTTAGTCTTTTTTTTAAAAGTGATTTTTGTTAATTGGAATAAGAACAACAGTTTTTCAGCTTTGTCCTATGTTAGGCATTTCACAGATGTGAATACATATATTTGTAAAAGCAAACTAATCTCTCTGAACCAGGTTGTTACTCTTATAATACTGGTATGTATACAAGGTATTCTTAACTACCCCGGAAGTGGAAAAAATGCTGTTTAAGCTTTTGGTTTGTAAGTATTTGTTTGCCGTCAGTATAGCTTTGACTTCTTAAAAATTACTTTTTAATAGAGTAAAAAGGCAGATATTATGTGCTTGCAGATGTTTAGCATTTTGTTTTGTAAATAACAAAGTGTAAAAGTTAATTATTGATCTGATGTAAGTCAGGCTTGCATTTCAGCACCACTACTTCTGTTGCCCTTGTTAACCTGGCGCCCGTTAAAGCTCAGTCAGGGCTCTTCTAACAGGTTGAGTTTAGGTTTCTCCAATAAGTACCCTTTCTATAATTTAAAATATTCAAGATGGATTTTTCTTAATGCTAGTTATGTAGTCAGTGCTAGTTACTTTAGTTGTATATAGGTATCTGAGCCTACATTATCAACTTTGAGGCTGTTTGGTGAATGCTGTAATTGACTAGACAAAAAACATGGATTAAAACTTCTTTTTTTAAAATCTATTTCAAATTCTACATTCACTATTGTTAAGGAGTTGATTTATTGGTGGACCAGCCATTTACCCTTGACATCTTGACGTCTCTAGTGGAGCTAACCCGCTTTGAGACTTTGACTCCACGGTTTTCAGCTACGGTTCCTCCATGCTGGGTAGAAGTTCAACAAGAACAGCAGCAAAGGAGGCATCCTCAGCATTTGCATCAGCAACATCATGGAGATGCTGCTCAGCACACTAGAACTTGGAAACTACAGACTGACAGGTAAAACATGCTTCCAAGTTCATCTTATATATTTGTTAGAGACAACATAGAATTATTATATATGTTACTCTTTCTCTTAACTTTTGCATATTAACAGCTTTGTTCCTGTCATTTGTCACCTTAATTTTAGAAATTCCTATATTCTTAGTTGTAGGATAAAACACTAAGAGTAATCCATCATTGCAGTTAGTTTGTTAAATAAATTTGTGGATTGTGTGACTAAATATTTAAATGTTTGTTTTGTGTAGGTACTTTTTTTTTAATATGAGTTTTCCTTTTTTCTGTTTTTTAAAAATTTTTATTGGCGTATAGTTGATTTACAGTGTTGTGTTAGTTTCAGGTATACAGCAAAGTAAATCAGTTATACATATACATATATCCACTCTTTTTTTAGATTCTTTTCCCATATAGACCATTACAGAGTACTGAGTAGAGTACCCTGTGCTATGCAGTAGGTTCTTATTAGTTATCTATTTTATATATAGTAGTGTATATTTGTCAATCCCAATCTCCCAATTGTGCAGGTACTTTTTTTTTTTTTTTTGTGCAGGTACTTTTGAAGGCACTGATAATATGGCTTTCATGGAATTTACATTCTGGTGGGGATAGACAGACAGTAGCAGATATCTACTATGTCATATAGTCATAAAAGCTCTGAAACATGTTAAAACAGTATGGTGATAGAATAGTTGTTGGGTGTGTACATGTGTGTGAGAGTGAGAGAGGAGAGAAAATATGTGTAATATTTTTTATATAAGGGCCCTCAGAAAGGCCTCCATGAAGGCATTAATTTGGAGGTAATAGCAAGTACAGAGACCCTGAGAAGTATGTTTTATGAATTTTAGGAAGAGCAAGGACACTACTATTGGACTGCAGTAAACATGGAGGAGAGTGGTAGGAGGTGAGATCAAAGGAAATAGTCGGTAGCCAGATCATGACCATCTTTATAGGCCATAGTGAGACTTTTGTGTTGAGTGAGATGGGAAGATGTTAGATGGTTTTGAATATAGGAGTGATGCGATATAATTTATATATTAGAAGGATACATTAAGACTACTGTGTTGGTAGTACATTATGAGTGGTTGTGGTGTGTGTATTGGGGGGAAGTGATAGAAGCAAGGATTCTAACTTGATTGCTATTGTGGTAATTCAGGTAATTATGGTGGTGTTGATGGTAACTTGGACCATGATGATAGTTGATGGAGGAAATGAGAAGAGTGGTCACATATAGTTTGGAGGTAGAAGGAATAGTGTATGCTAATGTACTGAGCATCTGGTGTGAGTGAGAATAGTTAAGGATGACTCTAATGTTTTGGATTGAGCTAATTGGATTGAGCTAATCAAGTAATTTGGGTTTATTTATGATAAGTTTGAGATACCTGGTAGGCATTTGGATATGAATCTGGAATTTAGTGGAGTTTTATTTTTCAGCATATATGTAGAATTTAAAATCAGAGAATGGACATGTATAAGAAATACAAAAAGTTCTTATTTTAAAATACAAATTCCTGTGACCCCACTCATAGATTCAGGGTGGGGCCCATGAATCTGCACATAATTCTGATGCACAGTAGCTCGCACTTAGAGGAACAAGGGCTTTTTGGAATGTACAGTTCCGAAGGCAGGTAGAGATTCCTGAGGTAAGATTATTCACTGCCCTACGTTTAATCTTTCTCAATAGAACTGCTTATCTTCTCTCCTGATCCGATTGAGAAACACTAAGTTTTGTTGGAGGCTGCAAATCAGAGTACGAAAGGTGATATTAGTGGTAAGATGGTTACGGCTGAAGAAAGATTTTCGCATTATTTATTATTTTCTCCCTTACTTGACAGCAACAGCTGGGATGAACACGTTTTTGAATTGGTTCTACCTAAAGCTTGTATGGTTGGACATGTGGACTTCAAGTTTGTTTTGAACTCAAACATCACCAATATTCCACAGATACAAGTGACACTGCTGAAAAATAAAGCTCCAGGCTTAGGGAAAGTCAATGGTAAGAATGGATCAAATTGTACACTTGAAGATTTTATCTTGTAGTTGGTTTCTTTAAAAAATGAATTTTCAACTTGGCTGTCTAGGTTTGACGTCCCTCCTTGCCCCCCCACCCCTGTGCTATTTTCCTTCTTTACTTTTTGTGGTTCTGTTTAGAAAAGTTAATCCAGAGAACATTTAAGAGCTTTTCAGTAACTCATTGTTGTTCAGACTTGCATAAACTTGAGTAATTTAATTATGGTTCTTGGGAAATGCAGTTAGTTCCTTTGTGAGTTAGTTTCACTTTTAGCATTACTAGACTTACGCATTTCTCTTCCTAAGAGGAGACTTGATTGGGAAAAGAGCTTTGTTATGGAGTCACATATTCTTTTAAGGTTATTAGTGAAACCCAGAAGGTAATGCCAGAAATATAGTCATCTTTATTTATCTTTCTTACAAGTTCCGAATTTGATGTATTGAGTTATTAAAATAGATTGTACATACTTGGCATATTGGAAACTAGATGTTATTTCTCAGTGTTTTCTTCTTAATAGGATAATTTTAAAAACTGGGGATAATTTAAGAGTAAAATGGCTACTTCACATCGGGGGTAAAAACATTGAAACCTGAAAAATTTCCTATTTCACAAATATGTATGTATGTGTTTGTGTATATATGTGTTTGTATATATATGTGTGTATTTGTGTGTGTGTGTGTGTGTGTGTGTGTGTGTGTGTGTGTGTGTGTGTGTATTATTTTGAATCATGACAGACTCTGATGTAATTGGGATAGGACTTAGGTGTTGGTATTTTCAAAAGTCTGCAGATGCGGTACTGTGTAGCCTAGGGTAAGAATTCTTAGTTTAGTTGCCAGCAGATTATTTCTTCAGGTGAGTATCCACCATTAAAAGAGAGAAGAGTGTATGAAACAATTGAATCTAATTTTCTTCTTCTCCTAACAACCATTTTAGCATCTGTGATAAAAATCACTGCAGTTCCCAGTTTGACAGAGAATTTTAGAATTTTAGGCACATAAATCATTGATATTAAGCAAAATTAAGTTTACTAATATTTTTATCCTCTAGAAACAGCAGTAGATAGGCAGATCACCTTTCCTTTGTCTCCAGCTCTTAACATTGAAGTGGAACAAAATGGGAAACCGTCCCTGGTTGATTTGAATGAAGAAATGCAGCACATGGATGTAGAGCAATCACAGTGTGAGTTAAATTATAGAGCTGTTGTCCATGACAGTAAAAGGAGTAGTGATCCAAATGCATCATGTTGGGCAAAGATTTCCTTATGGCTTGCAAAAACATGGTTTTAAGAACACAGTTAAAAATAACCTATAATTCTGCTTTGGCAGTATGCTTTAACTTTCAGCTCATCTTTGTGAACACAGCTGCACTAATACTTGCATTCTTGTTTTTTAATACCTTGAGATTTGAAATCATGTCATGGTTCTATAATTTTTTTTTAAATCAAGGTGAATGTAAATAATATGGGAGTGGAAAAGCAACATAATATATCAGATAATTGATTATAGTTCCTTAGCATGATAGTGAATTCTTATTTGAACACTTTCAAATATGGAATTTTGTGTGGTGCTGTTACATGTAAATGGGATGGATATTTGCTTATTAAATATTACATTTTAAATTATAAGCTAATTTAAAAGAAAAATGTGTATTTTTCTTTTTAGGTCTTAGATTATGTCCATTTTTAGAAGATCATAAAGAAGACATTCTGTGTGGGCCAGTATGGCTTGCTAGTGGCCTTGATCTATCAGGGCATGCTGGGATGTTGACGTTAACAAGCCCCAAACTTGTTAAAGGTGAAGTAACATATTTTACAAAAGCAGAATAAATAATCCCACAATTATAAAAGTAGATTAGAAAAAACTGATTTCAGGAAAGTAAGGTATTGTTTTTTGAGGGACTTTTCATTAGTGATTCCATCAGTTTCCTGGTAGCTGAGGTAATTTCCTCTCATAAGTGATTATTGTTATGTGAAACTTTGGATCCTACTTTCTGTGTCTTGATGGTCTCAGTGCTTTTTAAAAAAGCATAAAGAAGATGACTGTAGGATGACTTAGCATGACATACAGAATTCTTCAAATAACCAGACATCATGTTCTGGCATGTTTGCCTTTTCCATCAGTTTAAAGTCCTGTGTCTTCAGAGTGTTGTATATTGTTATAATATCTTCTCTTATGGGATTTTTATAGAGGAGTATCAGATATAATGATCTGAGTGTCTTAAGCACAAGTTATAATTAATGTATATTTTATTTCTTATATCTGTAAGATATTAGATATTGCAGTAGTAGGACATTTATTTCACCTTTGTATCTCAGGGGTGAATAAAAAAAGCCAACAAATGAGACACTTACCTTGATTGTTAAAGTAAAATTGGAGGTGGGTAAGGTGTGGAGATCCTTCCCTAAACCAAGAAAATATCTGACCACCTAAGTAACAACTATTTTAATTTGTGTACATTCCCTTCATAATGTTTGTCCCCATTCACACACTTACCTTTAGTTGCAGGCATAGTATATACACAAGTTTGAATGTACTCCCTTGACTACATCTTATTCATTCATTCATTAACTTTATGAGACCCTATGATGTGTTAGGCCACATACTGGGTTACAGTGGTGAGCAAAACTAATAACATCTCTCATATTGCTGAGCAGATAAGTTAACTTTGTTGAATGAGAGTGTGAAACTGAAAATTTTATATGAAAATTAAAATGTCGGCTTTGACAAAATTGGGGATAAAATTATATAACATGTAATTCAAAAGACTCAATAATGTAAAAGTGTTAATTTTCCCAGAATTTAGTAGAAATGACTATTTTTCCCATCAAATTCCTAAAACTTTGAACTGGAGAAAATGATTGCTAAATTTTTGTGGATGAATAAAAGGATGATATTGGCCAGAGACATTTAGAAAAAGAAGATTGAGAAAGAGGGTCTTATTAGATTCTAGAACCTAGAATAATGCAGCAGTAAGAAGAATGTAACAGTGTGGCGCTAGCACAGTAGGCAGACAGATCAGTGGAAAACAACAAAAGTAACTTTTGTAATTACAGAAGATTTCATACCTGCTTAGGCAACAATCAGCTTACGGTTTGCTCATGGGTATATTAGTTTGAGGGTATTTTTGCAATAAATTTTACATATAGATTGTATAGTATGATCTCAACTTAGTTAAAACCATATAAAATTGAAGCTAGTGATAACAACAACCAATATTTATCAAGTGCTTCCTTTGTGCCATGCAGTTATAAGTGTTTTAGTTATCTTTGAGGTAGGTACTATTATTATTCTCATTTACTTTTGAAGAAACTGAACCATGGAGAGGTTAATTTGTCACATGCCTAATAAAATGGCAGAACCATTATCAAAGCCAGGTAGTGGCTCCAAAGCCTGTGCTTTTTCAACTGTAATACTATAATGCTTATGTGTATGTATGCATTCACATATGTATGTGTGTACATGCGTGCATTAAAGGACTGGATGGATACACATATCCATCATTATCATTATCTTTGGGCGGTGCTTTAATGACAGTTTTTTCTTTGTGTTTTTCTGTAATTCACAAAATTTCTGTTATTAAAATGAATAACTTCTTTGGGGTAAAACATGCCAGGTGTCAAAACTTTCTATCTTATGCTGTTCATATAACTCCTGTGCTTTTTGTTCTTTTGCTACCAAAGGTTATTTAGCCATATTGTATGCAAATAGTGTAATTCGAAAATTCTGGCCAAGTGTATTTTTCTTTTTGTGGAGTTAATATAACTTGCTCTGGGAAGACAAAAAACAATTTGATTTTTTGGTGATTGAATAATTTATCCCCTTCTGTACCACTCCTCTAGGTATGGCAGGAGGAAAATATCGTTCATTTTTAATCCATGTCAAGGCAGTGAATGAAAGAGGAACAGATGAGATCTGTAATGGTGGTATACGTCCTGTAGTAAGACTTCCATCCCTAAAACACCAGAGTAACAAGGGCTATTCACTTGCTTCACTCTTGGCAAAAGTTGCAGCAGGCAAGGTATGAAACAGTATCATTTTGAACTGTAACATGCTGTTTTAAACATGGTGGTTGAGATTTGACACACTGTTAGAAGTAGTATGGCCCATAATTGATTTATCAGTAGACACTTTGTTTGTTTGTTTTTTATCTCTGCAGCAAGTTAAAAAAATATAATCAAGGAGAAAATATTTGAATTAACTTTAAGCCGACTACCTAGCTTATATAAAGTACATTCAGTAGGGAGTAATTGTTAGCAGGTACTTCCCTTTATAATTATTCTCAGTTCCTTGGGTGTGAGAGTTTCTTTCTCTGCCCTCTACTGATAATGCACCACTTTTTTTTTTTTTTTTTTGTAAACATTTGGGAGACTGCAGGAACAGAAGTTGAGAAGTGATTTTAGAGATGTATCTTAATTTGCGTGGTTCATTTTCTACAACTAGCTATATATCATGCAGTTTCTTCATACTTGTTTGATCTTGGACTTTCCTGAACTCTGGAGATTTTGTTTCTCTATCATCATTATTCATAAGCAACAATAGCAGTATCAGTAACACCAATCATCTTATATTTGTATAGGCATTCCAATTTTTCAAGGACTTCTGTGTACTTTATCTGATTTAATCCTCAAAATAACTGAGGTAGGCAGAGCAGGTGTTATTACCTCCATTTTTTCATGTTGAAAGTGAGTGAACCTTAGAGATTGGGGAGCTGGCATATCTTGTAGAGCTGTAGCTGGGACTTAGACTCAAGACTTTGGCTTTATAATCTTAATTCATTGGGTTATTACCTTTAAACAGTGACTATGTCTTCTTTCCCTGTTATAATTCTGGGCTAAATTAGTCATTTACTGAATATGAGGGTGAAAGCTGTCATTTTAATTTGAGATTTATGTTTTGATAGCCATAATTCAGTTATATTCTTTTATTTATAGACTTTAATAGTAAATAATTTTTTTGTTTCATTTGTTTGTTCATTCAGTTATTTATTTTTGTATGTTTAGGAAAAATCCTCTAATGTTAAGAATGAAAATGCAAGTGGCACCCGTAAATCCGAAAACCTCCGGGGCTGTGACTTACTTCAAGAAGTCTCAGTCACCATCCGAAGATTTAAGAAAACTTCAATTTCTAAGGAAAGGTAACCTCATTTTCTTCTACTATTAAAGTAATAGGAGTACAAAGGAAGAATTCCAATAAATTTACCAAAATACACAAAATTTTTAAATGCTAACTTTTACTTGAAAATTTTTGTTTGCTTTTCATTTCTCTTAAGAACTTATCTCAGTGATGGTATATACTGTCTTTCCACTTCATTGGTTCATCCCTGGTGTCTTTATAGTGCTTGGGAATTTTCAAAAGTTCTTTTTTTAAATTGTGATAGTAATGATTTCAAATGAAATATTATATGTCCAACCAGGTTGAAATAGCTTTAGTTTTAACTTTTCTATTTTGGTTGTTAATGTGTTTATATTTTCTTTTTTGTAGAGTGCAACGATGTGCCATGTTACAGTTTTCAGAATTTCATGAGAAACTTCTTAACACTTTGTGTAGAAAAGCAGATGATGGCCAAATCACAGAACATGCCCAGAGCCTTGTGTTAGATATTCTTTGTTGGTTAGCTGGAGTACATTCAAATGGACCTGGAAGGTTAATAAGATTTTATTTGCCACGGATTGCCCTTTGGATGTTATGATTGGAAGTTCAAGATGAGCCTAAACATCTGCTATTGTTTTGCAGCTCAAAGGAAGGAAATGAGAGCCTGCTTTCAAAAACACGAAAATGTCTTTTAGACATTGTACATGTTTGCTTCTTTGAGGCAGGACGCAGCATAGCCCATAAGTGTGCACGATTTCTAGCCTTGTGTATCAGGTTGGTTTTTTTTTAAAGTTGAAAATATACTTGGTAGGTGCATCTGCAGTTTGGCAGGTGATACCTTGTCTATAGTGTTATTTGGTTCCTGTTGAATATATGTGTAACTTAAGAGGATTTTCAAAAGTTGAAGAGGCTTATTGAGATTCTAAGAAAAAATTTGGGGTTTTTTGGGCAAAATGTCATGTTAAATAAATCTAGTAATAAAAGAATTCTACTAGGCTTCTCTGCCTATTAGGAAGACTCTGGGGAGTTTGGTAAGGGGATCCCTTCCCCCACTTTTACTCCTACTGTCCCTGATTGTCTTTGGATTGTTCACCTGAGGCCTTGTTCCCAGTTATATAATAATTTTAACAGACTTATTTGTAGTGTTATGCAGATCATTTTCTCTAAACCCTGAAACTATCTAGGAAGTGTTTAAAAGCTAATAGTCTGTATTGACTATACCTGCTTGTTAGCCCTTTTTGGTAAAAAAAAAAAAAAAAAAAAAAAAAGAGTGGTTTAATGCGTAAGAAAACAGTTACAAAGACCCTTAGTATAATCAATCCCTACTATCTTTCTGCATGTCTATAGGGCTTTAAGGCAGATTTTCTTTCAATTTGTATGAACACATTTTAAAGATTTTAAAAGTACTACACCATGTTTAGAGTTGGATTTAGACCCTGAGTAAAGTATTTAAATTTTTTCTTTTAAAATTTTTTTCAGTAATGGCAAATGTGACCCATGTCAACCAGGATTTGGATCTGTTCTGTTGAAGGCCTTACTTGATAATATGTCGTTCTTACCTGCAGCAGCAACTGGTGGTATGTGAAATTAGTTCAATCGCAAATAGCTGTAGCCTTAGGAAATATCTCACAGTATGCTTGGGGTTGTGTAGTAACTTTTTTTTTTCTCAATTTTCTTTTTTTCTGTAGCTTATCTGTTTTTTAAGGGGTTTTAAATTGTGATTGGGTAGGCAGATACTCTCTGTTCGATAATATTTTTAGGAAAAAGTTAATGGGAGATTTGGGCTTCCCTGGTGGCACAGTGGTTGGGAGTCCACCTGCCAGTATGGGGACACAGGTTCCAGCCCTGGTCCAGGAGGATCCCACATGCCGCGGAACAACTGAGCCCGTGTGCCACAACTACTGAGCCTGCGAGCCACAACTGCTGAGCCCGCGAGCCACAACTGCTGAAGCCCGTGCCCCTGGAGCCTGTGTTCCGCAGCAGGAGAGGCCACCGCAGTGAGGGGCCTGTGCACCGCAATGAAGAGTAGCCCCCGCTCACCGCGACTAGAGAAAGCCCGTGCACAGCAACAAAGACCCAACACAGCCAAAAATAAAATAAAATAAGTAAATTAAAAAAAAAAAAAGTTAATGGGAGATTTAAGTAAATAACCAGGTCATCTCAATTCATACGTTTTCTGTACTTCATTAAAATAATTGAGTTGCTTGGTTGTTCACAAACTAAAATGTCAGTAAGTGCCAGAGAGATGACCTAAATAAGAAGAATGGTTCATACACATATTGTGTGAGAATGGTAGGGTCTGTGGCAAACTCTGATTCCCTAAAAGGAGCCAGTGGGTTGTTTTTTTTTTTACAGCACCTAAAGACTGTGGAAATGCCATTCAAGAATGAATGTAGTTATCAGGTAGGAATTTACTATGAAGGGCTACTGATTTGTCCTTTACCTAGTGTTAGTTTTTTGTAGGCATTTCTCACAGTCTTTTATTTTATAAATAACCATTCAACAAGTTATCTCAATGAGATAAACATATTCCACAAGGATTTGATCTTGGTGGTATACCAGAAAAAAAGCTGGCTCAAAGTTAGTTGATAAATGGTTATTTTATCAATACCTTAATTTAGACAAAGAGTCTGTTTATATTTACCTTGAACATATATTGACTAAAACTATGAACTGTTTGTTATATAGAGTAGAATGTTTTGGACTTGGTTGCTCACTTTAGTAGTCTCTGGTGTTTAAAACAGTTTCTTGAGGATAGTGTTAGAGGTAGGGTGCTTAAATTATGGGGTGTATTTAGTTAGATATCTCGTTAGAGTCTTAAAATACATCATCATGGTCACCTTTTAATATCACCTTTGGTCTGTATCTAACTGGTAGTATGGAATAACTATACTTCATTCACTTGCTAAAGTATATTATTTGTAGCTCACTGCCATCAATTGGTTTTGAAATTTTTAGTACAGAGAAATAGTATTTTAGGAAAGATGGCTTGAAGGACCTGACATCTCCACTTTTCTAGCGATTATAAAATGTCCCTCAGAGTCATCTCACGTTACTGAAAACCTAAATGACTAGGTTGATCCTATACACTTCTCAAAAAATATGATTGCAGTTCTTTGTCAGTGTCCTCTTAGAGTCCTCCAAGGAGTTAGTCCTTCTTTGTAATTTGCCCTTACAGATTTTATTTCCAGAAAATCCTTCTAGGAAAAGGGGACATACTGATAAATATGAAATCTGAAGTTCTCTTTGTTAGAGAAAAATGAGGAAAAGAAACAGTGATTTAAACAACTGATTTGTTGTTATTTTCAGGTTCTGTCTACTGGTATTTTGTCTTACTGAATTATGTTAAAGATGAAGATTTGGCTGGGTGCAGTACCTCGTGTGCATCTCTGCTTACTGCTGTGTCCAGACAGTTACAGGACAGGCTAACACCAATGGAGGCTTTGCTTCAGACAAGGTATTTTAATCTATGAAATGACTAATCATGGGCCTTTCTGGATATGATACCACCTTTGCACATAACTGTTATTATATGTATTTGCTTAAAAGTTTTTCTTCCCTTTATTTTCTCTGAAAATAATTCCCTTTAACAACTTTGGAAGTCCTGGAGATGGTTATTCAGAGGGCTAATTATATTAAAATACTTAAAAGTAGTGTATCTTGCTAATGGTAGAAGCACTTAAGGTAATTTGTTTCTTTGTTGTTAAAACTTTGTAAGCAAAATTATGTAAATCACTTATTGCCCTTAACTAGTATTCTTTATCTGCTATTTGATTTTCTAAAACTTAAACATAATGAAATAAGAAATAGCTAAAGGTTAGATTTGAGTTCTTGCCTAATCTTCATTATTTGAAGTATTTTATTTAAAGCAAGCATTTTTGTAATCTTTATAGATTAGAAATCTTGATCTCGATGAGATGTTACTCAAAGCCTTTGTACCTTCTGCTGAGTCAGTGTAATGATTGAGGCAAGGGAGGGGTGCTTGATAGCTCTTTCTTGATTCAGACCACAGATTAAGGTTGTCTTGGTTCATTAGTTATCAGCTTAATTGAAATCACATTTATTGAGTCTCTGGACTGTATCTTTTGCAGTATAGGTTTGCAGGGAACACAGTTGAGATTCAGTGAATTTAAGGAGTTAATAGTGTCTCCTTCTGCCCTGTGTAAAAACTGCTTTGAAAACTAAGTAAATAGATAATTTGTTAATTAGATGGCTGACAGGAAAATTGTTAGGACATTATTTTATTTTTCAGATATGGATTATATAGTTCACCATTCGATCCAGTCCTCTTTGATTTGGAGATGAGTGGCTCTTCTTGTAAAAATGTATACAACAGCAGCATTGGTGTCCAGTCAGATGAAATTGATTTATCAGATGTCCTTTCAGGTAGTAAAGTCTTTTATTAAAGGAATTTCTGAATTTTATATCTTGGGTTTAAGTTACCGTTGATTTTTTTAATAGATTATAGTTACTACATTCTGTCTTTGAGAACTAAAAGTTTTTAGAACTTAACTTTAGTATCTGTGAGTCATTAAACTATTTGCCTTTGTTTCTTAACTCCCCCCTCAAAAAATATTGAAGTTATTTTTGAAAGGGTTGCAAATTTGTTTTTTGTGTGTGTGTGTTTCATTGCATGTCAGTATGACTTTAATGCTAATAAGAGATTAAAATTTGGTTATTTGTTGTAGTCCTTTCAGTTTTATGTGGTGTGCCTTTGTTGTTCATAAACTCAAAGAACATGTTGTTTCATATTACAAAATATGAAAATAAAATTAATTTATACTTATTTTAATAAGCAAAGATGCAGAAAGAAAAAATAATTTTCTTCATCTTCTATCACACTCTCCTGAGGTGAACTTGGTACACCATGTTACATGTATTCTTGTATGCATTTCTAAAGAATATGTTTTTAGGATTGAATGTATAACACTATTTGTATAATCTTTTCAGGTGCTAGAATTTGGTGTTTTTCTAGTTTTGTCAGATAGAGCAATGATTGCTTTATTTTTTGTTTTCTTCCATCTTACCGAACTTACTGCAAGTGTTGCTAGTAAACCAAAATGTTAAAAAATTTATTTGTAAACATATTATGAAAATTACCACATTAATTATAAGTAAATTTGGGGAGTTAGTCTCAGGTTTGTAAATTATGAGTTGTGAAAAAAGCAAAAGAGAAAAATCAAATATAGAAATATAAATAAAATATAAAATGTCTCAACTCTAACCTCTTCATCCTTTTAGATTACCATTGTTAACAGGATGCTTAGCTATTTAGACTTATTTGCTACACGTGTTTATGAGCATTTTTAATGAAAGAGGTCATACTATACTTCTGGTCTGTTACTTGCTTTTTAATGACTTATTCTGCCTTAGATATTGGTGTTATCTCCTCTGTTTGATGACTTAGGCTCCTGACTACCTTATTGCCAGTGTGTCTCTATCTAAGTGACTTGTCAAATTATGACTAGAACTCAGAGGAGGGGTTAGAACTAGACCTGTAGATGCCTTCTGAACTCCTTAGGATAGAATGAAATTCCTTATAGAGAGAATGTAAGGAGAGGACCATAAAGCTCAGGCCAAGCCTGGGGGTTAAATAAGCAAGAGCAGCCATACTCTTATAGAGTATTATAGTTCCAGAAGAAGGGACTTCGAAGTCGTGATATATGTCTCCATATGAACGACTCTTCATTTTATTTCTCACCATCCAGCATTCCTTTTTTCAGTTAATGGCATCCATGGCACAAAACAGAAATCTGAATGTTATCCTCTCTTTCTCATCCTCCACAATGAGGCTGTCATCAGAGTCTATTTTTCCACCAACATATATTTCAAATCTGCCCATTCTCTTACTTCCCATGATCACAAGATTACGGTCTAAGCCACAGTCGTTTTGAACCTGGGCTACAGTAATAGCTTTCTAACTGGTCATTCTGCATCTGTTCTTGGCTCACTTCTGTACATTCTCCACAATGCAATGAATGCAATCTTTTTTTTTTTTTTTTTTTTTTTTTTTTTGCGGTACGCGGGCCTCTCACTGTTGTGGCCTCTCCGGTTGTGGAGCACAGGCTCCGGATGCGCAGGCTCAGCGGCCATGGCTCACGGGCCTAGCTGCTCCGTGGCGTGTGCGATCTTCCCAGACCGGGGCACGACCCCGTGTCCCCTGCATCGGCAGACGGACTCTCAACCACTGCGCCACCAGGGAAGCCCAATGCAATCATTTTTGAATGCAAACCTGATCTGATCATTCTCTCTCTCTTCTAAATACTTTTCATGTCTTTCCATAATTGTGCAGTCCAGAGTCTCTAATATAGCATAGAGCATCTTATGTGATCTGCCCTGTTAGTTTTCTTTCTGTGGCCCAGTGATTCTCAAAATGAGGTCCATACGTCCCCCTCAGGGTTCCTGAGATCCTTTTAGGGAGTCCGCAGGTTAAATGTTTTCATGATAAAACAGTGTTACTTGCCTTTTTTCATTGCATTGACATTCGTACTGATTGTGCAAAAGCATGATGTTCTTCCCCATGCACTTAGAGTAAAAAGTATGGCAGTTTCACTTAGAAATACCTTTGATGAAACAGTAAAAAATTGTTAATTTAATTAAATTTTGAACCCACGAGTATGCATCTTTTAACTATTCTGTGATGAAATGGGAAGTGTGCATGAAACACTTCTGCATGCTGAAGAACCATGGTTGTTTCAAGGAAGTGCACTTGTGTAGTTGTTAGAGTTATAAGCTGAACTAGTTGCTTATTTCATGGTATACCATTTTTATTTGCAAGAATGACTGATAAAATACGTTTATTCAGATTTGATTATTTGGCAGGGATTTTCTCAAAAATGAATAAAAAATGCCTGTCAGTATCCATCCAATTGATAGTATTTGTTGCCAATTTTAGAACTAGACTTCTAAGCAGAAATTAGAATGTTGGAAAACTTGTTTCCTCCGAAGTGAGCTTTAATGACTTTTCTGATGGGCTACGATGATATTAGTGAGTGTCATTTTCTGATATTATATGATGAAATGTGTTAAAATTTGGAAGATCTGTATATAGCAGTGGACCAGTATTTCCCTATGATTGATGCATGATGATTCAACATCAAGCATGGGCAGAAGATTACCTAAAAGCATAAGATAGGCCAATTAATCTTAATGTAATAGAGTTTGAGAAGTTCTTTTTTTAAGATTTCAGATGCCATATTGCAACTAATCCTAAACTACCACTTTTCAAGTTTTTGAATATTTAATACTTTATTAAAATATTCCGTTCTTTTCCAATCACATATTTGTATTGGGTCAGCGTTTCTTCATGTATTTCTGCCAGAGCATCCTACTATAATACATTGAATGCGGAGGCAGATAAGCAAATCCAGCTACCTTCTGATAAGCCAGATTTTAAAGAGATTTGCAAGAATGTAAAACATCACCACTCTTCTCATTAAGTTATTTATTTATTTTTTTTAAAGTATAATTTCCATTTTATTGTCTTTCCAGGGGACAGTATTTCTTTAGTCTTTAAGGACTTAGCTTCTTACATGGGCTTTGGTGGAGGTCGTCGGGCAGCACCAGCAGGTCTAAATCCGGGCGGAGGTGTTCGGTCCTTCCCGGCTTCCCGAGAACAATTCCTGACTGCCTTGCTGTGAATGGCACAACTCACGCAGTAATGCAGTTTCACCTACAGCTTGGGAAGCACATAGGCGTCGAAAACACTCGCTTTGGAAATGTCCCGGATGGCTGTGGCCTCTACGATGTTCCAAATGATGAGCTTCTTAATGGCCTTATCCTTGGGCATGTGTTGGGCACAGTTGGTGCAGCGAATAGGCTGCATGTGGCTGCGGCCCTTCTTGGCATGACCATTATTCCTTGTTTTCTTGGTCATAACAGTCATTTTTCATCAAAATATGCTATTTATTTTTATACCTAATGAGTTTATTACTGTTATATGAATTAATGTTTAAAATATTCTCATCTTAAAATTTCTACCTTGATAAATATTTCTATATAGACACACACACACAGAGCCAACATAAATGAAAGCTCAATTTTCAAGTTCTTTTAATTATTTTAAAGATGTGTAGAGGGGTTTTAGGGTTGAGAAATGTTCCTATAGGCACATTTTTCTTTCAGTTTCTCTAATGTGTCATGTTCCTTCCTACTGAAGGGATTTCACTCATGTCATTTCTTCTGCCTGGATTCCCGTCCCAGTGGAATAAATACATAAAAATCTTTTATTCTTCCCATATATCTCATCACCTCATCATGGAAGTATTTTATTACCCCTGGCATAGACTGATTTCCCCTTGACTTATTTATCCTTTGAACTTCTCTTAAGTGAAGCATAACACTTTTTTTTAGGTTCAGTTGTATAATTATTTGTTTAATACCTGGTAACCTTGAACAGAATATGTGTTTCGTGACAACTAGGGCCTGTCCTTTTATTGTTGTGTCTCCCATGTCTTCTATTGAATAAGTGCTCAATAAATATTTTTTTAACACACGTGTCAGGTCTTATGCTGGGTGCCAATGGGACGTTGGAGAACAAGGTTTTGACAGTTTAGTCTTGTGTTTAATTTGTTCCTTCAGATGTTTGATGACATTTTTTATATCTCTCCATTCTTTCCATCTTCTCTTTCTGTTTTACTTTGTCTGTTAAAGAATTCTGTTTAAAAGTAGTGCTCTGATTAGAACATTTGAAAAGTACTAAAAATAACCCTTCCCTCTTCCTCCCCTCGTATGATATACACCACTCTTAATTCTTTTGTGTTCTTCTGTCCAGTCTTCTTACTGTGGTTTTATGATTCGCGTAGTTGTGACCATTTGGCTTTTCTTTCTTACTACTGCATGTGCTATCTTAAACTTTTTATGATTATAAGGTAGCATATCTCATTCTAGAATATTGATATTATATTCAAAATATAAAATTTATAGATAAACCTTGCTAATATTTTAGAATATTTCTTTAGTTTTTAATAAGTGTCATTTGTACCGTTGACATAGAATATATTCTGATATTTTGCTTACTTAAACAGATTGAGTAATAGCTAATCTAAGTAGCTGGTTGTTTTTTCCCCTCATTTAAAATCTATTTTATTTATTTATTTATTGTTTTTCTTTTGTCTTCTATTCCTCATTTAAAATCTAAATCACTTGTTACTTTTTCTTGTTAATGTGAATGACCACTAAGTTGCTTCTCTGCAACTCTGCTTTTGTAGCAAGGAGACTAGTATCTATTTGTGAGTTTTCTTAATACCATGTCCATTGTTGAAGCCCTGTGTAAACCCTGTGTTTATGCATTTATACATCTTTCTAATTAAAATCGAAGTAGTAGCTATAATTCTCAATATGACTATTGCCTTTTTAAGATTAATTCACGTTTTATAAAACTTGTCTCTTTTTTGTATTAGGAAATGGAAAGGTCAGTAGTTGCACAGCTGCTGAAGGTAGTTTCACATCTCTCACTGGACTTCTAGAAGTTGAGCCTCTGCACTTTACTTGTGTGTCAACTAGTGATGGAACCAGAATAGAAAGGGATGATGCAAGTACGTTTACTGGTATATACCTTCTCTTATTATATACATTCTTTTATTACATATTTTATGTTGTAATAAAGTGATATATCAATATTTACATATCAGTTTATAGTATATGTAAATTCCTTTGCTGTCATGTTTAGTAGAAACTTATTGGTAGGAGGCACATTTTGGGGAATAATCATAAGTGGTTTCATATTCTTTTCTAAGTCTGTTGGGTTTTTTCCTACTCTCTAGAACCCTATGTTAAATCTTTTTGTTTTATGTATGTGCGTTTTTAGAAACATTTTAATTTGGAAAGTATCAAACATAACGAAAGTAGAGGGACGAGTACAATAGACTATATTTTCATTACCCACCTTCAGCAATCAGTCTTGATGGTCAATTTGGCATCATGATGTAATTTCTTGCGTTTAAAGTTAAAGGTATATTTGGTAATGTCTTTGAGAAGGTTGAGATGAGTGAAGAGGGAATACTGTTTTTTCAGCTAGTTTAAAACAACTTTGGATATATGAACCAGTATTTGTGTGTGTTGAATATATGGTGTTGATGTTTTAAATGAATAATCAGTGAGAACTTGTGTTTATTTTGTATATCTTACTTTCTGTGTTTTTTTCTTCACATTGTAGGATCAGTGTTTATTTACAGTTAGTTCTATCTGGGCACAAATAATTGACGTTTTTATAATTAAAAATATTGGTATATGGTTTTACATTTATATTACAGTCCCAGAAGTGTTGTTGAATATTGTCTTGAATGAATTCTGCTGTTGATGGTTTTTTGTAAGTAGGTGTCTTTTTGTTTTTTCAACTGTTTAACAGAAAGTAAAAATAGTTTGCTTGAGAAGTCATGAAAAATTTAATCTTGCACTTGGGTCCAGAATGGCAGAGTGTTTTAAAGGGAACTTAACAGTCCTTTGACTGCCTTTTTATTCAGAATCATCTTATATCTTCCAATTGTAGAAGTAACCACTAAGTGAAAATCATGGCTTATGTAGCTGACAGTTTTAATTTAAAAATAAAATTTTATATTTCTTTCATATGGAGATGCCAGAAGGGTCAAAATTCATTTGTGTTTGTTTTCTGGGACTATTGCAGTCATTTTGTAGAAACTTATATATTTACAGTGGTATGGAAACATGCGATAACAAGAAATTAAACTTCCAGAAAACTCTTTGGTTCTAAATCAGACTTTTTTTTTTGGAACTGTCATGAAATTAATTTTTTATTTTAAGAAAATTAATGTGTTTGAATAAGTAATACTTTCAGAAGTTATAAAATTTAAAACATAAAAGATCTGGTTTGAAAAAGAAAAGTATTCCCTCACATTCCTACCCATTTCTACTCCTGTAAAACATACAGTAGGACCAGTTTCTTGTCTTTCCAAAGGTAGTCTATGCATTTATAAGCATTCACCTCTGTATTCCACCCAGATTGAAACCACCACCGGCAGAGGGATACTTATTAAATGTTAGGTCAAAGTCCTGACTAGTGGTCATAAGGTTCTAGAAAATGACTGTAGTCTCTCAGCTTCTTGTCTCCTTTTCTTTTGAAACATGTTAATTGTGAAATATAATGCACATACAGAAAGGTGCAGAAAACAATTGTATAGTGAAGCAATTTATCACAACACAAACTGCCCATGTGACCACCAAGTCAAGAAATAACATTTCCAGTACTCTTAAAAAAAGATTTCTTCATGCCCCCTTTCCATTTATTTTTCCCTTTCTCCAAAAGGTAAACATTGTCCTAACTTTTAGAGTAATCATTTCTTGGTTTTTATTTGTTTCTTTGTATAACCTCTTAGCTACGTGTTCCTAAACACTGATTGAGTAGGGTCTGTATAGTACAGAATTTCATTTATGTCTTTGTTGGTCAGCCTTCTGTTCCATGTTATGGTTATTAAATTCACCTGTATCATTGCATATATAGATAGTTGGTTCATTTTCATTGCTGTTTAAGATTCTACTCTCTGAATAAAACAAAATTTATGTACCCACTATTGATTTGTGTACTGTTGAGTGACATTTGGGTTGTTACATTGTAGTGCTATTAGTACTAGTGGATACACTATTCTCTTAGGTATGAATGTAGAAGTTGATTTGCTGCTTTATAGGGTTTTCATATATTCAACTTTAGTAAGTAACGTTAAAGAAATGCACTCCTTAATTTACAAGTATATTAAGATTTTCTAGTTATCATCTTATTTTTCATTTCTATTTAAAATGCTGTGGGGTCAAAAGAAATACTTTGATTGTCAGTCTGCAAAATTTATTGGGAATTGCAGAGGATCAGCAATAATGCTTGACAATAATGTTTACTCTGCACTTGGTGATGTGTGCTCTGTATATCCACTTGGATATACAGTTGGCTAATTGTGGTCTTCAAATTCTCTGTCTTTGATTATTTTATCTGTTTTATTTTGTTTGTTTTTGTTTTTAGTTAATAAGATCAGCATGTTAAATTCTGTCATTATACCTGTGGATTTGTCTATTTTAGTTTCAACAGTTTTTATTTTATACATTTTGAAGCTACCATATAAATTTAGAATGGTTGTATCTTTCTTGTGAATTGAGTCTTTTATCATTAGGTATTCTCTCTCTCTCTCTCTCTCTAAGATTGATTTTCCTAAAATGACTTTGACATTTCTCTACCAGTTATCAGCTTTCTTTTGGTTACTGTTTGTATGGTATATATTTTTCCTTCTTTTTACTTTCAACTTTTCAGTGTCTCCTTTTATTTTAGTCATGTCTTTTATAAGCAGAATGTAGTTGCTTCCCCCCCCCTTCTTTCAATTGGAGTATTTAGTTTATTTACATTTAATGTACTTAGTAATATATTTGGATTCAAATCTACCATGTTTTTCATATATTCTATTAGATTTCTCATCTTGCCTGTTAGATGTTTCTTTTTCTCCTTTGTTTCCATTTTATTGGTGATTGTATTTTTATTGAGCTATTTTTCTACTTTTTATTATAATATTTTTAGCAATTATCCCAGAGAGCATAATATACACATATCCTTGACATCCAGAAATCCGGTTGCTTTTTTTTTTAACTATACAGTGCAAATATATTGAACATTATTTATCACCTTTCTAATTTATATGGCAATGTGGCTTTATAACCTTAATTTTATATGTATTTTAATTCCATGGTTGTTATTATAGTTTTTATATTCAATATTCCTTTGGCTTTATTTCATAATTCCATTTTCATTTCTCTATTTCTTTCTTTGCTTTTGAGCTTTTCTGTGGTTTGATTTTTCTTTATGTCTGAAAACTCTGTAAGATGACTTTTATTGTTCTTGTCTACTGATGGTGAATTAACTTAGTTTTTTGTGGGAAAATTTCAAATATTTTTTGAAAAATTAGATAAACCACAGTCAGTATCCATACATAGTATCTTAAACAATGCAGATGTCCTCTTTAATAACTGATTCCATTTTTATTGTAATTATCTAAATTAACTATGGTTTATTATGATGCACTTTATCATAATCTAATAAATTAGCATAATCAATGTCATAGTATCATCTAATTTTCAATACTTAATTAAATTTTTCTGAATATCATAATAATAACTTTCTACATTTGGCTTGTTTGGATCAAGATATGTCATCTTCATTCTTTTTTTAAAAAATAAATTTATTTATTTTATTTATTTTATTTTTGGCTGTGTTGGGTCTTCATTGATGTGTGCGGGCCTTCTCTAGTTGCGGCAAGCGGGGGCTGCTCTTTGTTGTGGTGTGTGGGCTTCTTATTGCAGTGGCTTCTTGTTGCGGAGCATGGGCTCTAGGCACGCGGGCTTCAGTAGTTGTGGCACGTGGGCTCAGTAGTTGTGGCTCGTGGGCTCTAGAGCGCAGGCTCAGTAGTTGTGGTGCCTGGGCTTAGTTGCTCTGCAGCATGTGGGATCTTTCTGGACCAGGACTTGAACCCGTGTCCCCTGCATTAGCAGGTGGATTCTTAACCACTGCGCCACCAGGGAAGCCCCCATCTTCATTCTTGAAGAGTATTTCACATGTTATAGAATTGTAAGCCAGCTATTATTTCTTCTAGTTATTTAAAGGTAATCTTTCATTTTACTTTACACTGTTTTTGATAGACATCACTTGTCAGTCTTATTATTCCTTTTTTAATGTCATTGTCAGTTTTCAAGGTGTTTTTGAGATTCATACTCTCTTCCTTCCCCCCTCCCTCCTTTATTTCTCCCCTTCATCCCCTTTCTCTCTGTTTTCAGCATTTTTCTATGATTTCCTACATGTGGTTTCAGTTGTATTTATCCTGGTTGGGATTCACAGGGCTTCTTGAATGCTTACTTCATATCTTACATCAGCTTTAGAAAGATCTCAGCCATTAACTGTTGAAACACTGCTTCTGCCCTGTTTTTTATCTTCTCTCTTTTTGCATCTCCAATTTCATGTATGTTACACTTCATCACTATAACTGACATAATTTCAACTTTTAAATCTCTTCTTTTACTATGGGTATTTTCTTCTAATTCATCTTAGTTTACTGTTTCTCTCTTTTGATGTAATCATTTGTGGGGGAAAAGCTATCTTTCCTTCACTCTGCTGCAGTGTCACCTCTCTTCAGAATTATGTGTTTGCTATCTGTGTGGGTCATTTCTGTTGCTTTGGTCAGTTTATCTAGCCTTATGCCAATACCTCATTGTCTTAATTACTGTAACTTTATGTTAAGTCTTAAAATCTGCTAGTACAAATCTACCAACTTTTTTTCTTTTTTGGTAGATTTAGAAAATTTATATATGAAGTTTTCATAGTGTTGTGCAGTCATTACCACAAATTCCAGAGCATTTTAATCACTCCAGAAAGAAACCCTGTAGCCATTAACAGTCACTCCCAATTCCCCTCTCCCCCATCTCCTAGCAATCACTAATCTGTTTTGAGTCTCTATGGATTTGCCTACCCTGGACATTTCACATAAATGTGGAATCATATAGTATATGACCTTTTTGTCTGGGTTCTTTCACTTGGTTTAATATTGTCAAGGTTTGTCCATTTAGCATGTCTAAGTACATCATTTTTGTAGCTGAATAATATTCCATTTTATATTTACCACTTAAAAATTTTTTTGGATATACCACATTTCGTTTATCTACCCAGCAGTTAATGGACATTTGGGTTGTTTCTTCTTTTTGGCTATTAAGAAAAATACTGCTGTGAACATTACTGTGTTAGGTGTTCATTGTGATGTATGTTTTCAGTTCTCTTGAGTGTATACCTAGGAGTGTAATCCACCAACATTCTTTTTCTTAAAGATGCTCTTTCATAAAGGTTCTGGGTCTTTTGTATTTCCATTTTTTTCCAGCTTTATTGAAATATAAATGACATGTAACAGTGAGCAAGTTTAAGGTGTACAGTGTGTTGTTTTGAAAAATTTATATATTGTAAAATGATTACCTCCATAGCTAACATCACGTCACAGAATTACTATTTCTTTTTTGTGGTGAGAACATTTAAGATTTACTCTCTTTGTAACTTTCAAGTATATAATGCAGTATTATGATCTGTAATCAATGTGCTGTACATTAGATCTCAGTAATTCAATTTAAATTTTAGAATTGGATTGATAATTTATACTCAGAAAACTTATTGTATTTTAATATGGGGTTTGAATATAAGTCAGTTTGGGAGGATTGACATCGTAACATTAAGACTTTCAGTCCATTAACATGGTAATATTCTTTAGTATATATTTATGCTAAATTAGGTATTCCATTTATCTTGGTGATGTCTTATAGTTCTTGGTGCACTAGAAGTTTTGCACATCCTTTTTAGATTTGTACCTAGCTATTTGATTTTTTATGCTATTATAAGTGCTATTTTTCTTAATTTTATTTCCAGGTTTTTCTTGCTGGTCTATAGACATATAATTGATCTGTGTATATTAATCTCATACCTGGTGACACTGCTATATTAACTTATTAATTCTTGTAGATTGTACATTCTTAGGGATTTTAAATATATACAATTGCATCATCTGTTAATAAAGAGATTTTTACTTTGTTGTTTTTCTAGTTGTTATATTTTTTATTTCTTTTTCTTGCTCTATCATGCTTCCTAGGACTTCCTGCATTTATACTGAATAGAAATGGTGATAGTAGTCATCTTTGTCTTGTTCTCACCTCTTTTTTTTTAATATCTACTTTTAGAGGTTCTTAGTATAAAAACAGAAAATGATATTGAAAACTCAGACTGTGCAAAAGATTTAAAAATTAGTTTTGTAGTAGCAGGATGACTTATTTTTCTTGGGTTGTTTATGTCTCTCATGTGTTTCTTGTGACTTAGCTCATTTTCCTTTAAATATTATTTGGGCATTAGATTTTTAAAATCAGTAAAGGGCTAAAATACACATGGTTAATATTGAAAAATCACTTAAATTACCCCCAAAGTACAGGTATAACATAAATGCCTTAGTAAGTCTAATAATTTTTCCTCTAGAGTTGGAATGAACTGCTGTTGCTTTGGTGGAACACTTGATGGAGCAAATGGATTTCATTTTGCAGCACACAACTTATACGAGTTATGATTGCTCTTTGACCAAGCTTATATAGTGGAATTTGTGCAAGTTAAATGAGGTGTATGATGGCTACACTGTAATGATCATGTTTTTTTTTTTAAGTTGAGGAAATTTTTAATTGTAAGAGGCTATGCACAGTTTTGTTGTTATTTCAATCTTTTGATTATAGCTTAGTTTTTAAAAATAGTTTATTTGAATTCTGGCATAATATAGTCATTGTTAGATGTTAAGATAGGCTGTCAGATTACCTTTTTTCTCCCCTTTTCAGGTATTTATGAGCAAATTACTTCCCTCAATTTTATTTTTATTTTTATTGGAGTACAGTTGATTTAAAATGTTGTGCTAGTTTCTGCCATATACTTCCCTCAATTTTAGATACATTATCTGTAAAATGGGGTAACATACTACCTACTCATGTGCCATTGCAAAGATTAAATGAGTTGATGTAAGTTCCATGCTTAGCACTATGCCTCATGTTAGGTTTGATTTCACACAGCCCTTGGTTCTAACCCTAGTTCTACCATTAGGTAGCTCTACAGGGTAACTTCTCTGAGCCGTTCTTTACTTAATCAACTAAAGACCAGAATCATAGTACCTGCCCTTCAGGGTTCATTTGTTGAATGCAGTAATTAATTAAAACAGTGTAAGGTAGTAGGTAATACATACTAAACATTTGTTATTATTGTAGCAGTTATCTTTCCTTAATATAAGTAAGTCTTTCTCTTACTTCACTTAGTATAATAATCTCCAGGTGCATCCATGTTGCTGCATATGGCATTATTTCATTCTTTTTCATGGATAAGTAGTATTCCATTGTATATATGTACCACATCTTCTTTATCCATTCATCTGTTGATGGACATTTAGGTTGCTTCCATGTCTTGGCTATTGTAAATAGCACAGCCATGAACATTGGGGTGCACGTATCTTTTCAAATTAGAGTTTTCTCTGGGTGTATGTCCAGGAGTGGGATTGCCGAGTCATATGGCAATTCTATTTTTAGTTTTTTAAGGAACCTACGTACTGTTTTCCATAGTGGCTGCACCAATTTACATTCCCACCAACAGTGTAGGAGTAGGAGGGTTCCCTTTTCTCCACACCCTCTCCAGCATTTGTTATTTGTAGACTTTTTAATGGTGGCCATTCTGACCAGTGTGAGGTTGGTACCTCATTGTAGTTTTGTTTTGCATTTCTCTAATTATTAGTGATGTTGAAAATCTTTTCTTGTGCCTATTGCCCATCTGTATGTCTTCTTTGGAGAAATGTCTATTTAGGTCTTCTGCCCATTTTTTGATTGGGTTGTTTGTTTTTTTGTTATTGAATCGTATGAGCTGTTTGTATATTTTAGAAATTAAGCCCTTGTTTATCACATCATTTGCAAATATTTTCTTATAGGTTGTCTTTTTGTTTTGTTTATGGTTTCCTTTGCTGTGCAAAAGCCTATAAGTTTGATTAGGTCCCATTTGTTTATTTTTGCTTTTATTTCTATTGCCTTGGGAGACATTGGTATGATTTATGTCAGAGAATGTTTTGCCTGTGATCTCTTCTGGGAGTTTTATGGTGTCATGTCTTATATTTAAGTCTTTCAGCCATTTTGAGTTTATTTTTATGTTTGGTGTGAGGGTGTGTTCTAACTTCATTGATTTACATGGGGCTGTCCAGCTTTCCCAGCACCACTTGCTGAAGAGACTGTCTTTTCTCCATTGTATGTTCTTGCCTCCTTTGTTGAAGGTTAATCATGTGAGTTTATGAAATTAAGTTTTTATTTCAGCTTTTTCCAAAATGTTTTACACAGATACTGGTAAATATATAATGGGAAAAAAGTTCTTTTATACTGTATATTTGAATAACATTGAAAAGGGGAGTAAATAAATTTTAACTTCGTGCGATTTCATAGACCTGTAATGATGGTAATGTTCATGGGTAAACAGTATGTGCCAGACTTATTTGACTGTGCATCTGAAATGTTTCTCTTCTTCTTAGTGTTCTGAGGAGCATATGGTAGGAAACATTGCTTTGCATATTCTTTGTGGGCAAGATTCTCTTTCCACGCTATGCTTTAAATGAGGAAATAGGTGTCGTTAGTCTTGTTAAATGATGTTCTTGTAATTGAAAGTTGTTTGAGCTTTTTAGGGGAGGGAGAAGAAGGTGGTGTTGCTGTAAGAAACTTAGTAAAGGAAACTCAGCCTATTTCTTATGCTCAGATTGTGTAAGAGTTTAGCCATATTAAATGAAATTTCTCCCATGCTGACAATATTTTTAAACTCAAAAGCATACTAATTTTTCTTTGATCAAAAGTCATTCCTGGATCTCTTATACTTGAATACTATTATTATCGATACATTTTTACCATTAAGATTTCCTCTACAGAGTCTTATTTTTTAAAGGAAAATTAATTGTAGTTTTAGTGTGAGAGTAGTATATACTTTGTATATGTTTCTCTGTGAACCTTTTCTTCATCCTGTTTTTTTCCCCCCCCCTTGTCTTATGCCAGTGAGTTCCTTCGGGGTTACTCCTGCAGTAGGTGGACTATCATCTGGGACAGTTGGGGAAGCTTCGACAGCCCTGAGTTCAGCAGCCCAGGTAGCTTTGCAGTCTCTCTCTCATGCAATGGCTTCAGCCGAGCAACAGCTACAGGTGCTGCAAGAGAAACAGCAGCAGCTTTTGAAGCTTCAGCAACAGGTTGGAGACTATTTGGCTCTTTGTTCATGCTGTCTCTAAACTTCAAAAGCTGAAAAAATACTGTAAAAATGACCATTATTTTTGTAAAGGAAATTAGGTTGACCGATCTGAGCTAATCATTTTCTACAAAAATTGAGGTAACATCTTTGTGATATACTTAAAATTTTTAAAACTTATATAAATGCATTTTCTTTGATACATATCTGGGGGAATATAATTGATATTTTCTTTGCAGTCTTTAAGTAAGTTCCATTCTTTACTCTGTTTATAAACACTCTTGGTCAAACATAAGAGTTAAAAGTTACTATTTTAATGGATTGAGAAACCTAAAACAACATTTTAAAGACCAATTAAATTAATGTGAATTAAAATTTAGTAATAATAGCAGACATTTTGGAAACTTCATACAATTCCAGGTGACAAATTGTATCAGGTTAGGCAACATGAGAATCCATTTCCTGTTAATACTTCGTTTTGAGGAGAACTTTGTTTCCTTATTTACATTTAATTGTTCTGGTTCCTTTCTGCCTTTGCTTTGAGAAATTCCTATGTCCCAAATAGGAAAGTTTATATCAAATATTTAAGGAAGTGTGTGTGTGTGTGTGTGTGTGTGTGTGTGTGTATGTGTGTGTCTATTATACACACACACACACACACACACACACACACACACATATATATATATAGCATAGAAGTACTCCATTTATGTTGAGTCCATTTTTTACTTAATTTCATTTTTATTGAACTAGGATCCAGTTAATCATGTTTATTTTCACAATATATACCCACGTAGTATTCCCCACAATTTAGGTAGGCAGGATTAGTCTATATTTGTTGCTTTTACTTCTTTTACAGAAAGCAAAGCTGGAAGCCAAGTTACATCAGACAACAGCTGCAGCAGCTGCAGCAGCATCAGCAGCATCAGCAGTAGGTCCTGTTCACAACTCTGTGCCTTCCAACCCAGTGGCAGCCCCTGGATTCTTCATTCATCCATCTGATGTTATTCCACCCACTCCAAAAACAACACCACTTTTTATGACTCCACCACTCACCCCACCCAATGAAGCAGTTTCCGTTGTGATTAATGCCGAACTTGCACAGCTTTTCCCAGGCTCAGTTATTGATCCCCCAACAGTCAATCTTGCTGCACATAACAAAAATTCCAACAAGTCCAGAATGGTAAATTACTATATTTTAAACAGGTGTTCTCTTAGACATTTAAAAATATTTTGATGTATATGTTAACTTTAGAAAGCAAAGTTTTATTATGTTAACTTGCTGTATCAAATTAGATTATTTTATTTAATGTTACAGAATATACATAAGGAAATAAGACTTGTTAACTTTATATTATGTTTATTAGTTTTTATAGAGCAAGAGTGATATCAATATAGAGTTATACTTTTTTCTTTTCTAGAATCCACTTGGCTCTGGTCTAGCCCTTGCAATTTCTCATGCTTCACATTTTCTTCAGCCTCCACCTCACCAGTCCATTATTATAGAACGAATGCATTCAGGTAATCTTTGATTTTCTTAAAATATTTTTTTTGCTTTGTCTGCTGGCCCTTTGAAGACTTAATATTTTGTAGTGTGATTTTCCTGTACAAATAAATCACATCTGCTCTTGGGAAAGTGCTTTTTACCAAGAATAAGCATTACATAAGGCTCAAGCTGTGTGCTTACCAAGTTGAATGGAAGAGTGCTGCTGAGTGGTTTCATTAATTCTATCCAAACAGTGGATTTCATCTGTATAAGAATCTCACCTGGGGCTTCCTTGCTGGTGCAGTGGTTGAGAATCCGCCTGCCAATGCAGGAGACACAGGTTCAAGCCCTGGTCTGGGAAGATCCCACATGCCGTGCAGCAGCTAAGCCTGTGCACCACAACTACTGAGCCTGCGCTCTAGAGCCCGCGAGCCACAACTGTTGAAGCCCGCGCGCCTACAGCCCGTGCTCTGCAACAAGAGAAGCCACTGCAATGAGAAGCCCGCGCACCGCAATGAAGAGTAGCCCCCGCTCACCGCAGCTAGAGAAAAGCCCGCACACAGCAACGAAGACCTAACGCAGTCAAAAATAAATAAATTAATTAAAAAAAAAGAATCTCATCTGTTGACCCATGGTTGACATAAATATCTGTCTTTATTGTAGCTGCTCAGTTACCATTACCCTAAAAATTATGCTTAAAGAAGTATTCATTAAGACTAGCATTCTAATGTTGGAACCATTTTTTGAGAATAGCTGACAGAATTACTGCTCATTAAAATAACTAAGTAGGATTACTAACATTTCATGGTCTCTGGATAGTTCAAATTTTACTTAGGCTTGTACCATGCTTATATGCTTAGAGACCTATGATCAGGATAGGTGCTTTTAATTAGAGCATGTTTACTAATATACTGTAGGCAACATTTGCCTTATTATCCTACCAAATGTTATTTCTGGGCTTGAGCAGCAGCAGAATTTAACAAAGTCCTTAGGTGTGTTTTATAGGAGGAATTAACATGAATATAGTGCATACTGTATCACTTTTCATCATATGAAGAGTTGAACCGTATTTGCTTTATTGCAGTGGGTTGTTTCCTCTTTGGAAGAGAGAGTTTTAAAAAAATAGTGTTACATGTTGTTTTCTGCCCAACTAATCATTCATTGGTAACAATAATTAGTGTTCATGGCATATAGCGTGAAATTCGTTGTTGTCCAGTCTTTATGAAATGTGAGCAGTTGTTTACACTATGATTTGGTTTTCTATCTGTGGACTTGACTGTGGCACGTAAGCCCCCTAAAGGGGAGAATTATGTTTTTTGTTCAGTAGTCTTTCTGTTTAGGAAAATACTGGTAACTGCCTTGTTTTCCTAAAAATGGCTCTATGGAGATGGCACTAGTCCTACAAGTTAAATTTAGTTGGGTTCCTTCACTGTAAAATGTAACTGGTAAGGTTACTATCTGCCCCTAACACAATAAAGAAGAAAAATAAGTAGGATTTTATTAATGCCTGCTGTTTCACTAATTGAGCTTATTCCTGAAATGTGTGTGAGTTGAGAGATGCAAATCTGCTCCTCTGTTTCTCTCAGATCATTCTTTTGTTAATATATGAGCTTACACATAAAAGACATACTGTCTCTTTAGTGTGGCCCTTAAGAGTAAGCCTTCTACTTCATTTGGTACTGAGCTGAAGAGACAGTGATGTGTCAGTATGGGAGGGAAGCATTGTTTGAGATAAGTTTTAGCTGTCTCCATTGGAGGACCTTCCTCAGAGATTTTTTAGTGTGGTAGTAATGACTACATGTGATTTCAGCCTTACGCTTGTCCTTTACATCTTAACCCCAATGTAAGATGCAACTCCAAAAGATGTTAAATAAGGCTTAAGAAAATAAAAATCAAATAATAAAATTTGGTATCAGTAATAAATACATTTAGTTGTAAAATTAAAAGAAAAAAAGACCAAATGACTGAAAGAAGAACCTATAGGTACTTCATTGAGTTAATCTCTATTTTTGCTGATTTACCTATTTTTGCTCTAAAGTTTTAAAATAAGCTTATATGTACAGTTGATTGCCTTCACAGTAACAAACTTATTCTTGTATATTTTTTAGTTAAATCTTGGGGTTCAAACTAATATAAATTGAGGTTTTAGACAGTTTTTGAATGAGAATTATTAACATTTCTTCTTACTTGTTTGTAGTTTAGTAAGTTGATTTCATATTTTAAGATGAATGTTCCAGATTGTTTCAGAGTGTGTCTTTTGGTTAATTGATACATGGTATTTTGTGTCAGCTGTTGCTCTCTGTCTCTCATAGGAGCAAGGAGATTTGTGACCTTGGATTTTGGTAGACCAATACTGTTGACAGATGTATTGATTCCCACTTGTGGAGACTTGGCCTCCTTGTCAATTGACATTTGGACATTAGGAGAAGAGGTTGATGGGAGGCGATTGGTAGTGGCAACAGATATAAGCACCCATTCACTAATTCTTCATGATTTGATACCACCTCCAGTGTGTAGATTCATGAAGGTAAAGAACTTCAAGAAAATGAATTGATATGCTTTCCATGTTTCTGATAAGTTATGAAAAAATTCAGACATATAATTTAAGAGTATCCTTATAGCACAGGGAACCATATTCAAAATCCTGTGGTAAACCATAATGGAAAAATTATGTATAACTGAATCACTTTGCTGTACAGCAGAAATTAACACAACATTGTAATTCAACTATACTTCAATTAAAAACAAAAGTATCTTTTTATAATTTACAATATAATTATCTTTTAAAATAAATGACTCAGATTTTTGTTGTGGTAGATGGGTGGTTATGTATATTTATAAGTTTTCATTTCAGATCACTGTCATTGGACGTTATGGAAGTACAAATGCCAGAGCTAAAATCCCATTAGGATTTTACTATGGTCATACCTATATCTTGCCTTGGGAGAGTGAACTGAAATTAATGCATGATCCTCTGAGGGGAGAGGGAGAATCTGCAAACCAACCAGAAATTGACCAGCATTTAACAATGATGGTTGCTCTACAGGAGGATATACAGTGCAGGTTAGTAGAAAATTGCAATATATTTTAGTCTTATTGAAACTCTGTATTTTCTATAATGTCTCCCACATACTTGTCAAGAAATGACTTTTCATAAGTGTATAGAAAAGAGCAAAAGGCGGTAGGACACTAGCATATTATAATAATGTTTAATGCATTAATATATTGTGATTAAATAATTGGTTCTGTTTTTTTTAGTACTTACCAATTGATTAATTGACCAATTGATTAATTCTTTTTTTTTTTTTTTTTTTTTTTTTTTTTGTGGTATGCGGGCCTCCCTCTGTTGTGGCCTCTCCCATTGCGGAGCACAGGCTCCGGACGCGCAGGCCCAGCGGCCATGGCTCACGGGCCCAGCCGCTCCGTGGCATGTGGG
>NC_041225.1:50305902-50306884 GCF_002837175.3 Physeter macrocephalus
TGCGGGCCTCCCTCTGTTGTGGCCTCTCCCATTGCGGAGCACAGGCTCCGGACGCGCAGGCTCAGCGGCCATGGCTCACGGGCCCAGCCGCTCCGTGGCATGTGGGATCCTCCCAGACCGGGGCGCGAACCCGGTTCCCCTGCATTGGCAGGCGGACGCGCAACCACTGTGCCACCAGGGAAGCCCCTAATTGATTAATTCTTTTTAATGGTTGTGTGTTAACTTGTTTTAGAGATTTAATTTTAGTGTGTATTCGTACATGTATGTCAAAGAGAACATTGCAGGAATTATTTTGTTCGTTTATGTTTTACTTACAGGTATAACTTGGCTTGTCATCGACTAGAAACTCTTTTGCAAAGTATTGATCTTCCTCCTCTCAACAGTGCTAACAATGCACAGTACTTTTTGCGAAAGCCAGACAAGGCCGTCGAGGAGGACAGCAGAGTCTTTTCTGCCTATCAGGACTGTATTCAGCTACAGCTTCAACTAAATTTGGCTCATAATGCAGTGCAGAGGCTCAGAGTAGCTCTTGGTGCAAGTAGGAAGATGTTGAATGAAACCTCAGACCCAAAAGATTTAATTCAGACGTCTTCCACAGAGCAGTTACGTACTATCATCAGATATTTATTGGACACTTTGCTCAGCCTTCTTCACTCTTCCAATGGTTTGTATTTGACTGAAGTACTTAAAAAGGCTGGAAATATATTTGATGTGATTTTGTTGCATGTTTTGTTGTATTAATATTTCCTGGGTTCTGTTTATTTTGGTATCCTTTCTGATGTATTTATGTAATGTGTTTTTAGGTTAATTCATTTTTTCCCCTTATTTTTGTTTTTCTTAAATAGATTTTTTTTTAATTTTTGAATTTTACTTTATTTTTTTATACAGCAGGTTCTTATTAGTCATCCATTTTATACACATCAGTGTATACATGTCAATCCCAATCTCCCAATTCATCCCACCCCCCCCCCCCCCCCCCTCC
>NC_041225.1:50306981-50307246 GCF_002837175.3 Physeter macrocephalus
AGGAATATTCCATTGTATATACGTACCACATCTTCTTTATCCAGTCGTCTTTCGAGGGGCATTTAGGTTGCTTCCATGACCTGGCTATTGTAAATAGTGCTGCAGTGAACATTGGGGTGCATGTGTCTTTTTGAATTATGGTTTTCTCTGGGTATATGCCCAGTAGTGGGATTGCTGGATCATATGGTAATTCTATTTTTAGTTTTTTAAGGAACCTCCATACTGTTCTCCATAGTGGCTGTATCAATTTACATTCCCACCAACA
>NC_041225.1:50308086-50309730 GCF_002837175.3 Physeter macrocephalus
GTATATCCTTGCCTCCTTTGTCATAGATTAGTTGACCATAGGTGCATGGGTTTACCTCTGGGCTTTCTATCTTGTTCCATTGATCTATGTTTCTGTTTTTGTGCCAGTACTATATTGTCTTGATTACTGTAGCTTGATAGTATAGTCTAAAGTCAGGGAGTCTGATTCGTCCAGCTCCGGTTTTTTCCCTCAAGACTGCTTTGGCTATTCGGGGTCTTTTGTGTCTCCCTACAAATTTTAAGATTTTTTGTTCTAGTTCAGTGAAAAATGCCATTGGTAATTTGATAGGGATTGCATTGAATCTGTAGATTGCTTTGGGTAGTATAGTCATTTTCACAATAGGAATGCAAGAGATTTCTGTGCATTAATTTTGTATCCTGCAACTTTACCAAATTCATTGATTAGCCCTAGTTGTTTTCTGGTGGCCTCTTTAGGATTCTCTATGTATAGTATCATGTCATCTACAAACAGTGACAGCTTTTTCTTCTCTGATTGCCGTGGCTAGGACTTCCAAAACTATCTTGAATAATAGTGGTGAGAGTAGACATCCTTGTTTCGTTCCTGATCTTAGAGGAAATGCTTTCAGTTTTTCACCATTGAGAATGATGTTTGCTGTGGGTTTGTCGTATATGGCCTTTATTATGTTGAGGTAGGTTCCCTCTATGCCCACTTTCTGGAGAGCTTTTGTTATATATGGGTGTTGAATTTTGTCAAGTTTTTCTGCATCTATTCAGATGATCCTATGGTTTTTATTCTTCAATTTGTTAATATGGTGTATCACATTAACTGATTTGTGTATATTGAAGGATCCTTGCATCCCTGGGTTAAAACCCACTTGATCATGGTGTATGATCCTTTTAATATGTTGTTTGATTCTGTTGCTAGTATTTTGCTGAGGAGTTTTTCGTCTATATTCATCAGTGATATTGGTCTGTAATTTTCTCTTTTTTTTGTAGTATCTTTGTCTGGTTTTGGTATCAGGATGATGGTGGCCTCTGCAATTTGTGGAAGAGCTTGAGAAGGATGGGTGTTAGCCCTTCTCTAAATGTTTGATAGAATTCACCTGTGACTTCCAGGTTGTCCATTTTATTGGCATAGAGTTGCTTGTAGTAGTCTCTTAGGAGGCTTTGTACTTCTGCAGTGTCTGTTGTAACTTCTCCTTTTTTTTTTTTTTGTTTTGGCGGTACGCGGGCCTCTCATTGTTGAGGCCTCTCCCTGTTGTGGCCTCTCCCATTGTGGAGCACAGGCTCCGGATGCGCAGGCTCAGCGGCCATGGCTCACGGGCCTAGCCGCTCCGCGGCATGGGGGATCTTCCCGGACCGGGGCATGAACCCGTGTCCCCTGCATCGGCAGACGGACTCTCAACCACTGCGCCACCAGGGAAGCCCAATTACCTCTTTTATAGCTGTTTGCAGTTGCCTTATGTATTGAGGTGCTCCTGTGTTGGGTGCATATATATTTATAATTGTTATGTCTTCTTGGATTGATCCCTTGATCATTATGTAGTGTCCTTCCTTGTGTCTTGTAACATTCTTTATTTTAAAGTCTATTTTATCTGATAATGAGTATTGCTACTCCAGCTTTCTTTTGATTTCCATTTGCATGGAATATCTTTTTCCATCCCCTCACTTTTAGTCTGTATGT
>NC_041225.1:50310065-50310726 GCF_002837175.3 Physeter macrocephalus
TATCTGATAATGAGTATTGCTACTCCAGCTTTCTTTTGATTTCCATTTGCATGGAATATCTTTTTCCATACCCTCACTTTCAGTCTGAATGTGTCCGTAGGTCTGAAGTGGGTCTCTCATAGACAGCATATATATGGGTCTTGTTTTTGTATCCATTCAGCAAACCTGTGTGTTTTGGTTGGAGCATTTAATCCATTCACGTTTAAGGTAATTATCAATATGTACGTTCCTATGACCATTTTCTTAATTGTTTCGGGTTTGTTTTTTTGTAGGTCCTTTTCTTCTCTTGTGTTTCCCACGTAGAGAAGTTCCTTTAGTATTTGTTGCAGAGCTCGTTTGATGGTGCTGAATTCTCTTAGCTTTTGCTTGTCCGTAAAGCTTTTGATTTCTCCATTGAATCTGAATGAGATCCTTGCTGGGTAGAGTAATCTTGGTTGTAATTTCTTCCCTTTCATCACTTCAAGTATATCATGCCCCTCCCTTCTGGCTTGTAGATTTTCTGCTGAGAAATCAGCTGTTAACCTTATGGGAGTTCCCTTGTGTGTTATTTGTCGTTTTTCCCTTGCTGCTTTTAATAATTTTTCTTTGTCTTTAATTTTTGCCAATTTGATTACTGTGTGTCTCGGAGTGTTTCTCCTTGGGTTTATCCTGTATGGGACTC
>NC_041225.1:50312021-50328526 GCF_002837175.3 Physeter macrocephalus
AGTCTATTTTATCTGATAATGAGTATTGCTACTCCAGCTTTCTTTTGATTTCCATTTGCATGGAATATCTTTTTCCATACCCTCACTTTCAGTCTGAATGTGTCCGTAGGTCTGAAGTGGGTCTCTCATAGACAGCATATATATGGGTCTTGTTTTTGTATCCATTCAGCAAACCTGTGTGTTTTGGTTGGAGCATTTAATCCATTCACGTTTAAGGTAATTATCAATATGTACGTTCCTATGACCATTTTCTTAATTGTTTCGGGTTTGTTTTTTTGTAGGTCCTTTTCTTCTCTTGTGTTTCCCACGTAGAGAAGTTCCTTTAGTATTTGTTGCAGAGCTCGTTTGATGGTGCTGAATTCTCTTAGCTTTTGCTTGTCCGTAAAGCTTTTGATTTCTCCATTGAATCTGAATGAGATCCTTGCTGGGTAGAGTAATCTTGGTTGTAATTTCTTCCCTTTCATCACTTCAAGTATATCATGCCCCTCCCTTCTGGCTTGTAGATTTTCTGCTGAGAAATCAGCTGTTAACCTTATGGGAGTTCCCTTGTGTGTTATTTGTCGTTTTTCCCTTGCTGCTTTTAATAATTTTTCTTTGTCTTTAATTTTTGCCAATTTGATTACTGTGTGTCTCGGAGTGTTTCTCCTTGGGTTTATCCTGTATGGGACTCGCTACGCTTCCTGGACTTGGGTGGCTATTTCTTTTCCCATGTTAGGGAAGTTTTCAACTATAATCTCTTCAAATATTTTCTCGGGTCCTTTCTCTCTTCTCCTTCTGTGACCCCTGTAATGCGAATGTTGTTACGTTTAATGTTGTCCCAGAGGTCTCTTTAGCTGTCTTCATTTCTTTTCATTCTTTTTTCTTTATTCTGTTCCACAGCAGTGAATTCCACCATTCTGTTTTCCAAGTCACTTATCTGTTCTACTGCCTCAGTTATTCTGCTGTTGATTCCTTCTAGTGTAGTTTTCATTTCACTTATTGTATTGTTCATCTCTGTTTGTTTGTTCTTTAATTCTTCTAGGTCTTTGTTAAACATTTCTTGCATCTTCTTGATCTTTGCCTCCATTCTTTTTCCGAGGTCCTGGATCATCTTCACTATCATTATTCTGAATTCTTTTTCTGGAAGGTTGCCTATTTCATTTAGTTGTTTTTCTGGGGTTTTATCTTGCTCCTTCATCTGGGTCATAGCCCTCTGCCTTTTCATCTTGTCTCTGTTTCTATGAATGTGGTTTTTGTTCCACAGGCTGCAGGATTGTAGTTCTTCTTGCTTCCAAGTCACTTATCTGTTCTACTGCCTCAGTTATTCTGCTGTTGATTCCTTCTAGTGTAGTTTTCATTTCACTTATTGTATTGTTCATCTCTGTTTGTTTGTTCTTTCATTCTTCTAGGTCTTTGTTAAACATTTCTTGCATCTTCTTGATCTTTGCCTCCATTCTTTTTCCGAGGTCCTGGATCATCTTCACTATCATTATTCTGAATTCTTTTTCTGGAAGGTTGCCTATTTCATTTAGTTGTTTTTCTGGGGTTTTATCTTGCTCCTTCATCTGGGTCATAGCCCTCTGCCTTTTCATCTTGTCTCTGTTTCTATGAATGTGGTTTTTGTTCCACAGGCTGCAGGATTGTAGTTCTTCTTGCTTCTGCTGTCTCCCCTCTGGTGGATGAGGCTATCTCTTAAATAGATTTTTGATTATTTTTTTCTTGAGTTTCTGCTATTGATGTGTCACATCATTGTGTTACTAGCAAAATAATAAATAATGTTTGAAAACGCAACAGTGAAAACTTAATAAATTGCTAATCTAATACAGAACTGTCATTTTCTAACCAGGAGCTGCTTTTTTTTTTTTTTTTTTGCGGTACACGGGCCTCTCACTGTTGCGGCCTCTCCCATTGTGGAGCACAGGCTCCAGACTCACAGGCTCAGCAGCCATGGCTCACGGGCCTAGCCACTCTGCGGCATGTGGGATCTTCCCGGACCAGGGCACGAACCCGTGTCCCCTGCATCGGCAGGCGGACTCTCAACCACTGCGCCACTAGGGAAGCCCACCAGGAGCTATTTTTGATCATTATATATGATGTAATGTGCGCGCGCACAAAGCCATCTGATACACCCAACTCCACAAAAAGAAATATAATTGATATAATTGCTAATTCTTCTTTTCTCTAAGTATTTGATAGGTAAAATTCTACATATAAGGAGTAAATAAATGAATAGGAAAATAAATAGACCAAAAATTTGCTGGTAAAGAAGAAAGCCTATCTAGGGATGCTTATTTTGATACTACAGCATACTCTTAAATAGGAAATTTTACTGTTTTCTCTCTTGTAATAGGACACTCTGTTCCTGCAGTTTTGCAGAGTACATTCCATGCCCAGGCCTGTGAAGAGCTTTTTAAACACCTGTGCATCAGTGGAACCCCAAAGATACGGTTACATACTGGTCTTCTACTGGTTCAACTCTGTGGTGGTGAAAGATGGTGGGGACAGTTTCTTTCTAATGTTCTTCAGGAACTGTACAATTCAGAGCAGCTTCTCATCTTTCCACAGGATAGGTAGGTCAGAAAATATTGGAGTAATTTGTTATTAGTGATTTATGCTTCCTGCAGTGTTCAGATTTGGAAATCTTGTGTATGTGGATACTGAGTGTGGAGAAATGAAATGAAGCATGTCTTTTCACAGTTTGAGGAATGCCCAGTGAAGGGCATATTGTAGAAGGTTCTACATGATGTAACTGGACTGTATTCTTTAGTTTCCTAACTGAATCTGTGGAGTTTATAGATCTGTGTTTACAAATATTTCCTATCAGATCATGTTACTTTATGTGTCAAATGTATATTTTTGAGTCTATGATATAGTTCTCTCTACTTGATTTCTTGTAGATAAAATTAGAAAATATAAGCAGTAGCTGAAAAAGAGCTAATTTTAACATTATACTTCCAGATATAAATCTTACTAATAACCAGATATTCTATCATTACTCTCTTAGATTACAAAGTGAATTATTTTTAAGATGAACACTTAAATTGATTCATATTGGTTATTTTATTTGTATCTTTTTTTTTTTTTAGGGTCTTCATGTTACTTTCCTGCATTGGTCAGAGATCACTTAGTAATAGTGGAGTATTAGAAAGCTTACTTAATCTGTTGGATAATTTACTGTCACCTCTTCAGCCGCAGTTACCCATGCATAGGAGGACAGAAGGTATTATTTAAATTAGTGATCTTTAGTAAAAACGTAAGATTCCTGTAAATACTGCCTTTATAAAATGACTAGTCTGAAATATTTATTTTACTCTTCATTTTGCTGCACACTTTAATATTTTTATGATGTAGACTTTTTAGAATGACCAGCCTTCGTGTGATTGACTTCCATATGGTTACTGCTTTTTAAAAATATGTTACCTTTTCTTTATGTGAATTTTGAACTTGGGAATTGTTGTGGGTATGTTGTTTTTATACTATCATAGTTAAAATCAAACTCTTGTGTTTAAGCTTTAAGGCAGCATTGCTGTTCTGATCATGGATAATGAGCTTCATTTGAGCAAGAAAATTGTTATTGGAATAAAAACTTTAGAGCATAGTTTAAAACTGTATGAATTATAACTCGAGAGACTTTTTAAATTTCAGTCACCTGTAAGTCTACAAATAGCTTCTCATACCTTGTTTTCTAGTTTATAAGTTATTACCTGTTAGATTCAAGCTACACTTATGAATCTATTTTTGTACCAAGAAACGTTTGTCAGGTCTTCCATTTGATTTGATGTGTTACTTCATTTTTGGCCATAGGTTTCAGTTTTGAGGCTTACTATAAATAAATATCAGTGTTCATAATTATATGGTGTGTTTTGGATTTATAAAATGTCTTAATTTTATAATTATTTTAACAGACTTCATTAGGATTCTTAGAGTCACCTGATTATTTTTTCTCCTCACATTTCTATACAGGAGTACTAGATATTCCCATGATCAGTTGGGTTGTTATGCTGGTGTCCAGGTTGCTGGATTATGTGGCAACTGTAGAAGACGAAGCAGCAGCTGCAAAGAAACCTTTGAATGGTAAAGACAGGGAGAGGTTTATGACAGGTATCAGAAGTTTATAATAATGTGTTGGTGGGGATTTTGAGTGACAACCCAGTTTTTCCAGAACTGGCATTGGGCTGGAGATTCCAGCTGTATGTAATTTATGTAAAATATTAATTAACTTTGCCCGGAATAACATACTTATAGGTGAAGTTTATAAAAAGGAAATCTGTGAAGAGTTATTGTATTTAGTTTAGTATATCATTCCATTTACTATTATAAAATGTTTCTACTAATTAACTACAAATGACTTTTATGCTTAGATATAGAAATTCTCAGATTTTTGCAAGCTGTAATCTTTCTTCATAAGCTTAAAGCACAGAAAAATTTTTAAATGAAAGACAAAGTGCAAGACAAATTGTTTTCTTCTCCTCTTCCAAGTTAACAAGACTTGATGAAGTAGCTACATCTAATATGTAAATACAGATAGTAAGTGCCATAAAACTTAGAATTTTATACATTATTAGGATTATAATATTTAAAAAAGGTCACTTGAGATGTTTTATAGGTATAAGATGTTACAGAAAAACCTGAATGAACTTTTTGGCCAGCCCAGTAAATCAGTTGTTTATGGTACACATTATGTTTGAGAATAGGGTGGGGAATTCTTGTCATGTACAGGGAATTTTTTTAAACAACTGCTATATGTCTCAGTTATAGGATGTAGAATTAAGACACAATTAAATAGGACTACCTGTAAAGTTGGAATGTAACAGATGGTATGGGAGGACTTAGTTTTTATTTACAGTATTCATGTATTATGGAAATACATTAGAAGACATTTTTTTAGGGCTTGAAGAATTTGAATTGACTTGACAAAAGGATAATAGAGAACAGAAAAAGATGTCATTAGGTTAAGCAGACATGAAAAAAATCATTGAGGATGGTTAGAGTGTGGGATTAAGCCTGAACTGAGCAGAGTGACAAGGAATAATCTGGACACATTCCAAAATGAGAATAAGTAGAGCTACACAGCATGGTTTTTGAACTATCCAACTTTATTTTTGCAGTCATTGAATCAGATTATTGAGTATCCCTTTTTTTGGGTCCCTGCACAAAAAGCATATGGGTTCGAAATAGGCAATAGTGAGCATTTTGTTGTTACAGTTGAGCTACATCAAAGTTGTGTTGTACAGAGATGAATTTTAAACAGTTGTGGAGAAAGTTGGCTGTTAATGAAAGGATTGGAGGCAGAGAGAACTGTGGTCTTAAAGTCATTTAGGATCTAGGTTAACTTTTCTAAGGTCAGATGTTCTTAGCAATTTCTTTATGATGGTTTCCTTAATTTTTTAAAAAATTGCTTTGTCGTTATTGACACATTTATCATTTTATGTTTTCTGGGTGTGAATAGTACTTTAAAATCACATTTAACAGAATTATTAATACAACTTTTCCTTGCCCTGTAGGTAACCAGTGGAGTTTTATTAATAATAATCTGCACACCCAGAACATAAATAGGTCTTCCAAAGGCAGCAGTAGCCTTGATAGATTATATTCCAGAAAAATAAGAAAGCAGCTAGTTCATCATAAACAGGTAATTTTCAGTATTGTGTTTGTTTGTTTGGTTGGTTTGTTTTAATGTTTGAGACATTGCATGAAATAGACTCGCCATCAGATGTTAGGTATGATATTTAATGAACTAGTTAATTTAGGGAAATTATTTGAGTCTGAGTTTCCTTATTTGTAAGATGGCAACAATATGTAGTTTACAGATTTTTGGTAATGTCCTTTAAACTGTAGGGACTTCCCTGGCGGTCCAGTGGTTAAGACTTCGCCTTCCAATGCAGGGGTTGTGGGTTTAATCCCTGGGAGCTAAGATACCACGTGCCTCACCAAAAAACCACGTGCCAAAAAACCAAAACATAAAAAAACAGAAGCAATATTGTAACAAATTCAATAAAGACTTTTAAAATGGTACACATCAAAAAACAAAAAAAACAAAAAAACTGTCTACCTCTTCACATGTCTATTACTACCATTCTAAGTGCAGCTGTCATTTGCCTAGTCGGAAGGCCTACCTGCCTTTGTTCTTTCTCAATCCAATCCATTTTTCATGCTGCCCCTACAGAGTTCTTTTAGATACAAACCTAATCATATCACTCCTTCTCTGAATTATTAGTGGTTTCCAGTTGAACTTTCAATGATGGTCAAACTCCTTAACATAGCTTTAGTATATCTATCATCTGCCCATCTAACTTTCAGGTTTGAATTTTGGTCTAGCCATATTGAATGTGGGTTCCTGGACCACCTACACCAGTTTTTTCATCCAGGATTTTAGTATGTGCTTATCCCCCATCCCTCCCCTCCTTCCCACCAACTACTGAATTTACTGTTTTGCTTGGATAATCTAACTTATTTTTCAGATGTTAGTTCACATTCACTTCCTCAAAGACGTTTTCCCTGGTTTCTCAGTTATTATCCCATAAAATATGTTCCCCATGTACCCTATATTTTTCCTTTCATTATATTTATCATACTTTTTTGTTGGGATTCTTTTATTTTATTAACCTGAGTTTATAGCTGATGTCAGATTCTTCTGAGCCAGTTCTTTATTTTAGTTATATTTTAAAACGTGTCTTCCTCTTTGTTTTACAATATATACAGTAATATATACTATATCTTTGATACCCGGTATAGAGCCTAGTGTGTCATCTAAAAATATTTGTATAATTGATTTAAGATGAAATGAGATTTTATAAGAAAGCCTTTAAGATCTGAGAGTTTGTGAAAGCTTTTGGGCTTTTTAAAAAACATGAACTCAGCAATAAATTATTTAGTTTTACTACTGAGTTTTTCAACTATGAGCAACTATTGGCCTTTTGCAAGAAAAATGATGTGAAGCTTTTCCCTCAACTCCTTTTTCCATTTGAGACTCCTAACTAATTTTAGGTGGTACTAATAATCAGCTAAAATTTCAAATTCAGCTAAAATTTATCAAGCACTTAATGATTATATTTGCTGTGTTTACTTTAGGATATGAAGATGGAAAACAAACCTAGAAATGATCCAGTGGATTTTTCTTAGTAGTATTTTACTATTTTATGCTTTATAAAGGACATTTTTGGGACAGTTAGCAAAACTTAAAAGTGGGTCTGAGGAATAGTTAGTTGTTAGTAGTGCATGTTACTTTGATTTTAGTGGTTGTATTATAGTTTGTAGGAGAAGGGTCTTGTTCTAGGAAATACACATTAAAGTATTCGGGGGTGATTGGTCATCAGGTTGCCAACTTATTCTCAGATAGTTAGGGAAAAAATATCTTTGTATGGCAATATAAATTATTGATTAAGATTGTGGTTGTTTCAAAATAAAGATTATATTTTTTCTTGATTGCAGTTGTTGTATATGTTAATTGTGGAACTTTTGGAACAATTTTCTGAAAATACTCATTTGTTCTTCTCACATTCACATACCATGTATTGATTATTTAATACATGTGCATGCTGGTTTTAATTTATGATACATTTGTCTTCATATATGGAGATAACAGCCAAATGGATATTTCTTTATAATATAATGTTAGCTCTTTTTCTTGCTGATAACAAAAATATGTAGCAACAGTAGAGATTTAGGAAATATTCCTTGAAAAGGTAGATTAAGTTCTTAACTAAATTGTGCATTTATAATTATGGCTATCATGTTCTGGTGACTTTCTGTTTAGAGTAATGTTCTGCATAATGGATATATGGCAAAGTGGTTTTGTCATTCAGCAGATTTTCAAGGTCTTTCTAGGCAGAAATTTTTTTCTCCTTGTTGGTCTGTTCATTTCAACCTACTAGTGGTTGCCAGGGGTAGGGATGGGGCAGATAGGATAGGAGGGAGGAGGGTGGGCAGCATAAAAAGACAACATGAGGAAACCTTGTGATGGTGATGGTGTATAGAATTAACTGTAGTGGTGGATACCTGAACCAACAAATTGGGTAAAGTGTACAAGAGATCTCTGCATTATTTTTTTACAACTGCATGTGAATTTACAGTTAGTTACTGCAATAAACTTTTTAATTAATTAAAAACATAGACATACCAAAAAATGTTCTTCTTTTGAAGGAGATTCGCATAAAAGCCAAGCTAAAAATATTGTACAATAAACGTATTTTCCCCATGTATTTAAAAATAATTCTTTTCCTCTGTTTAAAAAATACTCCATCCGTCAATCTCATTAGTGGCTTACATAAAAAAGTATTCCAGTTATTTCCCTTCTCCCATGGGTAAGAAATTGATTACTTCTTAATTACAACACAGGGAGATCTTTTATTTGGAATTTGGAAGTGATTTTTTTTTTTTTTTTTTTTTTTTTTTTGTGGTATGCGGGCCTCCCTCTGCTGTGGCCTCTCCCGTTGCGGAGCACAGGCTCCGGACGCGCAGGCTCAGCGGCCATGGCTCACGGGCCCAGCCGCTCCGCGGCACGTGGGATCCTCCCAGACCGGGGCGCGAACCCGGTTCCCCTGCACCGGCAGGCGGACGCGCAACCACTGCGCCACCAGGGAAGCCCCTGGAAGTGATTTTTAAAAAATCAGCAACATAGTTTAAACTAGATTTTTCAGAGAATTACTTATTCCATTCGTTTGATGTATGGATTCTGAGGAGTATAATAATTTACTTTGTTGTTTTTAACACTGTTAACTATAAGATTAACTTTTTTTTTTTTAAGCAACTTAACTTACTAAAAGCAAAACAGAAGGCTTTGGTGGAACAGATGGAAAAAGAAAAAATACAAAGCAACAAAGGATCATCATATAAACTTCTGGTAGAGCAAGCAAAATTAAAGCAGGCCACCTCAAAGGTATGATCTTTACTTTTAAATGTAATTATCTTAGAAAAGTCACCCTCCCTTTTAGTATTTTAAGTTACTTGAATAGTTAAGTATTTTTAGTAAATGATCGGGAAACTTTATGTTATTCTGCTTATCAACAAAAATCTATTCTATGTACCTTTTTTGGAAAAGTAGCTTTTAACTCAAGTAAATATATGATTAATGTGGGCTTAAAGTATTTTTCTAGTGTATTTCCTTTAAAGTGGATTGTGTTCCAGTAAATTGAAGATAAAAGGACTCAGGAAATACATGGTTTTCCTAATGTGTCCTTTCTAAGTGAAAATTAAGTTCAACGATTTATAAATAAAATTTTTAAAAATAATGATTTTTTTTTAATTTGGGGGATAACATACGTAGCAACCAAGTTTACATATTGTGTTTCTATAAATATGAAATTACAGTTACTCCATCAGAGTTTGAAATGAATTAATACTCTGTACTTAGTATATATAGGTTTCTTTACCATTCAGTTTTTATGATTACATTTAGGATGTTTTGGTAATATTTATTTAAGGTGTTAGACTTGACCTGATGTAGCCTTTCTATAGAATTTCACCTTTCTGAAATTCTGTTATGTATCTGATACCTTACTTTAAAATAGGACAGGAGGTATATTGGTCAGTATAGTTTTTAATAATCTTTTTGAAGCTTATGGTTTGCCTAAACATTTTGTTCTTTAGAAGTTGTAAGTTTTCTGAGTGAATATTTTCATTTCACAAATAAAGTTGTACTGAAAGAATTTTCATTCAAAGAATTTTCATTCAATAAACAGTGGTTTAAATATTGTAAATTTCTGTGTACAGCACTTTAAGGATTTAATTCGATTACGTCGGACAGCAGAGTGGTCTCGTTCTAATTTAGACACAGAAGTTACAACAACAAAGGAAAGCCCAGAGATAGAACCGCTTCCATTTACCCTGGCCCATGAACGTTGTATTTCAGTAGTCCAGAAACTTGTCCTTTTTCTCCTCTCCATGGATTTTACATGCCATGCAGATCTCTTATTATTTGTTTGTAAGGTAAGTAAATGAATAGGCATAATTTATAATTACAGACTTAGTAAGAAAAAGAAATAAGAAAAAATGCAGTTTTTAATTGATTTTTAAGAGAAATAAAAGTGCTTTCACTGGTTTTCCTTTTATGCAGTTTAGCTTTTTTTTTAACGTGCCTTGAAAGGTTTTAAAAATATTTTGGCACTTATTCCTTAGGAGACCTAATGTATATTTTTAATCTAGTTAAAACTAGATTAATGTAGATTTGAAATGTAAGTAATGTGGGTATGTCTATCTACAGCCTACCTTTTGTCTATTTATTAGGATAGGAAATCTACAAACGAGTGTCAGATTATAGCAATGAAGGGTGTATTAATGCCCTGAAAGCTTTCCTGTAGCATATTCATTGCTTATAGAAATTATTTTAAACTATTCAACTCAGGTTTTTACCTGGATTTTAATATTTGATCCATGAAATTACATTTCTTTTGCATTTACATCAGATAATTATTTTGACATCAAAAGCATATCTCATTGAAAGCAGTTACTTCAACGCTTTATTTTTGGAGAAAACATATTTAATTGCTATTTAAGTGTATGATTTTATAAAATGTATTACAGGTTCTTGCACGCATTGCGAATGCCACGAGGCCAACTATACATCTGTGTGAGATTGTGAATGAACCCCAACTGGAAAGACTGCTATTACTTTTGGTTGGAACTGACTTCAATAGAGGAGATATATCTTGGGGTGGTGCTTGGGCTCAATATTCCTTAACTTGTATGCTACAGGATATTTTAGCAGGTTTGTTAGGATTTATTTTTAATAAGGTATGTCAAAATTAGCTTGTCGCTGCTTGACTAATCTTTAAAGGAAACTGTGAGCTCCTCAAAAGTTTAAAGTGTCTCTTTCATGTTATAGCAGTAGCAACCATTTAGAATTACTTTTGAGTTTAATTATGTTGACACTTGGTGATAAATGCAAGTTTTTATGGAGGAGTTAGGTTACAGAGTACAGGGATATTGGAGCTAGTCAGCTTCCTTATTAATAACCAGCAGTGAGCTGCTTCCTAATTCTTTATGTGCACTTGAGGAAGGCACTCCCTGCTCCTCAGTTTTTTCATCTGTACAATAAGGATAATAAAAGTGTCTTTCTTATGAAGTTATTTTGATGAATAAGTGAGTTAATGTGTGTAAAGTGATTATAATAACTCCTTGTTCATATTGCACATTTTGTGTTTGCTATTAGTTAGCATTTGAAGGTAATGCAGTGAGCCCTAGCATTTTCTTGGGTAGGTGTGGACTCATTTGCCTCAGAATCTTTTGTGGTTGGTAGAGTACACATGCTAGTCTCAATACTGGACGAAAAACTATGTTTTGGATGTCTGTTTACTAATTACTAAAGCAGTTAGGATGCTCTTCTTACCTACAGGAGAATTGCTGGCTCCAGTAGCTGCAGAAGCCATGGAGGAAGGAACAGTGAATGATGATGTAGGTGCAACAGCTGGTGACTCTGATGACTGCCTGCAGCAGTCTTCAGCTCAGTTGCTGGAAACTATAGATGAACCTTTGACACATGATATAACAGGTACATTCTTTAAATTTTTTACTTAAAATATCCCTAGCTCTTTTTTAAAAAAATGAAACATGTTTCAAAATTAAGAATATTAATGAAGTATAAAATTAAGTTTTATATTAGGTCTTTGGCCTTAGTAACCATATGTTATTTTTCTGATAAGTATGTTTTGCTTTGATTCTCTGAATGCATATTAAAATAAAATGGTATCCTTTCACAGGGTCTGTGTTATCTTGATATGGTCTTATTTGGCTATGTTGAAAGAATTACAACCTAGAAAACAGTTAAAGATACAAAGTGGTAAAGATAGCAAGGCTCTTGTTTTGTTTTTTCTTTTTTCTTTGTTTTCTGCCTTTTCAAAAACTATAATGTGTATCTTAGCATGTACAGTCCTTTGTGGTGTACTCCCTACTTTTGAAGACTGTTTTGCAATGCTGTGGTCATTTCATCTGTTTCATTCCTTAAACTTAGATTCTCTCATGATTTTATCCTTTCTGTCTGATAGTCCCTTTATCTGGAGTAGACTTTCTTCTCTAGTTTGCATGATGAACTTCTTATCTAAGATTCCCATAAAGCATGCCCTCCTCCAAGAAGCTTTTTCCATTACCACCAGCAATGCTGGAGACTGCTGTCGGTGCTGCCTGCAGCGCTGCCTACGTTCTAGATTGTCTCTGATAGCACCTATCATATTGTAGTTGGTTTAATTTCTGTAGTGTACCCTCACCTCTGAACCTCTGTTAATTTGTTGGAGGGTGGACATTTGTTTTATTAATCTTTATATACTCAGACCCTAATACAAGCTAGTATTTTCTTAGTATTCTATAAATATATGTTGAATAATAGAGGGTGGGAAGGGAAGGAAGATAAGAGTTGTAAGGCATAAAAGGCTAGTTAAAAATTTGGAGTCATCTGAGAGCAAAATCATTTCCAATTCATGATAGAAAAATAAGGTGAATAGCAGTCTTAAAACTGAAATCTTTGCTTTTCACTTTAATACCTGGTGTTATTTCCTTAACTACTGGATGTAATATAATGAATTACATATTGGAGGCAATAAAATGAATAACACTGTTCATTCTAGAAATGGTTAATGATTATTTTTAACAACAAAGTTTATGTAACTTGATTCAACGAGGATTAATCGTACGGTCTTTTCCCCTAGGAAGTCACATATTATTGCACTGGTGTTTTTGATGGTGTGTTATAGGGTGATATATTTGCATACTTACGCTTAATTGTCAGGTATAAAAATTTAGAGATTTTTGTATCAGTAGAAACATATATATTATGTATAAGTAAATTAACTTTTTCTGTAATTAAAAGCAATATATTGGTTAAATTTTATGTTACATACTCTGACAAAAAAAATCACTTTCAATTATTTGAAGGTGCACCTCCTCTTTCCTCTTTGGAAAAAGATAAAGAAATTGATCTTGAGCTACTTCAGGATCTAATGGAAGTTGACATTGATCCTTTAGATATTGATTTGGAAAAGGATCCTCTTGCAGCCAAAGTTTTTAAGGTACGATATAGTAGAGTATTCTTTGCAATTAAAACCTTTCATCTTATACTTCTGGTTTATTAATTACTTAAAAGAGGAAAGTATACACCTAATGTAACCCATTATTTAGCTTACTCAAAATTAAATTCCTCTAGGTACTATAGTAGATTTTTTATAGAACTAGTGGAATAGTATTTGGAGAACTTACATCATTTTATTAATATAGCCACTAACATTATCTTATATGATAATAAGAACCACTAATAAGCATGGGAGGTATGGTTATGGACTATTGACATTTCAAGCAGCATGTAAGCTTATCCAAGTTGAGTTCATTGCAGAATCTACTTCTTTGTTAGCTGCTACTTTTTCTAAAGGAGATACCTCCCTAATACTTTATTTTGGTTCATTTTTTGTGTAAGAGATTTTATTAAAGATGCTAATTACCTCTCAGAGTCTAACAAATAAGGTCTTTTTAGATTTGGGGATAAAATGGAGAGAATATTGTGAACCATTCCTTTAATCATTAAGATTATGTTTTAGAAATTTAAAGGGTAAGGAGAATGTTTATTTTGTAGCCCTGTTTGACTTTAGGTAATGTAAATAATATGTCACTCTTCATGAAGAGGCAAAAATAAACCACAGTTTTTTCCTATTCTTTTAAGCCAATAAGCAGTACATGGTATGACTATTGGGGTGCTGATTATGGCACCTACAATTACAACCCATACATAGGAGGTCTTGGAATTCCTGTAGCAAAGCCACCAGCAAATACAGAGAAGAATGGATCACAGACAGTTAGTGTTTCAGTGTCTCAGGGTAAGTGTGTGTTCATATTTTAAGGCATAAGCTATTCTTAAAACAAGTCCTCAATTTACGTATTCTTTGTCTCCTGAGAATTTGATCCTGAGTGTTTGCTAAGAGGGTTTGTTATTGCAGGGGTGCCGTGAGAGTGACTGTCACTCAGAGCTGTGTGTCAGTCAGTTTAGAAGAGCTTCTGTTTATGGTCCATTTTTTGTTTCTCAGAATAACACTTTGCAAAATATATTTGTGAGTTGAGTGGGTTTGCTGGTGGTTTTAATTAATTGTGCTTCCTTTTATTTTTATTGTTAATAATAAATTTATATTTTATTTGTAAACAGAATGAAATCACGTTGAGTATTATTTTTGCACTCTTCTAGTCACATAGAGTGTATAACTTTTTTTAAAATAAAATCTTTTCTTAAATTTTGAGATAGTCATACATTTACTGAAAAGTTGCAAGTGTAATACAGAGAACATTTGTCATCCTGACCCATTTGGGAGTAAGTTGGTAATCTGATGTTTTTTTGTTTTATTTTGTTTGTTTTACAAAGCAGAACATTTCTTCTACATAAACACATCAGGAAGCACAATCCATCAAAATCAGGAAATTAACATTAGTAACTTTAAGACCCCATTCAGGTTTCAGCAGTTGTGTCTAAGTAATGCCCTTTATGCAAAATGATCCAGTACAAAATTGTGCGTTGCATTTACAGTTGACACTTGAATAAGGTGGGGGTTGGGGGCCCACTCCCACACAGTTGAAAGTCTGTGTATAACTTTACAGTTGGCCCTCTGTCTCCAAAGTTTTGCATCCATGCATTCAACCAACTATGGATGGTGCAGTACATATTTATTGAAAAAAATTCATGTATAAGTGGACTCATGTGGCTCAAACTGTGTTGTTCAAGCATCAACCATAATTATCATATCTCTTCAGTCTTATTCAGTCTGCCACACTTTGTCAGAGGTAACTTTCATGACCTTGGTGCTTTTGATGTTGATAGGCCAGTTGTTCAGTAGAATGTCCCTCAATTTGGGTTTGTATGCTATTTCTTCACAATTAGATTGTGGTCATGTGTTTTTGGCAGAAATATCAAGAAAGTGTACTGCTCAGGTTTTCTTACTGCATCCTATTAGGTGGCTCATGATTTTAATTTGGACCACTGCTGGTGGTTTTAAGTTTAATTACTTGATAAAGGAGATGTCTACCAATATTTTCCAGTGAAAAGTTATTCTTTTCCCTTTTGTAAAAAAATTTTGATGGGTTGGAGTGGCAGAATAATACTTGGAATCTGTTCTTTTTTTAAAAAGTTATTAATTTATTCACTTAGTTTTGAATAGACCAGTGGTTTCCTATTTTATTCAGTGGGTTATAATTTGTTATCATTATTTTTTTGTTTTTATTGAGGTAAATTCAAGAGATCATAAAATTTTCCATTTTAGCCATTTTTAAGTGTACAATTCTGTGGCATTAAGTACATTCGCAGTGTTGTCATTATTTGTTTTGATGTTCAAAATGTCCCAGATTTGACCCATGGTATCTCCTTTAATCTAGTCTCTGTCTTTTTGAAATGTCTTCATCTTTCTTTGAACACTTCCCTGTTTTCTGGCATAACAAAATGCCCCAGGCTCATCATTTACTTTCCCTTCCCCAGACTGGGAATTAGCCACTTCATGGACAAAAATGATATTTCAAAACCTTTTAGTGGAGAAATGTGATTAAGAATTCAAGATTTGAGTACTAGATATACTTGCTGTTAATTTTTGGCTGTTCCACACTCTCTCGATGGACAAATCTAGGGAGTGTGTACACTCATTTGTGTTTATATTTATTTCTATATTTGTCTGTCTGTCTATCCGTCTAGAATGCCATGCGTCCACGCTGATATATCAGTTAATCTAACAGTGATCTCCTCCATAAGCTTCATATTAGTTTTTTCCTTTTCCATATTTCTCTTTTCTCTGATAGTGAGGTACCTGATTCTCATTATTCTTAATTTATTTGCTTCCATTGTCATTACTTCACTTACTTGATCTACCTCTCTTTATATATCTACTCTCCCATCTCTAACCTCCTTTGCACAGATGTTGTTACCTGCTGTAACTCTGATACCCCATGCCAGGTTGTTCTGACGTGAAGATACACTCCTCACCCTGTTTTGGGTTCAGATGTCAACATTTTATTGTAGGAAGTAGGACGTGAATAATAATTATCAAATAGGTTTTGTTTTTTCTTTTAATTGCTTTCTGTAGCCCTAGATGCTCGCCTAGAAGTTGGACTTGAACAACAAGCAGAACTTATGTTGAAAATGATGTCAACCCTAGAAGCAGATTCCATTTTACAGGCATTAACAAATACATCTCCTACCTGTGAGTAAAAGTTACCATTCTTAAAGTATTACCTTGAACAGTTCATCTCCTGATTATTTTCAGGTGCACTCAGTAAGGATGGATTTTTAAATTCTCCCTTGCTAAGTTAGTAGGAAATTGAGAAATAAGACAAAGGATTAATGAATCAGGAGAGCAGAGGGGGAACAAAATACCTCCATGTAGTGTTTATAAGTTCAGTCCAAAAACCTGAGTCATGTTTTTGTTATTGTGGTGGTGTGTGGTTAATGAAATTCCTGGGGGAGCCTGCATAGCTAGCTGCCTGGGAGTTTGTTGCATTATATCCAAATTTATGATAAAGTGGGTTTCTTTTTTTTTTTTTTTTTTTTTTTTGCGGTACGCGGGCCTCTCACTGTT
>NC_041225.1:50328635-50438675 GCF_002837175.3 Physeter macrocephalus
GTAGACTCTCAACCACTGCGCCACCAGGGAAGCCCAAAGTGGGTTTCTTAATAGTAACATCTTTATCTTCCTTGAAGACCAAGATGGAAGACTTAGATAATGAAGACAGCCAGATGGGCCTGATTGAACTACAGAATTGAGAGGATTTACTACCTAATTATCTACAGCAAAAGAAGGAAAACTTTTTATAATAAATGACTGGATAGTAAATATTTTAGGCTTTCTGTGGCTGTACAGGGTGTGTTGCAGCTCTACTCTGACTTTGTAGCAGGAAAGCAGCTGTAGACAATATATACCTAAATGAATAGGCACGGCTATTAAAGAAACCGTGTTACAGAATCTGGTGGCCTGTCAGATTTGGCCGTTAGGACATGGTTTGCTGACTGTTGATGTTGTTCTAGGCTTAGGTAGATCCCCTTCTGTCAGGTGAGTATAGTTAGATAGCAGCCTGTCTATCTTAAGATAGGAGCTGTGCTGAGGCGATGGTGATATTTTTATTTTTCTTAGGCCAAGAAAAATAAAAACGTGGGTAATGGTGGTGAGTGAAGGTGTAGAGATACTAGTTAGAACCTAGGAAGCACATCATGTCCTTCTCCTGTGAAGTAAAGTTCACAACCCATTTCAATAGAGAAATTTGGATTTTTAGATCTTCCTATGTTAAATTGAATTCTTTTGGTTTGCATTCTATATTTCTTGCCTTAGGAAGTATAGAAAAAAGGAAAAAAAGAGAAGATTCGTCTAGTGTTCTGCTTCTCGATATATTCTATGTTTTGATTATTTTCCTGTGCAGAACTGTGTTCTCCTTTTAATATAAAACTTTCTAAATATATGAAAAACTCTCTTAACATCCCTTTATTTCTCTGCTCCCCATGAATATGTACTCAGTTAGTTTGGTGTGTGTATCCTGGTATCAGAATTTTTGAACACTTCCCAGGCAATTTTAATGTGCTATCAAGGTTGAGAATCAATGGATTAGAGTCTAGGTTATTCTAAAACTACCTTCTCAAGAAATAGGCAGTGTTCTTTTTTCTTTCCCTTTTCTCCTCCCTCTTATTAATTAGGAAAAAATTGAAAATAAAAATTTCTAGAGAGTAAGGTTCTTCTTCCTTGGTGGACAAGTCCTGTGAATTTGGGAGCTTCTCATTGTGGTCATTATCTTTTGAACTTTCAAGTAATGTAAAAACAGGTTTTCAAATAATATAATGCTGAACCATTTTAAAGAATGCAATTTTAATTTAAAAATATATATACCTTCACTTACTTGTACATATTAATAGCTAGTTAACATTTCTTCTGATACTTTGTGTATAAAATCATAACTGTGTTTAATTTTCAGTATCACAGTCTCCCACTGGAACAGATGATTCGCTTCTAGGGGGTTTACAAGCAGCGAACCAATCCAGCCAGCTGATTATACAGTTATCATCTGTTCCAATGTTAAATGTTTGTTTCAACAAACTTTTTTCCATGCTTCAAGTCCATCACGTTCAGGTATGACTTGAGGAGAAATGGTGTATTTTTAGACATTATTGCCAGCCTAGAAAAGATGAAAATAAATGGGCAGATCAGTCTCAACCAGACAGGGATGATTTCTTTGTCATGCTCAGATGAAAAAATGTTGGAGATACTTTGATTACCCCAGTGCCTCAGTGATAGGTTATTTATAACTTTTATGATTTTAAGCTATACTGCTTTTGTTCCAACTTCATATTATGTACACACCTGTATTTAAAGACTTGAATCACGTCTTTTAATTTAGTAAAACATTTATATTAGGTAAATTATAAATTTTAATTCAGTTAAATTTCATTTGATCTGGAATTTTAAGATGTGTTTGCTTGTGAACTGAATTGAAGTAACCAGAAGAAGTATATTTTTAACATTTATTTTTATTATTTATTTATTTATTTAATTTATGTTTGGCTGTGTTGGGTCTTAGTTGTGGCACGCGAGATCTTAGTTGAGGCATGCGGGGTCTTTCGTTGTGGCATGCGGGCTCTTCATTGCAGTGCACGGGCTTCTCTCTAGTTGTGGCTTATGGGTTTTCTCTCTCTAGTTGTGGCACGCAGGCTCCAGGGTGCATGGGCTCTGTAGTTGTGGCGAGCGGGTTCCAGAACATGTGGGCTCTGTAGTTTGCAGCATGCAGGCTCTCTAGTTGAGGCACGCAAGCTCAGTAGTTGTGGCACATGGGCTTAGTTGCCCCATGGCATGTGGGATCTTAGTTCCGTGACCAGGGATCGAACACGCGTCCCCTGCATTGTAAGGTGGATTCTTCACCACTGGACCACCAGGGAAGTCCCCAGAAGTATTTAATAGAAAAGTTATTTACTCATAATCATAAGGATTCATACATGAGATTTTTGCTTAAATGGTATTTCATAATAGGTACATTTTTTTTCTGTCAATTTACATTCTTTTTCAGTTGGAATCACTTCTCCAGTTGTGGCTCACATTGAGTCTGAATTCTAGTTCTTCTGGAAACAAAGAAAATGGAGCAGACATTTTTTTATATAATGCTAATCGAATACCTGTCATTTCATTAAATCAAGGTAATATTTATTAGAAGGAAAGTTATTAACATAGCATAAACAATCTAAAAAGGTATTGATTAGGTTAACACCTAATCTTTGTCATTAGGGTTGTAATGTTTTAGTGAAAAAAACATATTTAAAATACTGACTTAATAATTTGCAGGAAAGAGAACAGAAAGCTGTTATTCTCTGGTCTGTATTATGTCTGTGTATAACACAGACATAAAATCTACAATGGTCTGTTAATCTTTACATTGTAGTTCCTTAAAGTATTGTCTTGTTCATAGGCTGTTCTTTTGCAACTGGTCTTTTTTAAAAATGTGAAATACCTCTAGGGGAATTGGTAAATTGGAGAAGGATGTCAGTTTTCTTGTAGAAATTGTGTTCTTTCATTTTTTTTCTTGACAAATGCAGGAATGTGGGAATAGTGGGACTTGAATAATATCCTTCAACAGGAATAGAACTCGCTTTCAGCTTGGGCTATAGGAATCTATTTAAAGAAAAGTAAAAATCATTTATTCCTGATGCTTTCTCTCTAGAGATGTGCATCATGCATGGCCTTCACATGGCCTGTCTGTCAGCCTTAGTGACAGCCACACTGGCTTATGGTCCTACTTAACATCTGCATTCTCTCAGCAAGAGCCAGCCCTACTTTAATTATTAGGTTTCCTTCTGTTTCACTGTATTAATGATTATTATTATAAATTTTGCTCCCATCACTTTTTAAAACTTTTTTATTCTGAGAAACATTAAGCATAAACGAGTGAATAGAAGGGTAAAAAAAGTAATTATTTCTTACTATCATCAGGTATTTTTGTCAGTATTCAAATTTCCAATTGTCTAAACTATTACAGAATTTTTTTTGTATATTTGAAATAGATTTCATATAGAGTCTACACATTTTAATTAATTATGTTTCTTAATTCCTCTAATCTGTCTTTTTTTTTTTTAAATCCCCTTGCAGAGTTTGGTTGTTTGTTGTTTCTCTTTCAAGATTCCCTAGGTCCCGATTTTTAGTGATTGTATCTCTATGATGTCCTCTCTACTTTCTATAAATTAGTAATTAGACATGGAGCTTAATCTTATTTGAGTTTTTTTTTTAAGGCAGTTTCATAGGTTTTCTTTTTTTATGTTGTTAATAGACACTAATGATTAATGCCTAGAATTATTAGCAATTCACAGGAAGTTTTGCAATGAAGATAGTCTAATTTTGTTATTCCTTTTTTATTTATTAACTGAAATACTTCCATAAAAAGAAACTTCCTTTCATGTGCTATCATGTCACCCTTTGGAGGTACAGTTTTTATATAGAGCCAGGAAAAATGCTGGAAATTTTCCGTATTTTAAAATTAAATTTAAAAATTAATTGGTTCACAGGTAGTCTATAATCATGACCACTTAGTTTCCTTAGTAAATAAATATCTGTATAAGTTCATGATTTTAAAATATTTCTTACGTTTCTGTTACAATCATTATGTTTATTGATGCTGAAATTATGCTGTTTGTGGTCAGTAAGATGATGCTTCATTAGATTCTTTTGGTTTTGTTTTTTGTGAAATACACAACTATATCTTTGTTAGATTTTAGTATCATAGGTGTTCCAAACTATATTTCCTGCCTGAGATCTGGAATCAGCCATTATACACAGTGTTTTAAGGGCAAAAACTGGGCACTGTATTATGTTTGTTTATTTTTAATAACTTTTTTGGCTTCTCCACCTGCCACATGTGCTTCTTATTTAGGCCTTGCAGGTGACTTAGTTATTGTTTTAGTTTGTGCTTTTTTTGGTTTTGAATGGTCAACCCCATCCCTGTCTTTCCAATATGCCCTATTATTTTCAATTTTTGATTTTGCAGAATGTGAGGATTTTTAGTAAAACACAAATTGTGTTACAGTAGAAATGCCTGTAGTTTGGAAAGGACAACAAATGTATAGTGATGACATGTTATTTTATTTGTCATGGGATGAGCTTTAACCTTAGACATAAAATGTTATTGACTCTAATGCTTTAGTTATGTTTAATGGGGAACTCTTATTTATATGTTTTGAGGACACGAGATAGTGAATTGATTAAAAAAAATAATGTCATGTTTTAAAATTTATTCTTTTTGTTTTAATTCTTAGTAAACATTTGCTTTTTCTGAGTTAAAATTTCCCCTTTCTCTTTTCCACGTAGCATCAATAACTAGCTTTCTCACAGTGTTAGCATGGTATCCCAATACTTTGCTCCGGACATGGTGCCTTGTGCTTCATAGTCTAACACTCATGACAAACATGCAGCTTAATCGTAAGTCCAAATATTTATTCCTTTAAATCTCTGACATATACTTTATTATTCTTGCTATCAGATTCTTAAAAAAGATTTTTTCAAGAAGTGATATAGTTGTGCAAATGATTAAATTCTTTATTTGAATATGTCTCTTCTGAATTTGTTCTTTTTGTTGTTGTTCTTAATGTATCTTGCCCTTTGTGCTTCTTTACTTTGATTATATACTCTACCTGCAGTTACAAGATCAAATTATATTTTTACCTTCTAGAAACTTTTACTAATTTTTAAAAATTGATTACTTTTAGAGTATAAAGTCAAGTATTTAATGTTAGTCTATGTCTTGTATTGGTTATTTATTCTTTTTAAAGTAACTTAGCAGTTTAAAATGATTTATTCATTATAATATTCATGAACATATATGACTAGGTTCCTTGGTTTATGCTTTTCATATCTAAAACCTATATTCACTGAACCTAATCGCTTCTTCTCAGATTCTGAAGTCTTATTAGTTTCCTACTTTCTTCACCCCACTCCTTTATTTCCCATTTAAGATAGTAAAATTAATTTCTGAACCTTTTAAGAAAGGAACTTTTAGTGCTTTCTGTGGCTTTCTGTATCTCAAAGTCACAAAGATACTCTCATACATTATCTTCTGTAATGCTTACTGGTTTTACTTTTTACATTTAGGTCTAGATTTTATCTGACATTCTTGAGGTTGTTGGGAAGTAGGTATCAAAGTTCATATTAGAGAGCAAGGAGTAGCCATTTGTGAATTGAAATCTTCATTCCATCTATAGGCTATGACAGCAGGTGGGTGGATTTCATCCCCATTCTCTTTGGGCTTAATTTCATTGACTAGAAAGCAGCGTCACACTGATAAAGGTATTAATTAAAATCATTGCTGAGAATCAAAATGCTACTTCATTTTTTCATTTGGAATATAATATTTTCCAAATATAGGATTGAAAACATCCCTATGTGATACTGAAGATAGATTTGACTCAAGGATATTTTATTCACTTCAGAAAACTTGTGCATTGTCTGTGTATCAGTTAACAGTATACAACCTTTATGTAGCTGACATGCAAAAATGAATAGGTTTTGCTTCAGTTTATCTTCGAAGGCTGTGTTAAAATTTACCTGAAAAATAGATCTTTATTTCTGGAAGGGGGAAATAATTACTAAGAATAGGCTCACCAAAAGGACAGTAAGCATTTAGTTGTTTCTTTTCCACTTGACTGTATACTGAATAAGATGCACATTAAACTAGGTATTTTTCACAGCCAAATTAGTAGAGAGGCAGAAGATCTATGGCAGATGAAAATAGAGAATGAGGCTCAGTCAGTACAGTAGAGATTCAGATCCTTTTAGTAACTCCCAGGAATATGTGAGTTTTCTTTGAAACTAAAAGATGTTTTAAATACTGCATTTCCATTGTTTCGGGGTCTTTTTGTTGAGGACTTTTCTTTTTTTTTAAAATGTTTTTATAGCTGGTTCCAGTACTGCCATTGGAACTCAGGAGAGTACTGCCCATCTGCTGGTTTCAGATCCAAACCTGATTCATGTTTTAGTGAAATTTCTTTCTGGCACCAGTCCACATGGAACAAATCAACACAGTCCACAGGTAATGTGACTTCTGAAAACCAGTGATAGGCCCAGATTATACAGTAAACTTATTTGTAAAGGAAATTTTAAGTGCACCTAAATACATAAAATTTTCATTGCTAAGCATTAAATGATGGCCTTTTATGTATCAATGTAATAAAATGTTTTGAATTACATATAATAATAGCTATGCTGAAACTGAATTATAGCAGGTAGTAAGTTTTCTCTTGGAATTTTACTGGATTTTTATGTAGAGATATATTTTTGGTGTTAATTTTATATAATTTGAGAAACATTCTAAACAAATATTTACCTTAATGTTAGGGAAGCATTTAAAAAATTGGGGAATTTAAAAAATTTTTTAAATAATGTGTTATGTTAAATGACCTCTATTATCAAGATTGACAGGTCACCTAACTTAATTCTTTTATACTGTTGAGTATTTTATTTAACAAAAAACAAAAAGATGACATCAATGGACCTAAAGGGTATTAACGATACGTGAAATAAAACAGAGAAAGACAGATGCCATATGAGTTCTCTTATATGTGGAATCTAAAAAACAAAGCAAATGAAGAAACATAACAAAACTGAAATTGAGTTCTAGATACAGGGAACAAACAGCTGGTTGCCAGAATGGGGGATGGGGGATGGGGGTGGAGGAAGGAGGGTGAGGGAAATTGAGACGTACACATTTCCAGGTACAAAATAAATGAATCACCAGTATAAAATGTACTGTGTGGGGCATATAGTCAATAATAATGCAGTATCTTTATGATGACAGATGGTAACTAGTCTTATTGTGGTGAGCATTTTGAAATGTCTCGAAATATCAAATCACTGTGTTGTACTCCAGGAACTAACATAGCGTTGTAGGTGAATTTTACTTCAAAAACAAACAAACTCATAGAAAAAGAGATCAGATTCGTGATTACCAGAGTCAGGGGTTGGGGGAATTGGATGAAGGTAGCCAGAAGGCAAAAACTTCCAGTTATAAGACAAGTAAGTACTAGGGGTGTAATGTACAACATGATAAATATAATTAACACTTCTGTATGTTATATATGAAAGTTGTTGAGAGAGTAAATCTTGAGACTTCCCATCATAAAGAAAAATTTTTTTTTCTTTTATTTTGTATCTATGAGACGATGGATGTTCTCTAAACTTACTGTGGTAATCGTTTCATGATGTATTAAGTCAAATCATTATGCTGTACACTTTAAACTTATGCAGTCCTGTATGTCAATTATATCTCAAAACAAATGAAAAAAAATATTGCTTTTGTTAATTCAGAAAAAAAAGATATATCAGAGCTTATAAACATTTTTAGTCTAACCACAGATTTCTTTTACATCAGTTTAGCTTTTGTTGTATTGTACTGCTTTAAAAAATCTTTCCTTCATTATATTTCTTTTCACATAAAATATATTTAGTGTTCATAGCATCTTTCCAGTGAACGTTATTCAAGATTATCTTGCAAGGTTATCATCTTTTATTTCTTAGCTATGTACTTATCTATGTGCTAGGTCTAGGTGCTGTTCTAGGTGCTAGGGATTTACGTAGTTACCCTGTCCGAGTCTCTGCCTTTCTTGGAGCTTAAGTTCTGTTGGATACATTTAGTCAGTACTCTCATACTGAATAGACTTGAATTTTGTAGATCATCATAAAATAAACCAGACAAGGAAAAAAATGAGAAGGAACAAACTACTTGTAATTAGATTGGGCCAGAGTTTTGATGGGGGCAGAGGCATGTTATCAAGTGATTATTACACATAAAGATTGCATGAATTTGGAACGTGAAGATTCCTGAAATCACTGACTCCAGCTTCTTTATTTTACATATGAGTAAACATGCATTATCTGCATTGCCCACAATTATACAACGAGTTAGTGGTAGAGCCTAGGTGTCAGGGAAGATGCCGCTGTATAAAGTAGTGTTTTTTCCTCTCCTTTTTTTTAAAGGAAAGTAAAAGTTACTGAAGGTCAAGCTTTCCTCAGATATTTTGGTTTTGTAGTTTGGTTATGAATGTTATGATTTTTATACTCAGTGTTAGAAATTGTTAACTTTAAAATGGTATGGAGAATTACATTGCACTTTGTTTTTCCCAAACCTCCGCTAGGGTTTTATGATCATAACATTCCAAAACATACTTTCAGGATACTTGGTGTGGTGCTCACTATCATTTTTTTTTTCATTGAAGAGATAGAAGTTTGGGAAAGCATTTTTTTTACTAATTGATACAGGTTCGTTTTTAGCTTTAAGGGGTTTTTTGTAGGGTTTTTTCCCCAATTCACTTTAGTATTTGCTCTGCTAGTCATTAGAAGCATGACCTTTTGTGGATCACTTAACCTGTCTGAGTCTGAGTTCTTTTGTTTTGAAATGGGATAATTAAGATTGTGAAAATCAGTACATAAGTTCTTTGTGCTTTTGAAAGCATTATAAAGATATTCTTGTGTAATTCAGGTGAGTCTTTTTCTATATTGAATTAAATAAAAGTAACATAAGTTATTCTAATCCATAATGAAAAAAAATATTGACAATAGAATCTATAATTTTTTATTTAAAATAAGTATATCAAGACCTAAAAGCTTAATTGGTTTCCTGCTATCACTGTTAATATTTTTGTTCTTCAAATGAAAAGTTTCACCCGTATGGCTCTTGACTTAACGTTTGATGCTTTTTTTTTTTTTTTTTGCAAGGAAAGAGAATTTTTTTTTCCACATCTTTATACAATGTTGTGTTAGTTTCTGCTATACAACAAAGTGAATCAGCTATATGTATACATATATCCGCATATCCCCTCCCTCTTGAGCTTATCCTCCCTCCCTATCCCATCCCTCTAGGTCACCACAAAGCATTGAGTTGATCTCCTTGTGCTATGCAGCCACTTCCCACTAGCCATCCTTTTTTTTTTTTTTTTTTTTTGGTGGTACGCGGGCCTCTCACTGTTGTGGCCTCTCCCTTTGCGGAGCACAGGCTCCGGACGCGCAGGCTCAGCGGCCATGGCTCATGGGCCCAGCTGCTCCGCGGCATGTGGGATCTTCCCAGACCGCAGCACGAACCCATGTCCCCTGCATCCACAGGCGGATTCTCAACCACTGCGCCACCAGGGAAGCCCTAGGCATCCTTTTTAAGTTTGGTAGTATATATATGTCAGTGCTACTCTCTCACTTCATCCCAGCTTCCCCTTCCCCTGCCGTGCCCTCAACTCTTTCTCTACATCTGCGTCTTTATTCCTGCCCTGCCACTAGGTTCATCAGAACCGCTTTTTAAAATTCCTTATATGTGTGTTAACATACAGTATTTGTTTTTCTCTTTCTGACTTACTTCACTCTGTATGACAGATTCTAGGTCCATCCACCTCACTACAAATAACTCAGTTTTGTTCCTTTGTATGGCTGAGTAATATTCCATTGTATATATGTGCCACATCTTTTTTATCCATTCATCTGTTGATGGACACTTAGATTTATGGCTGAGTAATATTCCATTGTATATATGTGCCACATCTTCTTTATCCATTCATCTGTTGATGGACATTTAGGTTGACAAAGGATTAATCTCCAAAATATACAAGCAGCTCATGCAGCTCAATATCACAAAAACAGACAACCCAATCCAAAAATGGGCAGATGACCTAAGTAGACATTTCTCCAAAGAAGACATACAGATGATACTTTTTAAATGAATAATTCTGTAGATGGGGTCAGTAAGCAGTTGTCAACAGAATTTCATTTCTCTTCAGGTTGGTCCAACAGCTACGCAAGCTATGCAAGAATTTCTTACCCGATTACAAGTGCATCTTTCTTCAACATGTCCTCAGATATTCAGTGAATTTTTGCTCAAGCTAATTCATATACTTTCAACAGAAAGGTAAATTTCAAGGTGTTACATATATTCCTGATATAGAAGCAACAGGTAATCCTCCAAATTAATTTTACCTTAGCATTTGTTGGGAGTTTATCTGGGAACAGATAAGGAGGACGGTATTAGGAATTAGGAGAGAAAGGTTTATTGGTATGTTTCCCAGCTATGTTCACTTCTTTTCATTATGGCTCTCCCAGATCCCGAACTTCTTCTATTGTGAAAGGAATAACAGGTTCATAGATTAGGAATTATAAACCTTCCAGGTGAAATTTACTTGAAGCTGTTTAAATTATTCTAGAATACAGGTAGAGAATTAAAGCTACCAGTAATTTTATTTGAAACCTATATTTGATAAAACCCAAAAAAGATATCTTAAAAAAGAAAATTAAATACTAATCTCATACAGAAATCCTAAATAAATTGATTACCAAAGTCAGGCAATAGGTTAAAAAGAGTAAACTGTGACCATGATGGGTTGATTCTTAAAATGCGTGAATGCTTTGATATCATATATCATATTAATGAATCATTTTTGTCATCGTTTAAGACATTTCATAAAATCCAACATTACTTTCTGATAAAACTTTTAATGAAATATAAACAGTATCATCTTAAAGTTACAAAAAACAACATTATGAACAAAGCAAACTCTAGTATGTTTGATTATTTTAAAAATTCCCATTAATATCAGGAAGAAATTAAAGGTGCTGTTTGCTATCTTTATTTAATTTCATTGTGGAAGTGCCAGTGAATTTTTAAAAAACTAATGTATGTTAGAAAATTATTAAAATCACTTGTAGATTATATCACTCTTTAAAAATTAGTTTGAAAATATTAGAAATCAGAAAAAGGTATGATTTATAATAGTTACCATAAAATTAATAATTTATTTATAATAATAGTTATTTTTCATAGATCAGTAGCAAAATGCCTGAAACCTAATATAAAAGTTAATGCAAAAAATTTATATGGCGATATGTTTTCATAGCTGCAGAAAATTTTATAATACTATCTTCATTTGTTTTCTTCCTCCTTTATAACTATTTTAAAACACTAATGTGGTTGTAGTTCAACTTGTTTATAGTGTATACACAGTGAAGCACAGGTGTGGGAAAGAGTAGATTCACAAAACCAAAAACATGCTGTTATGATATGCATCGGTGTATTTGGAAAACATGAACTTGAGGTTTTTGTGTGATATAAATAAAACCATCTAAGAAGCAAAAACCAGTTATCATGGAGTTCATTTTTCTTTTAACTAGGATTTTTTTTAAACTGTATGTGAGACCTCTAAATACACTCATTAGATGTAGACTTTAGTATAGTTCTGTCTATGTAGGATCTAGCAGTAAAAGGTTTCATATGAAAATTCAATACATTTACTCTAACATTTCCTACAGAAATATCAATCTTGTTTTAGTTTATAACATGCTGTCTTTTTTTAAAAAATCTATTTTATATCTTTTTTTATAAGTAAAGGTATTTATAGGTTTACGTGCCTCAAAAACTAATTAGAATTTTTTTTCCAGCTACTCTTCCCCACCGTTCCACCCTGTACACACCTCATACATTTTCTAGCACATTTTCTTTAATTGGGTCCATAACATTGGCCCAAATATATTCTTAGCTTTTGTTTTCTTTGTACGTTTTTTTTTGTTTGTTTTTTGTTTTTGCGGTACGCGGGCCTCTCACTGTTGTGGCCTCTCCCGTTGTGGAGCACAGGCTCAGCGGCCACGGCTCACAGGCCTAGCCGCTCAGTGGCATGTGGGATCTTCCCGGACCTGGGCACGAACCCGCGTCCCCTGCATCGGCAGGCGGACTCTCAACCACTGCGCCACCAGGGAAGCCCTTTCTTTGTATGTTTTTAAGAAAGTGTCTGGTATCCATATAAATTAGCCCGCAGCTTTTTAGTTCAATTAATAATATAGGTTGAAAAGAAGTACCCAGACTTCATATGAAGAGGGCACTCATTTTTATCACATAAGTGTTTTGCAGATATATTCTCTTGGTCTGTGGATTATATTTTCATTTTCTTAACAATATCTTTGAAAAAGCAGCTTTTAATTTTGATGAAATTTTGTCAGCTTTTTCTTTTATTTATTATTATTTTTGTTTCATAACAGTATCCTTGCTTAACTCAAGGTCATAGAGATGATCCTCTATTCTTTCTTCTAGAAATTTTGCTGTTTTAGGTTTTACACGTAGGTTATATTGAGTTAAATTTTGCATTTGGGTCTAAGTTCTTTTTTTTCTTTTTTTTTTTTTGCCTGTGGATGATGTCAAATTGTTACTATACCATTTGTTGAAAAACACATCCTTTTTATTTTTTTTATTTTTTTATTTTTTAATTTTTTTGCGGTACACGGGCCTCTCACTGTTGTGGCCTCTCCCGTTGCGGAGCACAGGCCCCGGACGCGCAGGCTCAGCGGCGATGGCTCACGGGCCCAGCCGCTCCGCGGCACGTGGGATCCTCCCAGACCGGGGCACGAACCGGCGTCCCCTGCATCGGCAGGCGGACTCTCAACCACTGCGCCACCAGGGAAGCCCAACACATCCTTTTTAAATTGAATTCTCTTTCTGCCTTTTCCAAAAATCAATTGGCCATATTTGTTTTGCTCTATTTCTGGACTCGATAGAATTGATGTTTTTGTCTATTCTTTTCCGATATCACACTGGTTTGGTATTTTTATATTATTTCTTGAGGTCTGGTAGTGTGGATTTTCCAACTTTGTTCTTGTTATTTTAGAGTTGTTTTGGCTATTCTGCTTTCTTTGCTTTTCCGTGTAAGTTTTAGGATCAGCTTATTGATCCCCCCCCCCCCCCACAAAACCAAAAACAAATCAAACCAAAAAATCACTTCTGCTCGATTGTGACTGAATAAGCGTCAATCTGTAGATCAATTTGGGAGGAGTTGTAGGTATATTTATAGATACAGGTATAGTTAGACATAGACACAAAAATATAGTTATACGTAGAGTTATATATATATATATATATTGGGGATTTTTCTTTGTACAGTTATGTGATTAGTGAATAATATGTATGTCTTTTTGCTTTTTCTGCACCTACTGAAATGATCATATATTGTTTCTTCTAAAATCTGTAGTTATGATAAATTACATTGATTTTTTTTTTTTTAAGTGTTGATCAGTATGCATTCCCAGGATATATACTCACTCGGTCATGATGTATTATCCTTTTTATGTCTTGCTTGTTTAAGTAGTTAATGCTTTGTTGAAGATTTTAAAATCTATGCTTATGAGAGATATTTGCATTTTTTAAAATAATTCCTTTGGTTTTTATGTCAAGATAATCCTGGACTCCTAAAATGAGTGTTTCCTTTTCTGTTTTCTGAAAGAGGTTGTGTAAATTGGATTATTACTTATTTAAATATTTGATAGTAACTGCCATTGAGGCAGCCAGGGTCTGGAGTTTTCTTTGTATTAATAGAAAAAAGTTTCTATTTATAGGTAAAAGATTATTCAGGTTTTCTTTCTTCTTGAGTGAACTTTGGCAGTTTGTGTCTTGAAGGAATTTGTTCATTTCATCTGTGTTGTTGAATTCATTATTTGTAATTTTTTAAATTATGCTTTTAATGTTTATAGTATGTAGTTTGATTCATTCTATCATTTCTGATATTGGTAATTTTAATCTTTATCTTGGTCATTCTTGCTAGAGGTTTATAATATTATTGATATTTTCAAAGAACCAACTTAAAGCTTTGTTGATATTCTTTATTTTTTCATTTCCAATTTCATTAAATTTTGCTCTAATAGTTATTATTTCCTTCTTTCAGGTTTTCTTGTATAAGTGTTTGACAATATGTGTCTCTTAATTGATCTGTTAGACCACTTTACATTTAATGTAGTTATTGATTTAGTGGACTAAAATTTATCACTTTGCCAGTTTTATTTAATCTATTCACTTAAAAATTTTTTTTCTTGCCGACTTTTGGATTAAGTAATTTTTTATAATGATTTCATTTTTTCTAGTATTATTATTTATAACAAAGAAATTTTGATTATAGTGTTTTCCCTAGTTTTGTAATATACATCTTTATTTCATCACATTCTGCCTTCATATATTATTATACCTTAGCTCACATATAATATAAGAACTTTACAGCAGTAAATTTACAGTTTCTTTCTCTCATCTTTTGTGATGTAGGTATCATATGTTTACTTTTACATACGCTGTAAACATTTACATCCCTACAATTTTTGCTTTGGATAATCACATATCTTTTAGACACTGAAGTAAATAGTATTTATGCCTGGAAATGGACAAGCCTTTTCTACTGGGTGATTAGTGTGAGGATTTGAATCACTCTTCAAGATTTGACCTGGCTTTTGTTTTGTTGTTGCTATGGTTACCTTTTGTGTTTTGTCAGCTTCAAAATGATCTAGTTGGCTTCTGTTTCGATGTGAGTCAGGGTAAAGGGGGTTGTTTCCAGTTTTATTGTTCCATCCTTCGCTTTTGTTGTTCCTTATACTTTTGTACCACAGAGGGACTCTCTCTCCATGGCTCCATCTCTGGCAGTCAACTGCTTTTGCTTGTTTCTTAATGTTCACTAGACTCCTAGTGATGGCAGGTATTTTCCAATATTGTGTCCAGCCTCAGTCTTTGGCAGGCTCTCTGTGACTGAACCTCAGGGGAAGGAGCTTTCTCAATAAATTTTTCCTTCTTTTTGTCTGCCAAACTCTGGCTTGCATCTTTGGCCATTTCTGAGGAGAGCATTTCCTTCTCTCCAGTGGTAGGAAGCAGCTATTGGTATTTGAGGGGTTTTTTCACTAGCACCAAATACGTGGTGTTTTTTTAAACACCATTTCCCTGATTATCTGACATCAACATGTGTCCTACAATTCAGTTCTATTCTGCCACTATCCAAAGTTAGCCTCAGATTTACAGTTTTAACTGCTCAGTCCCACAAGCCTGCCCTTACTTCAGAGGGCACTTACAAGTCCAGAGTCCCCAGGTTACCCACATTTTTGTATCATTTGACTACAAATTCAGGGGTTCTCACAATCCCCCCCTCAGGTTCAGTAATTTGCTAGAAGGATTCACAGAACTCAGGAAAAAACACTTTACTTATTTTACCAGTTTATTATAAAGTATAGCTCAGGAACAGCCAGATGGAATAGATGCACAGGGCAAGATATGTGTGGGGGATGGTGAGGGAGGGTGCCTGTGAATGGGTATGAACTCCAAGGGTTCAGTGTTACCACCCTTACATACCTGGGGTTTAACCACTTGTTAAATATTTTAGCTGAATTCTTCTTATCCATATGTATATAGCCAGCATCTTGACTTCCCAGATTCTGCGACAGGAAAGCCAATGCTCATATTCTGTCTTCTTGGAGGAGGTGCCTATCTTTTCATGGATTTCAGGCTTTTTGGTACTCTTGACCTTAGCTCTCTGATGGGTTCAAGAAAAGTTACGACTTTAGAGTTCATTTGGCTTTTTTTATTGTTAAGTTGGGGCCGATGATCTTTCCAGCTTTCTATTTCTTAGGCATGAGTAGAACTTGAGAGCATTCAGTTTTGATGCATAAGAATTACTTGATTGAATCTTAATTTTTGAAAATCAAAATCAGTAAGAAATGTTTAAACTAACAACATTTGAGGTTGTAACAAACCAGAGCTCATTCATTTTGAGGAGTGCCTTGTGATATATAATTATTTTAGTCTGTAGCTTCAAAATCATCTCTTTGTTTTACTTGTCCTTCAGTTTTCTATTTGGAAGGGAATTCATTTTTTATTTTGTATGATAAAATGGAGGCAAGAACAAGAAGGACTCAGGAAGAGATTGAAACTCCTTGCTACAAAATGAAATAGTGAATACCAGGAGTTTAATTATTGTTTAGCTTTCTTGTATTCTGGTGGTTACTTCTTTCAAAACAATTTAAAATGGATTAATTTTTAATCCTCTCTCTTTTTCTGCAGGGGTGCCTTCCAGACAGGCCAAGGACCTCTTGATGCCCAAGTAAAGCTCTTAGAATTCACTTTGGAGCAGAATTTTGAAGTCGTTTCAGTTAGTACTATTTCTGCTGTGATAGAGTCTGTCACTTTTTTAGTGCACCACTATATCACTTGCTCAGACAAAGTAATGTCTCGAAGTGGATCAGATAGCTCAGTGGGTGCTCGAGCATGCTTTGGGGGACTCTTTGCCAACCTCATTCGTCCAGGTGATGCAAAAGCAGTTTGTGGTGAAATGACAAGAGATCAACTCATGTTTGATTTGTTAAAGCTGGTGAACATTTTAGTACAGCTGCCTCTTTCGGGCAATAGGGAATACAGTGCAAGAGTGTCTGTGACCACCAATACGACAGACAGTGTTTCAGATGAAGAAAAAGTTTCAGGAGGCAAAGATGGTAATGGAAGCAGTAGTAGTATTCAAGGATCACCTGCATATGTCGCTGACTTAGTGTTAGCCAACCAACAGATAATGAGCCAGATTTTGTCGGCTCTGGGCCTATGTAATAGCAGTGCCATGGCGATGATAATTGGTACGTATTAATATTAAGAATATTAATCTTATACTTGTTTCTAGTACTATATCTCTTTCCTTTAGTAATGTATGAATTCATTTTCTTTTTACTTTATAATGCATTTACTTTTTACTTTACTTTTTTGTAAACTTCTTAGCATGACTGATTTTTATTAGCGAAAACTTATAGAGTGGCTTCAATCAGTTGAAAATTTTTAAGTGTGAATTTTTAAAAAATTGGAAAATACTAACAAAATAACTTGTAGTGAATGAAGAAAAAAAAATCAGTCTTGTAAGTTAGGTACCATAATTTATAGTCATGTATCGCTAACATTTTAAACATTAAGAATTTCACATCAAATTTCGTATTAGGGAATGAGTAAGATTTATTCACAGTTTTTTAAAAAGTGAAGTATAAAATTTTGTGCAAGTTTAACGGTTTCTATGACACATATATCAATGTAAAATTTATATATTGTTGCTTTACTTTTCTACCTATTTGAAAGCTAATATACTATGTTAATTTTTTTAACTAATTAAACTTCTGTAAATTGTGACAAAATCCATTCCTGATATATTTTTGCTTATTAATATTTCTTTTTTCATGTAAGGGAAACAACCATATCTTTTTGATTAAAAGTTTTGAAGTTTAGTTACATAATAGTATCACTTATTTTTCTCTCCTTTTCTTTTTGGTATGTATAATGATGTTCCTCAGTCATGTAATAGAGCAACTTTATTGTTACCAACAATAGAGGTATCGCCTATAAAAGATACCAAAAAACATCCTCTACTGAATGTTATGATAGATATTTTAATTTCTAGATATGTGTATATGTATACACACACACACAGCTTTTATGTACCCATCCTTCAGTGGTTTGGGAGGAAAATGGCTTTTAAGACTCTCTATTTTAATTATTATGGTTTTTAAGGATATGCTTTTAAAAAATATGTCATCTTTTTATTTAAACTAGGGGCAAGTGGATTACATCTCACCAAACACGAAAACTTTCATGGTGGGTTAGATGCTATATCAGTTGGGGATGGATTATTTACCATACTGACAACACTTAGTAAAAAAGCTTCTACAGTTCACATGATGCTGCAGCCAATTTTAACCTACATGGCCTGTGGATATATGGGCAGACAGGTAAGTTCAATCTAGCAACAATTGCAGTAATTTAAGCAGTTACTAGCGGGCTTCCCTGGTGGTGCAGTGGTCGAGAGTCCGCCTGCTGATGCAGGGGACACGGGTTCGTGCCCCGGTCCGGGAAGATCCCACATGCCGCGGAGCTGCTGGCACGCAACAGGAGAGGCCACAACAGTCAGAGGCCCGCGTACCGCAAAAAAAAAAAAAAAAAAAAAAAAAAAAAAAGTAGTTACTAGCAATGGGAGCAGAGAATTGTTTGTAGGACAGAGACAGAGTATTCTAGTTATATGTTGGAAAATGAATGGAGTCAGCAGGTGAGAACTATAGATTACTAGTAGAAGTTGGAGAGGAAAGTTTCCTTGAAACTGTCAAAGATGACTACAGTGATGTAAGAATAAAAAGTTTAACATATTTTTAAATTTTAGATTTTCTTTCCATTGTCTTAAGAAGTAGTTCTTTCCTTTTCCCTAACCATAGCATAGTTGAAAACCAACATGTTCGTCATAGATGTTACATATGAAAATTTAATATGACTATTTTTTTTCAAGCTTAAGTTACATATTTAGTTTCCTTTCAGTTAAAAGGGGTTAGGGTAATTTTAAAAGAGAAATAGGTTAGAATGTTACTACTTTTTAAATTTCCTTTTTAAAAAATGAGATTTTAGGAGCCAGTGTGATTATTTTAATTTCTAGTCCATTTAACATTTTTTTCAAAAGCAGATTTTAACAGTTTCTTAAGGAATCTTCTGTATGTCAGTGTATAATTATCATTTTCATAAATATACATTGCATGTGTATATATATTTCCCCATTGGAAGATACAAAGATATTTGAGAAGGATACATTTTTAAATGAAAGTACTGTCTACTCGAAAACAAAATCGATGCACATTAATTTAAGGTAGAAAATGATAATAGTAGGTAAACACAGATGCAAAAAATGCTGAGTTCAGAGAGGAGACTGTTCACTTCCTTTTTGATTCAGGTTAAGTTTTCCTAAATATTTTGGCAGACATTTTATATTTAGTGATTTAGGTTAAGGTTGCCATTTTATAATAATTAACTGTAAAAGAATATTACATTCAATAAGAAATTTAGTTGTCCTAATTCACAGGAAATTAATAATCACCTTTTAAAAATCACAGTATACATGTATGGTTTTTTTTAGGGCTCTCTCGCTACTTGCCAGTTATCTGAACCATTATTGTGGTTCATTTTGAGAGTACTGGATACTAGTGATGCCTTGAAAGCATTCCACGATATGGGTAAGACAAAGTTACAAAACTGTCATTTAAGTGTAATCATTTGATAGTAAATTATGTTCTTATTTTTGTAGTCTTCTGTGAAAGTTGACTCAATGTCAAATCATCTATGTTAAGATAAGTATTCTCTTTAAATTTAGGTGGTGTTCAGCTCATTTGCAACAATATGGTTACTAGTACAAGGGCTATTGTAAACACTGCAAGAAGTATGGTATCAACTATTATGAAATTTCTTGACTCTGGTCCGAATAAAGCTGTTGACAGCACTTTGAAAACACGAATACTAGCTTCTGAGCCTGACAATGCAGAAGGGATCCATAACTTTGCACCCCTGGGTAAGAAAAGTTATTTCATCTTATGGGTATGAATTTAAGTAGTAGTTAATTGTCTGGTATGAAGCAAAAATAGTTGTCAAAGTAAGTTGATTGTGTTACAGTATCACCATTTCAATTACAAGCCATTGATTTTAAAGGTAGTAGCTTTCCAAACATTCTGCTGATTAGAAGGAAGTTTTTAATTTTTCTTTAGTAGTAAAATTTGTTTTTATTTCTGAGTTTAAATAGAACACAATTTATGAAACTAAATAGTAGATTCTTATGTCAGTTTTCTTTGTAAATGTTAGTTTTAAAGGACTTGTTCCTTCTTATTTTGAGTGGTACTTTTTTTTATAAGAAGTTCCAGATTTGTATAGTTATTCTTTGTTTCCATTCTACATAGTTTCTTTTTATATTTTTCTTTTCATATTTCTAACTCATGAATATTGACAATTTAGAATAAAGGTGATTATTTTCAAGTTGAAGCCTGTATTGGACATTGTTTTTTACTTAAATCATTTGAGAATTACTGTACTAGATTTGTTGTTGCTAGTTTAGTTTTCATTTGACACGTTAGTACATAGAAACTAGGCAGCAGTTAACAGTGAATTTGTCACCTTGCCAGCTGACTGGATGTCCTGAGGTTTTGTGAATACTGTAACAAATTATGCTAAATGTATTAAGTACATTCATAGTATTAAGTGTTCATGTTTTTAGCTAATTTTTCTAGTGTAATTATTATGGTTTGAATAGTTCTTGATGCCTTATTGGGTTTCTTTTGCAAGTTTTTATTTTATTTAAAATACTTCTGTAGGTACAATCACATCTAGCAGTCCTACTGCCCAACCAGCTGAGGTGCTTTTGCAGGCCACGCCACCCCATAGAAGAGCTCGCTCTGCTGCTTGGTCCTACATCTTTCTGCCAGAGGAGGCTTGGTGCGACCTTACCATTCACCTTCCTGCAGCAGTGCTTCTTAAAGAGATACATATCCAACCTCACCTTGCATCTCTTGCAAGTGAGTAATATTTTTTGTAAAGATCCATCATGAAAATAAACTATAATTTAGAAGCATTTAAAAAAATGAGAAAAATACTTAGCAAACAGTGATTAACTTAGATACAATTTCCAGATCGCTTAATTTTGAACAGTTTTAATACAATATTTAACACTACCACCAAATCATTTCCCATCAAATGAATTGACATGGTTGTTCCCCTGAAACAAGTAGAGTGTGTGATGAAATTTAAACAAATATATTCTAGTTATATATTATTTTGCCTTTCCTCTTCCCTCAAATTTATGAAGCTATCTATATAGCATTAAGATGAAATGAGTTAGTTTATATAGCTGTAGACAGCAGTCTTTGTTTTTCTAGGCTGGTCCTCAGTCCTATCTCTGTAATATGAAATTAGCATAGATTCCCCTTCCCATTGTAAGGTAATTACATCTGCAAAGAATTTTTTATCATAATACTTTGAGTGTGATATTTTGAATATTTATGATCTTTAGATTTTTAATATTTTGAGTATCATTCATTTGATGCATTTTCATTGAATACATTTTGTTGTAACTTTGCAATGTTAAATAATTGAAAATAATTTTTAGAAAACAAGTTGTACATTAAAAGGAGCAGGAACTCCTTCAATTATTCATGAAGGAATATGAAGTACTATTTTACATTTATGATGGTCCCCAAATTCTTTCAATATAAATATAATAATTTGTACAGAATTTTTGAAGTTGTCACAATCATTTATCTTCATTGATTGATTCTCATTGCTATCATATGTCACTCAGTAATTTAATGAAGAACTATAGGGAATTTTGTAGACCCCTGGCATATTTGGAAGAATCAATTTTTCCACTTATTTGCAAGATTAGATTATTATACTCTAATACAGTTGTGGAATCCACACGTTAGATAAAAATAGATATAATGAGTAAAATGGCATAAGAAAAATAGACTAATGCACTGTGTTTTAGCAGGTCAAAAATAACTATATTACATGGCAAAATATAAGTCAGTGTAAGACTTAGGGGATAATCTAAGATGAGGAGGAAGCTCCTTTTATTCAGAAGGAGAAAGTGGTTCGTGTGAATGGTGGCTTTGGAGTGTAGCTAGAATTTGCACATAGGAATTGGGAAAGGAAGGATGTTACAATGGAGAACTCTGTACATTATGAAAAATCAGTAGGTTAGGTGTTTTCCAGTACAAGTGTGCTTAATAATTTTGGTTTTGGATTGGAGCAGAAACTGAAGATATAGTGTGTTCCAGTGGAAATAACATAGCCTTTAGAATCAAACATGGGCTTGAATATAAAATGTGCCCTTTGTTCATTTGGGGGTTTGGATTATTTAATCTCTTTGTCAGTTTGTATTGACAGATTCAAAGAGATTAAATAATGTGGATAATACTTATCTCAAAAGGTAGGATTAAATTTAAAAATTGATGTGACTTGTCTAGTTCTCATTGTAAACCAGGGGTGTAATTGGCATATAATAAAAGTTACTTCCTAATTTTACAGTTGAAATTAAAGTCAAAGTTCACAGGTTGTTTTAGTTGATAGATAAATTTATTATATGGGCTTCCATGTTTGTGAGAAAGAAATTTTCCCGTAACACTGCCAGTTATTACTTTATTGGGCCTCCTTAAATTTTAGCAGGAAATGGTTTTATTTTTAAGTATTCTGGATGTTTGTTTAAATTTTGAAAGGCAAAAAGAGATTAGAGGCAAAAGCAATTTCTAAACTCAACTGTGTTTAAAATCATAGCAATATGGTAGTAGTGAAATAATGAGTTTGTGAAAAAGTAATTTTTAAGTTACGTTCTTCCCAAATTATTTACAACAGTAAACCATAGCTATTAATCACCATATTGTTGGTGATAATTCTGAGTAAAGAAATAATAGAGTAAGTAATTGCCTATTTTTGTTTTCTTGGAGCGAATTAAGTACATGTGGATTGCATATCTTCAGTTACTCTTTTTTAGGTTAATGTTAGAATTTTTTAAATACGATTTTTATTATACTGTGAATTTCATATAATAGCTGTAAAATCAATTACGGTGAAAGTCAGTGACAAAGTGTGACTTGGTGTATACATTTTCTTTTTATGAGTTCATAATGAATATAACTGAAAGCTGCTGTTTTACTGGGATTGCCACTAAAATATGAACTCTAGTTTACTTTTCCTTTAGTAATTGTTCAATTTTCTCTTCCTGTAGCCTGCCCATCCTCAGTGTCTGTTGAAGTAAGTGCAGATGGGGTAAATATGCTACCATTATCCACTCCTGTTGTCACAAGTGGTCTCACCTACATAAAAATTCAGCTTGTAAAAGCTGAAGTAGCTTCTGCTGTCTGCCTTAGACTTCATCGTCCACGAGATGCCAGCACATTAGGCCTTTCACAAATTAAATTACTGGGCCTCACTGCTTTTGGTACAACTTCTTCAGCAACAGTTAATAATCCTTTTCTTCCATCTGAAGATCAGGTATCCAAAACAAGGTATGCGGTTTCTCATTCTTAAGAAAAACCTTTCTGTGCTTTTCATGAGATTGTTTATACTGTGTGTTTTTTTTTTTTTTCTTAAGAGTTTAGGAAATTCTTTGTTCCATAGGTATCTAAATAATATCATAATTTTATTAAGTGTAATAAAGAATAATTCTATAGAAGCAAAACCCTGAGACTGGTTAAAATTGAGATTTATGTGTGTTTAATCCTTGGGATGATCCACAATGTGGTATCTGTGGGTGTGGGTTCCAGTTCTTTGGATTGTAGTCTTATGTAAGCATTTCCAATGCCTATCCCCAAGAATACATCTGAAGCATACAAATTGATCATAGAGATAGGCACCTAGCCCTATATGGTAATTCCTAAGTTGCCAGTCTGCAGAGGGTTAGATTTGAACCATACAAACTGACCAAACAAAGAAGGACCTGAATATATCCTTTAATTTACATTCTTCTGGTAACATTTGATGGTTGAAAATTTTATAGATTGTCTTAATGTAAGTTTTACCTGACAAAAAAATTTAGGATTTCTTTTTTATTCTTGAGCTACCAAGACTTTACAGTTTTGCAATTCTATGATCCTTTGCAGTTTATATTTATGCATATAAATATATGTATATACAAAAACATTTCCTGGCTAATTAAATAAAAAGGAAGTTCATAATTCCTAAATGCTACTAGCACTTAAGTATTTTTGTTATGTTATAGGGGAAACTGTGTGTTTAATTCTTTATTGATGTTATTGATGTTACAGTATTCTAAAAGTATTCTTTTTTAACGTAGATTGGTGCTACTTATGAAATACAACATGCTGATCTTTTTGTTTTTTTCTTTCTTTTTTTTCTGCTTTATAAGTCACAAGGAATTTTTTTTTTTAATGTATATCCTCTCCTTGTTTTTTATTTAGATTCTTTTCCCATGTAGGTCATTACAGAGTATTGAGCAGAGTTCCCCTGCTATACAGCAGGTTCTTATTAGTTATCTATTTTATATATAGTAGTGTATATTTGTCAATCCCAATCTCCCAATTTATCCCTCCCCCCGCTTACCCCCTGGTAACCATAAGTTTGTTTACTGCATCCATGACTCTACTTCTGTTTTGTGAATTAAGTTCATTTGTACCCCTTTTTTTTAGACTCCACATATAAGTGATATTGTATGATATTTGTCTTTCTGTGTCTGACTTACTTCACTCAGTATGACAATCTTTTGGTCCATCCACAACATGCTGATCTTTGAGAAGTTTTGTTTTACCCCTGAAGTAATTTAAGTTACTTACATTTACCCATATAGGCCATTTTGTGTTGTGTATTTCAGTATTGGATGGTTACGGTTATTACATCATTGCCTTACTCACATAAGTGATCTGGAAGGAATGATGGCAAGTGCAGCTGCACCTACTGCTAATCTGCTACAGACTTGTGCTGCCTTATTGATGTCTCCGTACTGTGGAATGCATTCACCCAACATTGAGGTTGTGCTTGTAAAGATAGGACTGCAGTCCACTAGAATTGGCCTGAAGCTTATAGACATTCTTCTGAGAAATTGTGCAGCATCAGGCAGTGATCCTACAGGTGACAATTTTGATATTTTAATTTTTACATATCTGCAAAATAATGACAGTTGAACTATGTGATATTTGTGATTAATTCTGTTTCTGAAATTAACTTCCATTATGGCTTCATTATTTTTGGAGTTTTGTTTTTGTTGTTGAAATTTACAGAAGTTATTTTTAATGAATAATTTAAGATTAAATTGAGCAAATCTTCTCATCCCATTTGCTTATTTAACAAATTTTTCCTTTTGATTCTTTGTTGCAAGATTTGAATAGCCCTTTACTTTTTGGAAGACTGAATGGACTCTCTTCTGACTCTACGATAGATATTCTTTACCAGCTTGGAACAACTCAGGATCCTGGAACAAAAGACAGGTAGGTATGTGGTGATCTCAGTTTTCATATGAGGACACACATACACACAGTCACATGTAGTGAATGTTACTTGGAATGCTTTCCTTTTCTTTTTTTAATATTAATTAGTATATTTATTTTTGGCTGCGTTGGGTCTTTCTTGCTCTTTGTGGGCTTTCTCTAGTTGCAGCGAGTAGGGGCTGCTCTTCATTGTGGTGCGCGGGCTTCTCATTGTGGTGGCTTCTCGTTGCAGAGCACGGGCTTCAGTAGTTGTGGCACGCGGGCTCTAGAGTACAGGCTCAGTAGTTGTCGCACATGGGCTTAGCTGCTCTGCAGCATGTGGGATCTTCCCAGACTAGGGCTCGAACCTGTGTCCCCTGCATTGGCAGGTGGATTCTTAACTAGTGCACCACCAGGCAAGTCCTGGAATGCTTTCTTTTTAGTTCTTTTCATAAAAGTTAAGCTTAGGTATTACTAAACATATAGAAATATAGGAATATTGTGTCCATATTAGGTACTTGGACTATTTTGTTAATAGTAATAATGTTTATTGATTACTTATTGCTATTGATTATATTATTCACGGACAACTTTTCATATACTCCTTACCCTCTTTCTCCTGCTTCCTACCACAAAGTGAAACACTATCATACCAAGTAAATAATATCTGAATGTTTCACCTAAATGTTTAGTGATCTTTCGGTATAGGTAATTTTAGATGAGTTTTATTAGTGTAGATCTTCCTTGATGTCTTTTACATCCAAATTGATAGGCACGCCAAGTAATTTTGAAACATGTTTTTGTTGATAAATTTTTGAATGATACTTTGGCATTCTCTGGTTTTATGTATATCATCTGTATCTGGAGAACATATTTATAGAGTGTGTGATTCTATAAATAATATAAATTATCTTCATGCTAGAGATTGTTTCCTGAGTTAATATCCTTTGAAGTATATTGCATATTTTGTATCCAATTAATATTCTTTAATATTGTTATTAGTTTGTATTTAAAGTGAAATCATTTGGTATGTTATTAAATGTCTTACTTCATAAATTATTAACAGATTATTTTTTGTGGGTGCTTACTCATTTTATAGCTATTTACCGAGTAGTTGCTATATGCCTGGCATTGTGCTAATACTGGAAAGGTAAAGTTTATTGAGTCCAGCTTGTGCCCTCAGGATTGGGAAGACAGAGCAGTGTCACTCATAAGGGAAGATTTACGTAGGTCAGACTTAAGGGTATGAATTAGAGTGCCAGACAGTGAAGGCATCTCGGAAAAATTGTTACTTAATCTCTGGTAATGTAATAGCTTTCATTTAGTTTAGGCTCATTGCTTTCATGTTCTCTGGATTAAAAATATTTAAAGGACATATTTAACAAAGTATAATTAGTTTCAGCAGGGTAACTTTAAAATATTAAATAGGCTGACTTCCTTTCCATTAAACTTTTTGCTTTATATAAACTATGTATACCTGTATTATATTTTAAAATATACTGGAGTATTTTTGACAAAGTAAATACGAATTTATGTCAAATCATAAAGGTTAATAGGATTTAAAAATACTTTAAAAATATGTGCTAAATATTGTTTTAGAATAAGTTTCTTTAAATCTCTTGTGATTATTTAAAAAAAATTTTTATCATAAGAAAATTGCACGTAAAATTATTTTCTTAGCATAAATGCAAATGTAAATATTTCAGAATGTTTCAGAACTAACATTAGTGACAAGATTGTTGGCTGCTGTTTTTCTAGAAAATGTTACTCTTCTGTAATTGCCTCATCTCCCTTCTTTTTCTATGACTTGTCCTCATGTCCTGCCATATGAAATTTAAAGCATCTAACCCTTCAGTCCTTAACGGTAGAGAAAGGGATTAAGTAGTATTATATACGTTCCAATTCCCATTTCTTTTACCCTGAAGCAGAGAATCTTGTGCTCTAAACTAGACATTTAAAGGTAAACAAAAACAAAGATAAATACAGTGTTTTAAGAACTTGACAATAAATCTCACCTCCCACCCCCCAAAAAATACAAACTCCAAAGCATTACTGCTTTAAAAAGCCTTTTGCTTTCATTTTGTGGTCTCCAGCTCTAGGGGATTGAGTGTAGAGTGGCACTTGAAAAAAGAACATATGTTGGGGCTGTTCTGTTGTCAGAGTGAAAGAGGGTGGGTGGCTGCTACTAGTATTTAATGCTTGGGGGCCAGAGTTGTGAAACATTTCATGCTGTATTGCATGAAATTCTGCACAATGAAGAACTGGCCTCAGATCACTGCTCTGTGGTATGTGGATTTGTTACAAGGTGAGTGAAAATTTAGAGGAGAGAGTGAGTTTTTTTAAGCTCTGTATCCTTTAATTCTAGATATTTATATATTCTGTCATAAATGAGGTAAGAATCAATGTTTATTTGCTGAATTAGACTTGAGTTATCTCAAACATTTTCATTGCTTAAGATTGGTAGGGTTTTTGGAAAATTAGAGTTACTATGACCTTATTGATTGTATAATTCCTTTTCCCTTCTATTTTACTGATACATTAAAACTATTGAGAAAAATCAGTATATTATTCTGATAAATACATTGCTTACATGCAGTGGTGGAATTTATCTGTATTAAATGTCAGCTGGAATATAATTGGTTATTTGAATTCATCTTCTTCTTTTAAGAATTCAGGCCTTGTTAAAATGGGTCACTGATTCTGCAAGAGTGGCTGCTATGAAAAGAAGTGGCAGGATGAGCTACATGTGTCCTAACTCTTCAACAATAGAGTATGGTCTTTTGATGCCATCTCCGTCTCACTTGCACTGTGTGGCAGCAATTCTGTGGCACAGTTATGAGCTGCTGGTAGAGTATGATTTACCAGCACTGCTAGACCGAGAGCTCTTTGAGTAAGTATGATTTGTGAAATTCTCTTTTCCCCCAGTACTAGATCACTTTAAATTTTTACTTGATGAAACAGCATTTTACATTTTTATTTATATCAAAATAATACTTCAAAAAGTACTAGTTAAGTATAATCAGTATAATTTCGAAATGAGATGCTACACAAATTTAATTAATTTATCTTCAAGTTTTAAGAAGCTACATTAGTGTCATTGCTGCTTTTCCCACCTAAAATTGGAATGTTTAATATATTCTCCTGCAGGTCATAATGTTTATTCTCATCTGCAAATTTACCTGCCAGATTCTTTTATCTTTAATATGCAACTTTGGAGGGAAAGTGTAGCTAGAAATTTTGAGAGACTACTTTAGACAATTTTTACAATTGGTTGTTTTTACTTCTTTCTAGATGGCTGTTATGATTGTTCTTTTGACAAGTAGTTTCCACTTAACCCACATTTCTTCACCATACTCAGTTAAGGCTTTGTTGAGCTGACTGCCTAATAACTGCTAAGTCTATAGCAAAACATAATATTTATTTCTGAAGAGTTCCATGACTCATAAAAGGTTGGCTTTTTGTCCTCTAGTTTGTCATTTTCATACTTGGTCCTATCAGTTGGCATAATCCATGACTTATTAGTGAAACTTGCTAACAGTTTTCATTTTGCAGATATGAATTAAAGCCATTAATAATGTCGAGTTCAGTCTAGACATTTCTTACATATAATTTTTTTATTATTTATGTCATTTTTTTGAGGTCACACAGAGAATGGTAGAACCATTTTGATATAGATCTCTTGGTTTTCTGTACTCATTTTACAAATCTAATCTAACTTCCAATCTACTGAAGTACTTAATGATGTTTATCACAATTAGTCTTCCTGAAACATTACAGTGTCATTATATTGAATGTCAGACTGTATAATTTTCATGAAAGTGATTTCTAGTAGAAATAATTGACAAAGAGGTCTTTCTAAATATATGTATATATTGTTAACATGGTATCTTTTATTCCCTAGGTTACTTTTTAATTGGTCCATGTCTCTTTCCTGCAATATGGTTTTGAAGAAAGCTGTTGACAGTCTACTTTGCTCGATGTGTCACATACACCCAAGTTATTTTTCTTTGCTTATGGGCTGGATGGGAATTACCCCTCCTCCAATGCAGTGTCACCATGGACTGTCCATGACAGATGATAGCAAAAAGCAAGATCTTAGTTCATCTTTAACAGATGACTCTAAAAACGCACAAGCACCTCTTGCACTAACTGAATCACATTTGGCAACTCTTGCTTCCTCTTCTCAATCTCCAGAAGCTATCAAACAATTACTGGACTCAGGTTTGCCTTCTCTTCTTGTGAGGAGTCTGGCTAGTTTCTGTTTTAGCCACATTTCTTATTCTGAAAGCATTGCTCAATCAATAGATATTTCCCAGGACAAACTCAGGCGGCATCACGTTCCACAACAATGTAATAAGATGCCTATCACAGCAGACCTGGTTGCTCCTATTCTTAGGTTTTTGACAGAAGTTGGCAATAGCCATATTATGAAAGACTGGCTTGGTGGGTCTGAAGTCAATCCACTATGGACAGCACTTCTGTTTTTATTGTGTCACTCTGGGTCCACTTCTGGAGGACATAATTTAGGTGCACAACAGACCAGTGCAAGATCAGCTTCTCTTTCTTCAGCTGCTACAACAGGATTGACTACTCAACAGAGGACAGCAATTGAGAATGCAACTGTTGCATTCTTTCTGCAGTGCATTTCATGTCACCCTAATAATCAAAAGCTGATGGCCCAGGTAAGAGTAGAAAAACTGGCTTATGTTCCAGTGTCTTATTATTTTAATGTGCTGTCACATGGCACTCTTGAAATTAGTTCAGAAAGGGTCATGTATTAAGGCCAGGTGATGGTGAAGTTTGGGGTTGGGTGCATTTAAGGATTTGAATTTAAACCATAATTAAAATTAAGTACTGATATCTCCTCCCTCCTCTCCTCAACTGTTACATAAATCAGTTATTCTTTCTGATGAATGATGGGCAAATTCATGGAGATTCTAGCTAAAGATCATACATTCCTCCTTTTAAAAAACCGCCCCTAATCAAAAGAACAACGCTTCAGGGACTTCCCTGGTGGTCCAGTGGCTAAGACTCCGCGCTCCCAATGCAGGGGGCCTGGGTTTGATCCCTGGTCAGGGAACTAGATCTCACATGCTGCAACTAAGAGTTCGCGTGGCGCAACTAAGAGTTCGCATGGCGCAACTAAGACCCGGCACAGCCAAATAAATACATAAATAAAAATATTTAAAAAAAAACAACAACAACGCTTCAGCTATTGGAACAGGATTGACCACTTGAAGGTGGCCGTCAAGTGCCTCATCAGCATTGAGGCGTTGCATTTTATAGTAACCGGATTGTTACAGCTGTTGATTTGCTTCTAATGAAGCAGACATTAGAATAAGTTTCAGATAGGAGACTCCTGACAAATCACATTAAAGGTATGAAAGATGATTTTATTGTATTAAGTCCACAGGGCCAAAAATCTTGAAAGCTGGAGTTATCTGGAGCATAATTCTAGTTGCTTTTTGCCAGTTTCTGCTGCTTTCTATCTGTTGTGATCTTCAGCAAGTTGTTTAAACTATAAAATGGAGATAGTAATACCTGCCTCTCAAAAGGTTTTTTTTTTTGAAAGGATTAAATATGATAATGTATATGAGGTATCTAGCATAGAGCCTGTCTGAGACATGGTAGACACCAATAAATAGGAACCAGCTTCTTTTTTTACCACCTTATTTGATACTGCTTATTCAGGTTAAACTATTAATGAAGGATGAGCTATCATAATTTTAGAATCTAGAAGGATGAGCTATCATAATTCTCAAAAAATACTGAATGATTTAACTTTAAGAAGAGGAAGATACTTTGTTGCCTAAAGTAATTAATTATTGGGAAACTGTATCTACTTAATGTGTCTAATTTGAAAGAAATGCTTAAATTACCAATTTTAACCAAGTCCTTGAATATGGACATTTGACAATTTGGTTTGTGCCTGTGGGTAGTATGAAACTTTGTGTTCCATTGTCTTTTGGCCTAATAATCATCTCTTAGCTTCTTGTTAAGGCTTTGTTTTATATTTTTAATATATTTTTTCAAAAATTTTATTGTATTGTAACCACATTGATATTGACTGAAGTTAAAATTAAGTTGGTTTTGCTGGGTATTTATTATGTGAAAACCCTGTAGTAGTAACTTCTCTCATCCACAGAAATTTGTATTTCACTTTTAACTTTTTGTCTACTTCCGTATATTCTTTAATTGCTGATTTGATGAATTCAGATACACTTATTAATCCACATTTTAAATTTCCTCTTTGTTCTTTAAAATATAAAGCTGCAAGTAAATACCTCATTTAACTTTTTAAATCTTTCACTTTGCCAGGTTCTCTGTGAACTATTTCAGACATCTCCTCAAAGAGGGAACCTTCCAACATCAGGGAACATTTCAGGGTTTGTACGTAGATTATTTTTGCAACTGATGTTAGAGGATGAGAAAGTGACGATGTTTCTTCAGTCTCCCTGCCCAGTGAGTATTTAACAATTATATTAAATCTTTATGATGAGCTGTGTGTAAAAATATTTTACGTTTTCATGTCAGAGCTTTCAGTTATCTCTGTTCTAATTTCTAATGAAATGAAATGAAATTAGAAATTAGAGGTTGTGCTAGCAAAGTGAAATTAGCACAACCTTTATACTTAAGGATAGGACTTAAAAATCTCAGCTAACCCTCTCTGTCCAGAATAACCTAGTTGTAACTTGCCATGAATAGCATAATTTGATTTGGGGGGGGATTGACAGATTATTAGGTACAACAGTGCTAAAGCTAAAACAAATCGCATAGCAGACATGCCACATTTGAAGAAATATATAAAATAAACTCTTTACATTTTTGTATGCATTACTGAATTGTTTGTTTTTTTATGCTTCTGAAATTGTTATATAATGGTATACATTTCAAAAAACCCTTCTTGATTTCTTTTAAATTTATTTCCAGCTGTACAAGGGTAGAATTAATGCTACTAGCCATGTCATCCAGCATCCAATGTATGGAGCAGGCCACAAGTTCCGTACACTTCACTTGCCGGTCTCAACAACATTATCAGAAGTTCTTGACAGAGTGTCAGGCAAGTCACATTTAAATATTTGTCTTTCTTTAACTTTATGTTAGATGTATATAGGAATTTTATTATTTTTATAACTTTATTGCATTCACTCACCAACCATGTAATGACTAGAAAAGGTCAAGGTAGCTTCACATTTAGAAGCATGATACAGTGGACAAAATGTACAATACATTACAGCATCTGTAATTCTTTTGCTGTGATGTGTGTTATGTGTAGTAATGACAGAATGGGCAGTTGGAAATGTAGACAAGCTGTGGGAAGCCATTGATGGCATTTTCTCGGGATAAACCATTGGGCTGTTTTATAATAGATGAATTACAGTATATTAGGTTGCATGACAGAATTCTAAGTAATAAACATTTACTAAATCTAGGGGAGAAATGAGTGGTCAGTAGGTAGAATCAACTGGTGACCTTACTGTTTATAACAGTGAAGAAAGCAGAGAGAACGTTTCCCCTAGGTTTTTCAAGAGCTCTCCGATGATGCCTTTAAACAGGATATAAGTTTATTAAAGTAAAAGCATTTTTTTGAGGTAGAATACAAATTGACTGTGGTTAGTTTGGGTTTATTGCCTCTCAGAAATCCTAATCAGTGATGAATTCATTGAGCATCTGCTATGTGTAAACATAGTAATTTCTTCTAGGGATGTAAAAGTGAGCAGGACATATATTCTGCCTCTCAAAGTATTTATGATCTTTTGTATGTTGTCAGAATAAAAAATAAACTGAAAATTTTAAATGTTTGCATTTTAACTTAAATATAAGTCAGTGTGTTTCTATCTGTATACGTTAGAGGGGTACCTAAGTCTTTAAGCAACACTGATAACTGAAAGAAGTTAGAAGTATCCAGAAAAAAAACTGGTGCTATTTGTTAGTTGGAAATATAAATCTAAACTTAGAATAAAAGACTGAGTTGAAGAGATTTGGGAGTTGTTACCATACATACGTACGTAGATGGTAAGTTAAACCACGTAAACAGATATGATCACTTGGAGAAAATAATGTAGAAAAGATTCTTTACCAGTTTTAGACACTGCATCTAACAGAAATGTGTGTATAAAATTATAATACTTTCCTACATTTTTACATGTTACACAGTAAAATGTTAGAATATATTATAAATGTGTAACATTTTTTTTCTTATTTGAAAATGTCCACCTTACCTGTTACAGCTAAACTTTTGTGAAAATTTGACTTTACAAACTTTTTTCTAAATTTCAATTTTCTGAAGTTGTGCCTTCTACATGATGAAGAAAAAATTTAAAATTAATTAATTGAAGGAAGGAAGTGGGGAAGAGTACTAAAATTCAATTTTTGAGATTTCATACATTTAACTTGATAATGAAAACTATAGACATAGTACAAAATAATTGGAAATTTAACATTTTTATTTATATTTAAATGAATACTATTTTCTAAAATGTCATGGTCTGTCATTTAGGATATTTAACAAAATAGCTCCCTTTATTACCTAAAAATTAAAAATTAACAAATAAAACTTATTGCTGTGGAAGAATAGTACATCCTAGTAAAAAGTCCAACAAAGTTATCCTGAGCAAATATCAGAAACTTCTAAGTGCTGAGTTTAACCTTTGTTTAGCAATGCTTTGGTACTTTAAGGTGTATTTGTGCTATTTAGCCATATCTTAGGATATATTAACATGTGCATATGTATTTTGTTAACATGTATGAAAACAAGTAATCCAAAATTATTTAAGCCATACTTTTACCCACTACCTATAGCTTTCGACTATACTGCTTTCAAATAATAAAGGTTATGTGTCTTTTTTAAAAATTCTAATTATTGTTTTTAAGCAATTTGATTATTATTATCATCAAATAATATACCTTGTAGTTTTCTTCATGTTTCTTATGATTTGAGTTTTTGGACTTGAATCTGTGTGGGTGTATAAATTTCATCAAATTTGGAAATTTTTTGGCTATTAGTTTCTCAAATATATTCTGTCTCCCTGTCACTCTCCTCTCTTTTGGTGATTCCAGTTACACATTTATTAGGCCTCTTGAACTTGTTTCACAGCTCACTGAAGCTCTGTTCCTTTTTCGCCCCATTTTCCCCCTGTATTTAAAATTTTTGATAATTTATATTGCTCCATCTTCAAATTGACTTCAGTGTCTAATCTGCTAGAAGTTATAGCTGGTTCTTTTTTATGTATGTCCTTCTCTTTATTTAAAGTGTACAAGCTTTCTTCTAGTGTCTTGATTTTTTGTTTTTTGTTTGTTTTGGCCGCACCGCTCGGCACGTGGAATCTTAGTTCCCCGACCAGGGATTGAACCCGCGCCCTGTGGAGTGGAAGCGCGGAGCCTTAACCACTGGACTGCCAGGGAAGTCCCTAGTGTCTTGAATATATTGATCTGTTTATATTGATTTTTTTTTTTTTCCATTGTGGATTGTGTGTTACTGCTTTTTTAATTTGCCTAGAAAATTTCGTTGGATGCCAGACAATGTGACTTTTACTTTTCTGGGTGGTGGATATTTTTGTATTCTAATAAATATTTTTTATTTCTTTCTGAGATGTAGTTATATTACTTAAAAACAGAACATTACTTTTAGGACCAGCTTTTAAGCTTTGTTAGGTGGGCCCAGAGCAGCTGTTAATTTAGAGCAGAACTTACTGTGATGATGGAAATATTTTATAACCCTATACTATCTAGTGCAGTAGCTTTTAAGCATATAGAATGTGTCTGGTGAGACTAAGGAACTAGTGTTTTAATTTTAATGGACTTACTTTTAAGGAGATACTGTATTGGAATAGAAGCACGGTATTGCATTTGAAAACGGAGGTCTGGGGTTAATTTGGCCCCACTGCTGAGGTTATACTCTTCTGAGAACTCTGTTAGAAATTCACTAGGCATTGGGAATACTAAGTATTCCAGCCCTCATTTTAGAACCTGGGATTCATCCCCTTGCTACTTTTTTTTTTTTTAATATTCATTTATTTTATTTATTTATTTTTAATTTTTTTGGCTGTGTTGGGTCTTAGTTGCGGTGTGCAGGATCTTTCTTTGCGGCACACGGGCTCTTTGTTGCGGTGTGCAGGCTACTCTTTAGTTGTGCTGTGCAGGTTTTCTCTCTAGTTGTGGTTTGTGGGCTCCAGGCGCGTGGACTCTGTGGCGTGTGAGCTCAGTAGTTGCGGCGCACGGGCTTAGTTGCCCTGCGGCATGTGGGATCTTAGTTCCCCGACCAGGGATCGAACCGGTGTTCTCTGCATTGCAAGGTGGATTCTTTTTTTTCTTTTCTTTTTTTTTTAAATTAATTAATTTATTTTTGGCTGCATTGGGTATTCGCTGCTGCACACGGGCTTTCTCTAGTTGCAGTAAGTGGGGCCACTCCTCGTTGCAGTGCGCGGCCTCATTGCGGTGGCTTCTCCCGTTGCAGAGCACGGGCTCCACATGCGAGGGCTTCAGTAGTTGTGGCTCCAGAGTGCAGCCTCAGCAGTTGTGGTGCACGGGCTCAGTTGCTCCGCGGCATGTGGGATCCTCCCAGACCAGGGCTCGAACCCGCGTCTCCCACATTGGCAGGTGGATTCTTAACCACACTGTGCCACCAGGGAAGCCCGCAAGGTGAATTCTTTACCACTGGACCACCAGGGGAGTCCCCCCTTGCTACTTTTTAAAAATATTTTCCTTGCCCTTTAGGTGGTTTCCTTGTATGTAATGCTTGTCAGTATGCATTACAGATTAGAGGAGACCCTCTATATCACTGGGGCTCGCTCTCTGTGCAGATCTCTCCTCATTGGCACTGTGCCCTGTGAACTGCAGCCAAACCTGCCTTTGTCTTCCTGGACTCCCATCTCTGTATCCTCACCTTGAGTGATGCCTGGGTTGTGCTGAGCTGTGGTCTGGGAAATGGCAGGAAATAAGCTGGTGCAATCCTAGTGCTTACTTCATTTGTTTCCACTCACCCAGGAATCACTGTCCTGCCTTCCTGATGCCCAGTATCTGAAAACTTTATTTCATATATTTTCCTAATTTTTAGTTATTACAGGTAGGACAGTAATCTGGTCTTTGTTATTTCATTTTGGCCACAGGTGGAAATCCAAACCAGAACAATTTTAAGCAGTAAATTGAGCAAAATCTTTCTCAGTGATACCTTTTAGTGTTTGAATGGCATCTATTGAGATAACAGTATATATATTCTTGTTTTGTTATTTTTATTTAGTTAGAAGTCTTAGATAACAAAGTAATATAAAAATAAAGAATATAAATTCTTATCACCTAATGAACTATGATTGTGTGAATTTTTTATTACTTAAATATTTCCCTCTGACTTGTGTAACTCTTTTTGCCATTTGGGGTTACTTGCTTGTTTTTCTGAGAAAGTAAAATGTATTGTTGCATTATGTATTTATTACAGTAATCCCCCTTTATCTGCAGGGGATACATTCCAAGACCCCCAGCTGATGCTTGAAACCACAGACAGTAGCGAACCCTGTATATACTATGTTTTTTCTCATCCATACATATCTATGATAAATAAGATACATATGTTAATCTCTTACTGTGCCCACAGTAAGAGATCAACAAGAATAACTAATAAAAAATAGAACAATTACCTAATATATTGTAACAAAAGGTAGGTGAGTGTGGTCTCTCTCTTTCAAAATAATCTTACTGTACTGTCTCACCCACCTTCTTGTGATGATGAGAGATGATTAAATGCCTATGTGATGAGATGAAGTGAGGTGAATGACATAGGCATTGGGAACCTAGGCTCAGGTTACTTTTGACCTTCTAACAATACCTCCAGAGGAGGAACAGAAGAGGGATCATCTGCTCTGGGTGATCCTGGGTTATCTAGCCATGACGACTGACATCCGTGACTGAATGTCAGAGCAGACAGTGACATGGTTGGGAATTCCAAGTGGGATGGATCCGGTGAGATTTCGTCATTATAGTCAGAACAGCAAGCAATTTCAAACCTATGAGTTATTTATTTCTGGAATTTTTCATTTAATATCCTCAGACCGCAAGTAACTGAAACCACAGAAAATGAAACCATGGATAAGGGGGAGCTGCTGTATTAACAGTGTTCAATTTTTTTTTTTTTATTTCACAAATATAGAATTGGTCTAAAGGCAATCTGTAGTTTGGAAGAGGTTCTAGAAATTGAGATCACAGGGATGTTTTCAGATATTCAAAGAAAGCTACAAAATAGGAAACAATACAAAAGGTGCTGTTTTATCACTTGATAATTTCACCTTAACATTACAATAAAGCACTGGATCATAATTGTGTTAAGTTAGAAAAGTAAAAAGAGAGCCTGTATCAGTCATATCCACTTAGTGAAAAGCATTCTTAATATCAGAACAGTTCATCTAGCTTTTTGAGCTTCTTAATGGTTAAATAAGATCACTGTATGGTCATCATTTATTTCATGATTTATAATAGCATGCCATATTCAAAAGCATGAAAGAAAATACGATTTCAGAGTAATAACTATCTATGAAAGTCTTTAGTATTCATTCTTAAAGTACTTGTAAAATATATCACTTTATCTAAGATTCCTAACCCAATAAAAACAACAAAACCAGAAACCTCTGTTACTTAAATTTGTTCCTTTATACTTCCATTTGTAGAAAAAATAGAAGTCTAATGTAATGCATTAGGAGGAGTCCTGAGATTGAATTCCATATTGCCCTTTACAGGTTGTATGAGTAACCTTGCTAGTAAGGCTGTTTCCCTATTTTGAAAATAATATTCTTCCTTGGTTTGCATGTTGTGAGGACTGAAATCGATGTTACATGGCAAACAGATTGAACTATGCCTACAGTAAAGCAAATGCTCTTGATAATGGTTTTCAAAACTGCCTCTAGAGGTAGTACTATTATAATACATAATATTTTCTAGAGATTGGAATTTATCCTGGCCTAAGGAGAGTGATGAGTCCCTTTCATTGATAAAATCAATGAGAATTGAATGTCAGATTTTCCTTAACAACATTCCTTCCAGACCATTTACATTGCCTTTGTATTAGTGATAATATAATCTTGTGTAAACGTCTCCAAGATATTTATTGCTTCCCTTCTTAACAATTTTGAAAAGCAATGTATTTTACATAAAAATTTCTTACAGATACACCAAGTATCACTGCTAAACTAATTAATGAACAAAAAGATGACAAAGAAAAGAAAAACCATGAAGAGAAGGAAAAAGTTAAGGCAGAAAATGGATTTCAGGACAATTACAGTGTTGTTGTTGCTTCAGGTATGCTTGCTTGCTTTTTTTTTTTTATGATCTTGATTTTGTTTGGGTTTCTGTAAAATGTAACAATTTATATTTACAGGAACTTCATGTAATAAAAAGTATTAATGCAAAAAGCTGGTGTAATGATGTCTTAATATTAAATACACAATTATTGCACCAGAAATCCATTACTTTTTGGCACTGGAATTATTAAACTTAATTTTGAGCTTAGTATATTTTAATCAGATACTCAGCATGTGTAAATAGATATTTTGTTTCAGCTTGACAGTGTACTGGGAATTATACTCTTAAAAGTTCACTAAGTGTTAAGGAATTTTTCTGTAACCTCCGATTGATTGATTGATTGATTGATTGCTGCATCGGGTCGTAGTTGCGATGCACGGGCTTCTCTCTAGTTGTGACACGCGGGCTTAGTTGCCCCGTGGCATGTGAGATCTTACTTCCCCGACCAGGGATTGAACCTACATCCCCTGCATTGGAAAGAGGATTCTCAACCACTAGACCACCAGGGAAGTCCCTGTAACCTCCTTTAAAAAAAAAAAAAATGAAAAAGTATTCACTAGTTTTACTTAAGATATTGTGCTCATTACATAAAATTAGAAAATAAAAATCAAAAGAAAATTGGTTGAAAAATGAGTTTTTGCTGTTAGATGCAGGAAGAAGAAAAAATGGCCATGATAAGTGATAATTTTGGAGGATATTTTCCTTAACAAAATTCTTAGTTCAGAAGAGAAAGCTCAGCCTAGATTACCTTACTCCTCAAATAGCAGACCTATGTATTGGATTAATCCATCCTATCTCAGAGAAAAATTAAGAACACAAGATTTTCTGTACATATTTGCACAAAATTATATCCTAGTAAATGGATGGTCATCTATATGTATCTCAGAGAGTATAGGAGTTAATTTATACTTTCTTGGAAAATAGTTACACGTGCAGCCAGTTATTCATGGAGTATAATAAATGACACGTAGAATCAAGAGAGTAGATATTTAATGAGAAGAAATATTTCTATCTTTTGGCGTTAGGAATGTGGTGCTTTAGTAATATATTGTAGAAATACACTTTTACTTCATGAGTGTGTTGGCTGTATAAAATCTTGGTGATTTTTTTTCTTTTAGGGCTGAAATCCCAATCTAAACGTGCTGTGTCATCTACACCACCTCGCCCACCATCCAGGAGAGGGAGGACAATGCCCGATAAAACAGGAAGTGCTTCCTCAGGAGCAGAGGCTGCCAACAAAATAATTACTGTCCCTGTGTTTCACCTGTTCCACAAACTCTTAGCTGGTAGTGTTCACAGTGATAAAACATATAAGAAATTTTAGTAATCTTACAAGTGTACAAATCAGATGTGTAATCAGATGCTATTGATGAGATAAATAATTTAGTGAGACTTTGTCCATATAGTTCCCTCCAAAAGAAGTGAGAACAAAAAGGGAGTAACCTATTTCGTACCCTTTTTAACACTATAATGTTGCATTTTTACACTTTACTCGCTTCCTGAATTTTGTTATGAATGTGCCATAAAATGATCAGTAAAGTTAATGTTTTCGTGTGTTCGTAACAAGTTAGGTAGGATGCAGTGTGAGGCTGATTTTAAAGAATTAGTTCTAGCTGTGGAATTCTTAGATGTAGCCCTGATAGTTAACCTTCCTCTCTACCTAAACTTATTCTTTGACCAGTATACTTTCCGTTGGTCAAGGTGATAACCATTTTATCTCCATTTTTGTGCTGTATCATTATAATCAAATTGCCAACTAACTTTGACTGGATTTTACTTCTTAGCTTTACATTGTTGATTTAAAACAGAGGTCAATAAACTATCGCAAGTGGACTGGATGCTTCTTTTTGTAAAAACATTTTTATAGGAATACAGCTGTGCCCATTCATTTATGTATTGTCCATAGCTGTTTTCATGCTACAGTAGAGTTAGTAGATTGCAGCAGAGACCATATGGCCTCCACAGCTTAAAATCTTTTTTATCTGGCCTTTTATGGAAAAGATTTGCCAGTCCCAGATTTATGGGAATGTTTCTTTTTTTTCTGTTCACCATGGCTCAGAAGATCTTGGGTGGGATTTGGTTAGCAACTGATTAACACTTTGTATAGATATTTTTGTTTACATATGTCAGAAGTAGATTTGAGTTTTGTAAACTTTCTGTGGGCAGTTTTAATTTTAATTTTTATTATTTTTGTGTGTGTGTGGTACGTGGGCCTCTCACTGTTGTGCCCTCTCCCGTTGGTGGAGCACAGGCTCCGGACGCACAGGGTCAGCGGCCATGGCTCACGGGCCCAGCCGCTCCGCGGCATGTGGGATCTTCCCAGACCGGGCCACGAACCTGTGTCCCCGGCATCGGCAGGCGGATTCTCAACCACTGCGCCACCAGGGAAGCCCCAGTTTTTAAATTGCTTTGAAATTGGTGTCAGAATCAAACTCTTACCTGTAATATAACTTAGTAAAAGCATTAAGTAATTGAGTAAATTGAATCAAGTAAATGTCTCCCTCTTGGATTCCAGGTTTAACTTAGTTATGTCATTTTTAGGCCAGCCATTGCCAGCTGAAATGACGCTTGCCCAACTTTTAACTCTGCTATATGACCGAAAACTTCCTCAAGGTTACCGTTCAATAGATCTGACAGTTAAATTGGGTTCTAGAGTTATCACAGACCCGAGTCTGTCAAAAACAGATTCTTTTAAAAGACTGCACCCTGAAAAAGGTATGTGTATGATATTTCTTTAAAATTGCAGTCTGAGCAGGCAGGGATTTCTATAGCTGATGACTTAATGTACATTTTTGTTACATCAACTTGAGATACTTTTCTTTCTTTATGACTGAGTTATTTGTAAATATAGAAAATTGCCATTATTTCCATTGGAAATTAATATTAATTCCTTGTGTAGCATCACTTATTTTATGGGCCCATATGCTTTAATTTCTGCTTTAATTTTTTTTTTTTTCCTTTGGCCACGCTGTGTGGCTTGCGGGATCTTAGTTCCCGACCAGGGGTTGAACCCAGGCCCTCAGCAGTGAAAGCTTGGAGTCCTAACCACTGGACCACCAAGGAATTCCCTAATTTTTAAAAATATTATTTCTGCACGAGCCATGTGAATTCTTCATAATTTTATAATCAAAGTGAGAACCCCAATTTAGAATTTCCAATTCACTGATAATTTATATTGAGTGATATTTTGTGCTCATAAACATTTTTACCTTAAACAAAAGTGGGATCATATATTTTCTTACCTTTTTATTTTTATAATTCAATTAAATATTTATAAATGCATTTTATTGCCTATTTTTAATATGGATATAACAATTTATCTGTTTCACAACTGTTGAAGGAATCTGTTTCCAATTTTTCACTACTATAAATGGTATTTAAGCAATGATTTTCATAGTGTGGATGTGGCGTCATCTTATTTATTGTCAATCTTTCTCATGATGAAAGATTCAATTATTAGCCTTTTGTACTCTTTAATAAATTTTAGTACATTTTCTTTGCCCAAATTTTCAGCAGGATCATTTGTCTGTTTTAATGTTAGTAGGGTCTGGTTATGTGTGAACATAAACTTTTGGTTTTCCTCTGTGAGTGATTCGAAGTTAACCAATATGGTATAATTTTCAGTTTTCAGTAAGAAAAGTCTTTGTCATTATTCAGTTTTTCCTAATTGGATACTTTAGAGCATAACATGCACATACATTAATATTTTCTGGAGTCTCTGATGTTTTATTTATTTGCCCTAAAGGATAATACTTCTCAAACTTCAGTATGCTTGTAAATCACCTAGAACATTATAAAAATGCAGATTCCTACACGGTCTAGGATGGGACCTGAGGGTCTACATTTCAAAAGCTCTCAGGCTGATACTGATGCTTACTAGTCCATGGACCATATACTTCAAGTAGTAAGACTGTAGGGAGCAACATCAGAAGTTATTTAAACATGTTTGTAGCATCTAGCCTAAAATAGCGATATCTGAATAACTTAAGATAATTATGCTCTTTTGTTGAGTAGAGAGATGACAACAATATTTGCTTTGTAAGTGAAAAAGTATTATAAAAATAGATCCTGTCTTAGCTGTTATTTGCAATTATTCTTCTAGATCATGGAGATTTACTTGGTAGTTGTCCCGATGATGAGACTCTCACTCCAAGTGATGAATGTATGGATGGGACACTGGATGAATCTTTACTTGAAACCTGTCCCATTCAGTCACCATTACAAGTTTTTGCAGGAATGGGTGGACTGGCTCTTATTGCAGAAAGACTACCCATGCTATATCCAGAAGTAATTCAACAGGTAAGATAAGATTCCTAATTAATTATATCATTCCATGGGAAAGACCTTCTGTTTTCTGGTTTGTGTTTAACTTAACGTTTGGAAGTACCCTTTCCCTTAAAGTCTTTGAGTAGCATATAAACCTTTCAAAACTCAGCCTATATGGAGCTTTGTAAGAATTAATTTGGTAAAGAAATGTTGAAGACCAAGCAGATTTGCCAGGGGCATCACACTGTAGCATTTACTTTCATTTCATGGTCATCACACTATAACATTTTTGTTTCTGTGCTTCTTAAGGGGTGATATTAATTACGGATATTACTGGAAATGGGAGAGTGAAATAGTAGTGTATACTTCTACCCAAATACACTATGTCTTTTGGCTTAACTTTTATTCCTTTTTAAGTGCCATTTCCATTTAAGTCGTTTTTAAGACGTTAATTTAACTTCTTCCCCTGTTCATTAATGTTACTGTCACTGAGGTGTGTACTTTCGATGTTCTGTTGAGAGTGTGATGCATGGAGAGTTGTAAATACCAAGCTCTTTATTTCTGTTGATTGAGGTAGGGGAATTATTCTCTCTAATTTTATCTACTTGTGTGTGTGTGTGTGTGTGTGTGTGTGTGTGTATGCCTGCATTAGTTTCCTAGGGCTGCTGTGACAAAGTACCACAAACTGGGTGGCTTAAAACAGCAGAAATTTAATTTTCTTACAGCTCAGGAGGCTGTAAGTCTGAAATCGAGGTATCACCAGAGCCATGCTCACTGTGAAGGCTCTAGGGGATTATCCTTCCTTGCCTCTTCTTAGCTTCTGGTTATTGCTGGCAGTTAATGGCATTCATTGGTCTATAGCTGCATCACTCCAGTTTCTGCCTGCCTTTTCACATGGCCATCTTCCTTTTGTGTATCTGTGTGTCTCTGTATCTCCCTCTCCTTCTAACAACACCGTCATTGGATTTAGGGTCCACCCTAAGCCATAATGACCTCATCTCTTAATTGATTACATCTGTAAAGACCCTATTTCCAAATAAGGTCACATTCACAGGTATTGGGGGTTAAGACTTGAGCATATCTTTGGGAGGATACAGTTCAATCCACAATAATACCTATTCAGTAAATGGTTATTACTTAACCTGCTATTCAAAGAGCTTATGATATTTTTAAGATAATATAACCATGATATAAGATGACTGTCACAGAAAAATATGAGTAAAATTTTATTTCTTCCTAGAAATTGTAATGATACAGCCAAAAGTTTGAAATGGAAAAAAACTTCAACATTCTCAAGATTATTGTTCAATGAAAATGATTTCCCTAATTCAGTATTCAGTATGCTTTATTATACTGAGTGGAAATTGGGTGCTGCTGTAATAAATACCTAAAAGAGTGGAAGTGACTTTAGAATTGGGTAGTTGTCAGAGTGTGGAAGAATTTTGAGGAGCATGATAAAAAGAGGTCTAGATTGCCTTGAACAGATGACTAGTAGAACTATGGATGGAAAGCCTTTGCCAGTGAGGGCCCAGATGAAAGTGAGGATCACAGTAGAGAGAACCTGTGTATCATAGAGAATACCTAAATTGGCTTAAGCAGACTGTTGGTAGAAATATGGATGTTAAAAATACTAATGGTGCAGCTTAGAAAGAAATGAGGAACATGTTATTGGAAACTGGAGGGAAGGGTATCCCTGTCTTTTATTGGTAGAAATCCTAGCATATTTATGTCCTGAATGTGGAAGGCAGTACTTGTAAGTGATGAACTTGGATATTTAGCTGAATTTCCAACCCGAGTGTGAAGTTACCTGTTTTCTTCTTGGTGCTGGTAGTAAAATGTGAGAGGAAAGAACTGTTGAGCAACAAGCAACCCTCACTTGACAATTTGAGAAATTCTCAGTCTATCCAGATTGCAAAAGATGCTAAAATTAGAGATTTGCTGTCAGAAAAGCATGCTCTGGAGAAAAAGCCAAGGATGTGGCTGTTCAACCTTTGCTGGTGCCTCAGAAAAATCAAGATGCTAGTCCATTCAGTCACACAGAGTGCTATTTGAAGAGATCAGTCATATTATTCATGGATCCCCTCAGCCATCTAAACAGAAGCCAAGAATAGAGAAAGTTGTGTGACAATGGTAGCAAAGTCAAAGGAGGAGATGTGACCTTGGAAGCAGAGGTTCAAATGAGGCGGCCAAAAGCCAAGGAATGTGAATAGCCTCTAGAAGCTGGAAAACACAAGGAACCCACACTCTCTGAGAGTCTCCAGAAGGAACACTTGATATTTAGGATCAAAAGCTTTGATTCTAGCTCCATAAGACTCTTTTTGGATTTCTGACCTCTAGATCTTTAGTATAATAAATTTGTGTTGTTTTAAGTAAGTTCGTGGTGATGTGTTCCAGCATACCATATAGGAAATGAATACAGATTTTGGTCTGTACTTTCTTAGGATGTTTTTGTCTCGTTTTGGTATCAGGGTAATACCGTCTTATAGAATGGGTTGGGAATTTCTAATACTTCATATTAAGAAAACTGTTAGATGGATTTTTCTACAGATTAAACACTAAAGATTACAAAATTAGTGATAGAAAAGATGCGTCAAAAGAAATCATCCAAACTGAAGCATAGAATGTATAAGGAATGAAAAGAACATAAGAGCTATATGGACATGTAGCTAGAAGTGAAAAATTCTGACGTGAATTTATGGTTGCAGAAAAAGAGTGGATTGAAACAGGGACAGAAACAGTACAGAAAGGAAGAAAATTTCCAGAACTGATGTAAAACCTCAATCCAAAATTTAAGAAGCTCTGTAAACCCCAAGCAGGATATTCATGTCTAAAAACATTATGATAAACTGCTTAAAACAAAAACAAGAGAAGAGCTTAAAACCAGCCAAAAAAGCAGTCAACTCATTTCTTTTCAAAACAGTAACAATAACACTGACAACTAACATTTCATCAGAAACCTTGGGAGCCAGGGAATTACATCTTTGAAATGTAAAAAAAAGAAAATCTGCCATCCTAGAATTTTATACCCAGTGAAGAAAATTTTGTACATTTCCCTCAACCATTACTACTCTTTCCATAAAGGGTAAATTGGTAAAACAGAATGACAGGTATAGGATTAACTCTCCTGTATATATAAACTCTGGACAGACTATTAAAAAAATTGTTTAAAGGCTCTGGAGAGTGACTAAAAGTAGGCACATATTGAAGAGGATTTAAACACAAAAAGAATGAAACCACATTGGGTGAGATTAGTGTCTACGTGACTTTTCTCCTGAGACTACTCCTCAGTCTCTGTGGGGTAGAATGGTAGAACTCATGCAAAAGCTACAGAGGAGTTTGGTTCTTCCATCCTGGCTGGAAATTAAAAGGGGAGGAATTCAGAAAGGAGGGAGCCACAGATGGGGGAGCTCCAGGAATTCTGCACATGAATTTCTGCACGACCATAGCTGGCTCCTGAATTATGGATACATAGGATTCTTGAGGGAAAACTAGAAGGGTGAAAGAGCTGTCCAGAGATTTCAGAGTCTATCCAGCATGGAGGAGACAATTTGCAGTTCTGTTCCTTCCAAGTTAGAGGTAAAAATCTTGGCTTTTCTATTGGAATTGCAAATGAGTCACACATTAAGAGTATAGATGGTATCCTGGTAATCAGGGATTCACTTGAGAAATAAGAGCAAAACCAAAATAGACTCTCCTAATTAATTTACAGAAGGCCTCAAGGTGACCTATCAGTAATTTAACTATTTCCTAAAATAAAACTGAACACATTGCAGAATGTGATTATAGAACTAAGAGTTACTATAACATCTCATCAACAATGTATGGTGTAAAATAGAAAAATTACCAGGCATGCAAAGAAATAAGAAAATGTTACCTGTGGTTAACAGTAAAATAAGTCAGTGAACAGATCTTATTCACATTTTGCCAGTTGTCCCGCTAATGTTCTCAAGGACAAAAGGAAAAAAATTCAATTTCTTTTGCATGATTTGAGGGAGGTAATGGTCAGAGATTCAGTTCAGGATCATATATTGCATTCAGTTGTCTCTTTAGTCTCCTTTAATCTGTAACAATTCTGTTACCTTTGTTTTTCATGACCATGGCCTATGGAAGAGTACAGGCTAGAAATTTTGTCTATATATGTAGTCACAGGTATACATGTTTCTATATATTTTTTCCTAGATTTGTTTGCTTATAGGGCATGGAATCAGACTACCCCCAGCAGTGTGTACATACCTATATACCATATCTTCTTTTTAAAATACCGTTTCCACTAAAATCAGTGCCCCTTGGAAAAATTCTAGGATTGGGGCAGAGAATGTACAAGATGAGCCTAGATACAGAAGCCTGCTTTAAGGGGGTTCCACTGACCAAATCTGATTCTCCTTGGGCATCAAATAAAATGATAGTAACAGATTATAACTTAGAGAGTAAAATTAGAATCCATACAGATATAAATTAATAAGTGAATGAATAAATAGTTGGAGAAGAAGGAAACTTTTTTGTGTACAGTTCAGTGCCAACTAATGTAGCAGGAATGGTAGGATTAGAAAATCACCATTTGGCAACCACTGTAATAATTATTATTTCACGCAAGCATAAAAATGCTAACTCTAATGATCAAAGTTTAGTGCAAAACAAGATATTTATATAGTCTCAAAGAACATGTCTACAGATACTTAACTAATTACAAAGGAGAAAACAGTAATTTTTAGAGTAGAGATACTTGGCAGACACCACCATACTCATGGTATCATGTAACTCATTTTAAAAAACATGTCCTTTTACTGATTTTTAAAAAAATTTTTATTTTATATTGGAGTATAGTTGATTAACAGTGTGTTAGTTTCAGGTATACACCAGCGTGATCAGTTATACATCCTTTATTGATTTTTATATTCTTATATTTTAAGGAGATCATTTGAATTCAAGTCTTTAATTTGAATCTGATGTTGAAACATACAAATAGCCAAACAAAATTGTTTTTTCTTTAGGTGAGTGCTCCAGTTGTAACATCTACCACTCAGGAGAAACCAAAGGATAGTGATCAGTTTGAATGGGTGACTATTGAACAATCAGGGGAATTAGTTTATGAAGCGCCAGAAACCATTGCTGCTGAACCTCCACCTATCAAGTCAGCAGTACAGACCATGTCTCCCATACCTGCCCATTCTTTGGCTGCTTTTGGATTATTTCTTCGTCTTCCGGGCTATGCTGAAGTGCTACTAAAAGAAAGAAAACATGCCCAGTGCCTTCTTCGCTTGGTTTTGGGAGTGACAGATGATGGAGAAGGAAGTAAGTGTTTAGTGTTATTAATGAAATTTAATGTAGGTAGGTTGTGTAAAATTACTCAGATCATTGCCTATTATTCATCATTTATGTATTTCATAGTTTAGCTACTAGATAATTTCTTATTGGCAACTTAGTTCCAATAATAGATATAATAAATCCTAAAGAAGCTTCATTTTCACTTCTTTGTTCATTCAAAAGTTATATATTGAGTGCTTACAAAACTGCTGGGCATCGTTGGAGGCATTTAAAGATGAAGCAGGTATTTAGATCCTGCCATCAAGTAGCTAATGCGTTCCAGTAATAGCAATGAGGAATGTATATACACATATAGACTTAACAAGTTATAAAAGCCTTGAGAGAAGTACAGTATTATGGAGGCTTACAAGTGTGAGATTATTTCCTTACTACTCAGCAATGTGAATAAAACAGCATTGTAGTTTTTAGTGGGGCCTTGAAGGAAATTGTCAATGTAGGTTGAGAATGGTTATTTCAGAAAGAAGGAATGATTTGAGCAGTGTTTATATGCTCATATTATATGAGAGGGGATAAGTTGGCTGATGAAATTTGCATAAAGCAGGACTGAGAACTCACTTAAAAAGTTGTTATTGATAACATGATGGAAAGGCTTCTTAACAACTTCAGATTTTATTCTGAATAGTAATTAAGATTTATTAAAATATGTTAAGTGAAGTAGTGATGTGATGAGAATCTTTTTAAAGAATTCTTCAGTGAATCTGGTAGCAATATTTAGATTGAAGAGAACAGAATGAAGCAAATATTATAACACTATACTATATGATAATCTATTTCATAATATAATAATAATAGAGAATAATAATAGAAAGCTATGGTGATTATTTCCATTGGGCTGGCAGTTGTGTTAATAGAAGGAAACAAAGAAAAATCATAGGGTAGCCTAGCAAGTACATTTTCATTTGGTTTACCTCTAATTCTTCAATGACCATTACATTTGATAATTAGTATTTTTTATCTTACTTTAAACTCATGTGGTTTTGATTAGAGGTGATATCTTTCACATGCCATTTAGAAAGTATACACTTTTAAACCCTGTACAGCAAAGTATATATAATCCAATAAAATTATATGAATTTATTCGTGAATCCTATAACTGAAGCTATTGAATATTCATTGTATGTACTTTTTCTTTTGTATTTTCATATTGATGGAATTCTTCAAAAATGTTGACATAATTTTAAATGTTTTTGTAATAATTGTTATTAAATTACAGTGTCTATATACTAAATAAGTCCTGCTTGTTTGGTTTCATATATAAATTGTATATACTTATTTTAGTAGATCGGGAATTTCTAATTGCCTCATCTGATTTTTTAAGTACCTAGAGGGATAAGAACCACGGTATTTTAGGACTCTATTACGAGATAGTAAGTGTAACACTAAACTGAAAAGGAAAAAGAATTGTCTTTAGGTCATTTCAAACTATTTCTAATGAATATACAATGAATGTTTATTAAAAAGCATAATTCTGACATACCTTTTTACAGTAGTTGTCTCATCTCCCATTCACGTAGGAGTGGGTTTTGTTTTGTTTTTTTTTTACATTTAACGCTCCTCTCTAGCTAGAACATAGTAGAAAACTTTATTGCAAACAAAACAAAATTGTTTCACTCTTGCTTTCATGGTTGAAACTACTTCCAAGGCAAGCAGTTACTTTCATACTCTTGTACGAAGCTTTTAATGGCTTCTTTTTTCGTTGTTAGTTTTTCGCTTAAATTCTAGATTATAATAATTTTGACAGTCTGTAACTAATATCATATGAGTATATTTCAACTTTCTTTTGGAGTTTATGTATATGATGTCTTTTTACTGAGCTTTTCTAGACACTTTATTATTAGAGATTAAGATATCAGTATTTCTGGTATTATTTTGTGGTTGTTTTCTAATAAGTATGATATAATTTTATATTACATTGCCATTATAAATTTGTGCGCTTGTGTGTTGTTCCTTATTGTGTTTTTAAATATTTTTAATTTTGAGTTCTCTTCTCATTTTAATCTAGGTCATATCCTGCAATCTCCATCAGCCAACGTGCTCCCAACCCTTCCTTTCCATGTCCTTCGTAGCTTGTTTAGCACTACACCTTTGACGACTGACGATGGTGTGCTTCTGCGGAGGATGGCATTGGAAATTGGAGCGCTACACCTCATACTTGTCTGTCTCTCTGCTCTGAGCCACCATGCCCCACGAGTTCCAAACTCTAGCCTCAATCAAACAGAGGTAGGTTCAGTTGTTTGGTTTTTTGTTTTTTTTTTTTTAAAGAAGGTGTCATTTTATTTATATCTGTTTTTGGCTGTGTTGGGTCTTCGTTGCTGCGCGTTGGCTCTCTTTAGTTGAGGCGAGCAGGAGCTACTCTTCCCTTTGGTGCATGGGCTTCTCACTGCAGCGGCTTCTCTTGTTGTGGAGCATGGGCTCTAGGCACGTGGCCTTCAGTAGTTGTGGTGCACGGGCTTAGTTGCTCCATGGCATGTGGGATCTTCCTGGACCAGGGCTCGAACCCATGTCCCCTGCATTAGCAGGTGGATTCTTAACCACTGCGCCACCAGGGAAGTCCCCATTTATCTATTCTTAAATATAAGCATTTGTTCCCCATTTTTCCCTTCCCCTAACCCTTGACAGCTATACTTTGCATTCTGTCTCTGTTTATTTACCTACTCTGGATATTTCATATAAATGGAATCGTACAATATGTTACCTTTGTGTCTGTCTTCTTTGACTTAGCATAATGTTTTTGAGTTTCATCCAGCTAACATGTATCAGTACTTCGTTATTCCTTATGGCTGAAAAATATTCCATTGTATGTGTAAACCACAGTTTGTTTATCCATTCAGCCATTGGTGGGCTTTTGGGCTGACCCTTTGGCTATTGTGAATGGTCTTGCTATGAACATAAGAGTAACGTATTTGTTTGAGTATCAGTTTTTATGTCTTTGGGTGTATACCTAGGAGTGGAATTGCTGGGTCACATTGTCTTTCTTTGTCTAATTTTTTAAGGAGTGCTAAACTGTTTTCCATATCAGCTAAACTATTTAAATTTCTACTGATAAATTTTGACGATAAATGAAACCAAATAGTGATACATTTTTATTTTTTGTTATAAGCCACAAGTATCGAGCTGTCACAACCCTACGTCAACAGAAGAACAGCAGCTCTATTGGGCCAAAGGGACTGGCTTTGGAACAGGCTCTACAGCTTCTGGATGGGATGTGGAACAAGCCTTAACTAAACAGAGGCTGGAAGAGGAACATGTTACCTGTCTCCTGCAGGTATATTTGCAAAGTTGATATTGTCAGTGATAATAGTTAAATTTTTTTTTTGTTGTATTGATTTTTAACTATTGTTGACTATCCATCTCATCCTAAGGTACTTTTATACAGCCCATTGTACTCCTTGCTCTCAGTACATTTAAGATACTGGACAAAGATTTCTCTTCCCTACTTGTAACTCTAAATTCTTCCCTCTTAGTTAGCTTCTTCACTGGGAGGAAAGTGACAAAGATGAAATTATCAAATAACTGGAATGTGCCATGTCTACTTTCTTCTGGTCAACTTCTCATCTAAAGTGCTATATCTGGACTCTTTAAAAAAATCTATTTTTTATATCTTTGTTTCTCACATTGTTCTATAAGTTTTCTAGAACTGGGCAAGGTGAACTATAAAGTCTTCAGTACCACAGAAATGAGAAGAGTACGTTCTTAAAGATTAGCTTTTGTTCCTGCATCAACTAATTGACTGAAATTAGTTGTCCATTTTTTTTTTAGAGCATTGGTGAAGTCTTTGAACATAATTTTTGCAGTTCTAGGATGATAAGCTTATTCTTGTATAAAATTCTAAGATTCCGTCACCCTCAAACTATAAACTGAATCTACTCAATGAAATAAATAATCTCCGAGTTGCTACTAAGTTTTTAAGTTCATGTTCTTAGGTGGATTGCTTCTGTATGTCTGGTCATACACTACATCATCATGCAAAGCATACCCTCTTTTGAAAATCTAAAGAAAAAACATTATTTTTAAAACATGTAGTTTGAGGCATTGACTGAGTTCAAAATATATTCTTTTGGTATTCAGATTGACTAACATAAAGTACAGGCTTTTAAACTACAAAGCTAGAACGCAATTTAAATCCAACAATTTTTATTTTTAGGTTCTTGCAAGTTATATAAATCCTGCAAGTGGTGCTGTAAATGGAGAAGCTCAGTCATCTCACGAGAGTAGAGGACAGAACAGTAATGCCCTTCCGTCTGTTCTTCTAGAGCTTCTCAGTCAGTCCTGCCTCATCCCAGCCATGTCATCTTATCTACGGAATGACTCAGGTAAATCACACTGTAACTAGTCCTTTGAAATATCTTTGTGGATGATTACTTTTGTTTACTTATTTTATCATTATCAGTTTAAATAATAAGGTTCAATTGGAATATTTGAAATTATTCTTCCCTAATATATATAGGTGTGAGTTTGATGGATTTATTTCTTAAAATTATTTGAGAAACATTTAGTTGTTTTGGGGGGCCCCTAATTTGTTACTATGTAGTCATCTATAACATAGAATAAAAGTTTTCATTATCCCTTTTTTTTCAACTGTGAAAGTATATTTTTTTCTTTTACTAACCTGTAACTGAAAATGATAGGGCAAAGGCTAGCAGTTTCATGACAATATTCTGACCTGAATATGATTAATTGAATTTCTATGTGTTTTTAATGTTTTTCTCAAACACTAGAATTTCAGACAGTAGTTATTTGAAGAAAGGCAGATAGATGGATTATTCAAGTCCATAGATACTTGACAATGAGTATTAGTTTTTACAAATTCAGTAATAAAAGTACCATAGTTACTTACTTTGCCAGTATACAATTGATTATTGATTGAAACTATTATTCCCTTGGTTGTGGAATTATCTTCCAAGAAATGTATTCTTTTCCTAAATAAGAATAGAAAGTTTATGTTTTATTTAGACACTCAGTGACATACAAGTATTGCCAAGAAAAACAGTTAACATCTCCTCCTTTTAGCCAGGACCTTTAATTTTTTTTATTCATTTTAAAATTTAAAATATTTGCTCTGCTTCTTATCTCTGCTTTTATTCATAATTCTTACTCAAGAAAATAAACACTTACACATTTAATTAGATTATTAAGGAAGAATAGGTAAGGAAAGCAATGGAAATGAATCTTGAAGTAGTCTATTTTGATTTGTGGTAGCAGTTCAAATGCAATTAGATGGATGGAAAATGTACTTGTATTTGAAAAGGGATTACTGCCCATATTGTCCACCTTCAAAAGATTATTGTGCTTCCAAACACACCATTTCCCAGCCTACCTCAAACTTTTTCATAAAAATATTGAGGTGTTATATAATTGATTTTTTTTTTAGATTGACCTGTTTGATCCATCAGATTTGTCTTTTTGAAAAAATAGATGTCAAATGCACAATATATTTTTTGATTAAGTAAAATATTTGGAGCTGTAAACACTTAAGTATTTCAGATCAATGCCACAATTTAATATTAAATCGTTTGGAAAAATTGAACAGAGTAAGATAAGGTTTCTCTTTACTTCCTTCCACATTGTTAAAATATTATTAATCCTTTTACTTTCAAACTATATGACCTCTCAGAAATTTTTAATTTTGTCTTGTTCTGAAATTCAGTCCTTGTGTAACACTGAGCTTTTATCTTTATGGTTCAGAATCAAAAAGGAAATCTGGTATTACTTACTTTTACTGTTTAAAATAGTCTATTCAAGTAGGTGCACTTTCTGTTAAGTGTGTATTTTAATAAATAAGCCTTGATTCTGGTAAATGTATGGAATTGCAGAGACTTAAGATAGTCTATCTTGGAACTATTTTAGAAATTTAATGTTTGCCTTTCCTTTGTGATTATTTTCCCAGAGTAAAGAAATTTATTTGCCCAAGGTTGAGATTTATATGTTTGAATCTGGTACTCTGTCCAGTGGTATAATTTTAATTGATAGATTTATATTTGAATGTGGTTACAAAAATTATTTAGAAATAAGATTTTAAGTTAAGGTAAATTAATATAAAATAATTAACTTAGTAAAGATAAGTAGGTCAGATAATTGGCAGAACACCTCTTAAATGATGTTTTCATTTATCAGAGAAAATTTTTTAGAACTTGGGATATATTCAATCCATAGTTTTTAAGGAACAAGGTATATTATTTAAGTACGCCCATTTAGAATATTCTAAATATGAGTTATAGATGTATTTCAAGAAAATGTAGCTTAATATATTAGTAAATATGCTATTTATATAAATTATCAATTTTGGTTAAAATGCTAATTTTTAAAGTGACATTTAAAAATCTGAACAAATTATCTAGTCAGTCTTCTTGGAACTTAGTAAAATTCTTATTTTATAAAATTAGTCTTAAGTCCATTTTCTCATTTTGTCATCGGTCTGTAGAATATCATTTTTGGCCATTTGGGGGGTTGGGATAAGGTAGAGCACCCAATACAGAATCTATTACTTCATGTAATTGTCATATCTTTGTTCTCCTTTAGTCCAGAAAAGTTCCCAGCTTTTCTTTGTCTTTCATGATACTGACATTTTTACAGAATACGGACTATTTTATAGCATATCCAGCAAGTTGGTTTTTAAGTGTGAGAGCAGTGCTAAAAATTTCGTGTGAGATGTTATATTCAAGAGATGTTTTGCTTACGTTGCTAGCAGATGATATGCAAAAACACAAGCCTAATGTAATAAGCTCTTTCGAGAGCTATAGTAAAATATAGTTAGCCCTTGGGAGATTGGTTCCAGGATCCTCCACCAAAACCAAAATCCACAGGAGCTCAAGTCACTTATATGAAATGGCATAGTGTTTGCATATAAGCTCTGCACATCCTCCCGTATGCTCTAAATCAACTCTAGATTACTTATAATACCTAACACAATGTAAATGTTACATAAATAGTTATTATGCTGTATTGTTTAAGGAATAATGACAAGAAAAAAGTCTACAGGTTCAGTACAGAGACACTCATCATAGACCTAACTACACAGTACACACCAGCAACAACATATTTTCTTCCTTTCAGCACGTACAGACTGCTTTCATTTAATGAAAGAGAAATACACAGAATGCTTAAAATATAAGTACATATAGAAAATATAGTTATAAATAGAGAAAATATAAATTTATTCTTTTTCTCACACACACTATGTTAACACTCACCGAAACCCTCGTTCTTTCTCTTTTGTTAACCGTCATGTGATGATGATGATGATTGCTGTCTGATGCCTATGGTGAGGCGACAGATGTGTAGCATGTAGGTAAGCAGTGAGACATCAGGCTAACTTGAACCTGCTGACAGGACATCTGTGTTGGAAGAACTGGCTTCTAATTGCAGATGTTGATACTTTGAAGGAGGTCCAATAATGATGTCTTGATGTGTGGAGGTTGAGAGCTGAGGGTCTTGAAGTATTGAAGATCAAATCTTCACAATTGCAGGTGCTTTAGTTAGAAACTTTGTTGTAAGCTGTTTCTTCTTTTCTTTGCATCATCAAACAAATCTTGCAGTGGTTGTACTTATGTTGTTATCCCTCGGGTGACATGGAGGCTTCATTCCATTGGAGGATGTACTCAGGATCATATCCTTTAACAATTCCACCTTTTGAAAAACTGCTGCAAATTTTTCAAATGTCCAGATTGATAGCCCTGCCTCTTCTAGATCTTCTGCTGCATCATCGTCATCATCATCATCATCATCATCTGTCAAGGATTTCAGTAGATCTTTGAGTTCCTTGTTGGGAAAGGTTTCTCTATGTTCTTCTGTGTGTTCCTTGTTGTCCTCAAATCATGTCAGTGAAGTCTTCTCCACCAACTTCACTTGCAACACTCAAGATATTCCTGACTTCTGCATCAATAATGGGTAATCACTGACTACCCCACTCCATAATGGCTTCCAACATGCATTGACTGTCTTGGGCTTTAGGGCATCTGCAGCCTCTGCAATAAGGACAGTTTCATCTACAGTTGTGAAGCTCTTCCATAAATCCATGATGCTGAAGTCAAGGTTAGTATCAAGGGCCGCAGGGATCCTCCCGAAGGTGAGGTGGGTGTAAGTCACCTCAATAATGCACTTGATATGATCCGTTGATCAAGTGGCTGTGGTAGTGAGGTAGTGTTAAAAGTCAGGAGCATCACTTCCATGTTCTCATTGGCAAAGCAGAGACATTGGGGATGGCCGGGAGCATTGTGAGGAGGACCTTATTGGCAGCCCCTTCTCTTTGAGGTATTTCTTCACTTCAGGAATGAAGCACTGGTGGAACCATCTCAACAAGATGGCTGTCACTCAAGCCTTCTTGTTGCATTGCCAACACATGGGCAGGCATTTTTTGTTTATAAGGGCCTGGGGATTGTTTGCTTCATAGATGAGGCCTAGCTTGATCATGTGACCTGCTGTGTTGCCACACAGCACCAGTAAAGCTATCTTTCCAGGCCTAGAGCCCCCGGGGCCTGCTTGGTACTGTTATGGATGTAGGTATGATTGGACATCTTATTCCCAAACAAGCCTGTTTCATCACAGTTGAAGACTTTCTCTAGAAGATAGCCTTTCTCTTCTGTGAGTTTCTTGAGCTCTTCTGGGAATGCCGATTCTCCTGCGATCTTTAAGTTCTTAAGACTGTAGCACTTTACGTAGCTAGCCAACCATCCTTTACTAGCCTTGAACTTCCTCTCCTCAACCCCCTCAACAGTAGTGCTCATAGAGGCCAAGTGCTTTTTCACACATTGTTTTGCCTTCAACGGGGATATGCTTCTGTGACATGTCCTCTAGTCACAAACTTGATGCTTTCTCAGTCTTTGTAGGCACTTTATCACGAACCAGAGACCATTTTTGCCATTGTAAGGGCAGCACTAACACTTCCACAAATTTTGACTTCTTTCCGTTTTACTTTATGAATGTTCAGTTTATTCTTATCAACCTTACCAGTCCACTTTGGCAGGCGACATGCCACTTTTTAAATGATCTAAGGTTTTTATTTTCTCGTCAAGAGATAGCACTTTATGTTCCCTCTTAGCCTTTGAGGTGTTGCTTTGACCACTTAATTGCTTTTTAGGAGCCTTTTTTTCCCATAGAAACAAAGGGTGCACACAGCACAAGTAGTGAATGAGTGAGACTTGAGGCAAACAATGCTCATTAAGTAACTCTGTGTATAAAACAGTGAATTTGAAGTCACAGCTTCAAGGTAGGTAACTGAAACAAATAAGTGATTTATATGTTTGTATTAGGCTATTTTTATCTCCAGTATCATTTTTAAAAGGAATGATTAAAAATCTTTAAAGAAATAAAGTAGTTATTTTCATGAGGTTTCTTAGGTAGATAGGAAAATCTTCTTACGAAGGATGTGTTCATTTTAATTTCTCTCTCCCAACATTCTGAGTTCCATTTATCACAGCCATGTTATTTTGAAAGCTGCGTTGTGAACAAGGATCATTTTTCCTCAGGCTGCTGTCAGTTACATACATGCTATTGAGTAAGCCTTCAGTTACCCCACTGGCCACTAGATGGAGATCTCATTTCATTGCTAAAAATACTTTGTAAGTGTATGAATGTGAGAATTAGCAGGTAAAATGTTACTTTAGAGTCCCTCACCCTTATCATTCTCATTCCCGTTTTGGAAAATGACATGTTCCTGTCTTCAGAAAACAGCACCACTGAGCACATTAAATTACTTACCATTAATATAGTAGAGCATGCTGGAAGTGTTATAAAATCTCTACCTTTTTAGTGCATGTTTCATAGTGTCAGATTAGGAAAGAGCAAATTAAATCCAGAGAAGTTATTCAGTCGCCCACGTTTTACTGTTTAGCTGTGATGTGGCCATTACTAAACTCACATATTTTCAAATTTTAAAAAAGATATAAATGGATTTTTTCACTATGGAAAAGAGAAATGAATAAATGTGATATGTTAGAGGAAGGAAGAAAGGAGAACAAGCACAAATTTTTTTTGGGGGGGGTACATTATAAAGTATCTACTAATTTGGCTTGGTTGTCTTAGCTAAGTGATAGTATATACTAATATTAAAATTTCCTCATTTTCATAATATTGGTATGGTAGTTCTGTAACTAGCTATAACGGGACAAAAGCCATTATTGCAAGCTTTCTTATACCACCTGATTTTCCTCAGGAAAATGGATTTTGGGTTAAAATCCAATATATCTTTGGAATATATCTTAGGTTATATTCCTCAAAAATTCAGTATTTAAGTTTAATTTTATGAGAGAATAAAGTTAATTTTGTTGTTATGGCAAATGTCTTAAATATGACCACATTCTTTAAATCCAAAAGTTATTACTAAAAATTTTGAGCATGTTAGTGGCCACTCAGAATATCTGGCACACGTAAGTGCTCATCAACAAATATTAGTTTCTTTTATCTAGAATTTTCCTGCTTGTCAAAGGTATTCTATTTTGAAATGTCTTTGGTATGGAATACATTACTCTGTCTCTTAAATGATGATATTGCATAAATTTTATAAGGAGGAGAGAGGTTGCTTAAATTAAAATTTATCTGGTTTCCATTTGATTTGATTTGTATAGATTTCTACGGGTAAAATATCTGGAACCTTTTAAAGATACCTTCCTTGTTTACCCAAAGTAGAGTGTTCCTTCTCTTCCTGTTAGTTGCCAGTGTATCTATTGTTTATATTTTCACTTCTCACATTGTAGTCTGTTTATAGTACACACCTTCTTAATAAAATTCCACCTAACCAACCTGCCAAATGAACTATAACTCTTCATTTCTTCTATAAACAACTTGACTTGTGCCATATATATATATATAAGATTTCCCATTAATTAAATTGTAAGCCTATTAAGAGTTATATTTGTTTCCAAATTTATTTATGCCAGTTATATTGCCATTACATAGTTAAATATTACACATACTAGATGCTTATATGATAAATTAGTGGAATACTTTTTTTGTGTGTGGCTGTGCAGTGTGGCTTATGGGATCTTAGTTCCCTGACCAGGGATTGAACCTGCGCCATGGCAGTGAAAGCGCCAAGCCCTAACCACTGGACCAGCAGGGAATTCCCAGTAGAATACTTTTTAAAAGCGTAAAAAGGGAATTGGCTAAAACAATCATTGAATTAGGCTTACATGAGAAACTGTAAAAGATTGTGTGTGTGTGTGTGTGTGTGTGTGACGCCCCCAGTAGAATATCCTTCTTGCTGAGTAGAGCAAGTTGGCCTTGACTTGTGTAAAAAACATTCATACTTTGATATTCTGCCAAAAATCTTTGACCTCTTTATAGGGTTTCTGTTTATTTCATTATTTTACCCTAGTGGCTGGCTTAACTGCCAACTTCAGCCAAAGTTTAACATATTCTAGGGTTGACATGAATCCCCAAAACAATTTGTTGGCTAAGGCTTGATTGAAAAGTATAAATTCAAGAAATTAAACAATGGAAAAATTGAAAAGGAAATGAAATACTGTGTATGAATCCTTACATACAGAAGTTATTTTTATCAAAGTATTTGTGCAAAACTCATTGATGTTTTCCTTACAGCACTTGTATGTGATAGAGTTATTACTAATTACATATTAAATTCATGGCTCTGCAGTAAAACAACTTCCAACTAACATTTTATTAATGTACAAATATTCTTGATGATATATGCTCACTTAAGATATCCTTTCAGTAATCTCATTTGCAAAGATCTTTATTGCAGAGCCATGTTTTGTTTTTAAATGTATAGTATCAAGGAAGAGTTTTTGGTTTATTTGTTGAGTTACATTTTAGTGAGAATTTAAGATCCTAGATGAAAAAATTCTCTCTTACTTTACTGTACCGAGTGTTTATTTCAGCCTTTTAAAAAAAAACTGTATGTTGTTCAAGTATAATTTCTACAACTATTGATATGCTAGGGAAGAAAACAGTTTAGCATTAGGAAGGATTATAAGTATAAAAGTCAAATTATTGGATTGGTACTTTGAAAAATGGAGCTATCTTTTGAATAAGGTAGTTTACCAGACAGAATATATTTGTTACATGATTATCTTTTAAGATATGCACACTAGCCACGCTACTTGTAGGGATATTTATTGCATATAGTTATGGATTAAATTTTAGTATTCAGTTACTTGAAAGGATTTTTAATTTACAGAGAAATAATTTAAGGATCTCTGATTGCTTCATTTCCATGTGGTATTTCCGTGAAATGTAGGATGACTTTATATTTCAAGTTAGGCAAAGTAGGATGAATAAATTCTTTAATTGAAAATAAATATTTGAGCAATTTATTTTTAAATTTTCATATTAGTTTTTTTTTAAATTTTTTTATTTATTTATTTTTAGCTGCATTGGGTCTTCATTGCTGTGCACAGTCTTTCTCTCTAGTTGCGGTGAGCCGGGGCTACTCTTCCATGTGGCGTGTGGGCTCCTCATTGCAGTGGCTTCTCTTGTTGCAGAGCACGTGCTCTAGGTGCGCAGGCTTCAGTAGCTGTGGCGTGCGGGCTCTAGAGCACAGGCTCAGTAGTTGTGGCGCACGGGCTTAGTCGTTCCGTGGCATGTGGGATCTTCCCGGACCAGGGCTCGAACCCATGTCCCCTGCATTGGCAGGCGGATTCTTAACCACTGTGCCACCAGGGAAGCCCTTCACGTTAGTTTTTGAGTCCACTCAAATGAACATTCAATAAACAAGTATTACTTTATTAGATTGAGTTGAGGTTTTTATACTTTAGGTGGGCCTCTCGTTTTGTATTACTGAAATTGATCAGAGAAATAAAGTCAACACATGCTGAAGAACATCAGAAAAAAACAAGATGCTTTTTCTATGTAGTATTTATTTTCTATGCAATCTTATAGTTACAAATGCTTAACTACCAAAAAATTATTTTAAAGCGTGCATTTCTTTTGAGATATTAAGTATAAATCCAAAGGAAGACAATGCTTTTGAGAATATTCAGCATTTATTGATACTGAATAAAACTTTATTTTTCTGTAGATTTTGTTAGTTTTCTTTCCCATGCTGAAAAAATTTTCCTTTCCTATATTAGGTAGATTATTAGAGGCTTAAAGTAAACATAAATTTAAAAGCAATTGGAATGAAAATGATATATATTCAATATGTACTTTTAGAAAAAAATCTATTGCATTGTTGCTTTTGTGTCTTATTTCTGTTACTGGATCTTGGGTGTTTTCTGGCATACAGAAATAAATCTTTATTATCCATATATTCACTGCAGTGCCTAGAGTAAGGCACTTACCCTGGTTACTGCCCTTAGAGCCAGGCACTTGCCCTGGAATGTTTGTCATAATCTTCTGGAAATATTCTTTTAAAGGTTATTCTTAGAAATCATTTTTGTTAGAGCTGGTTTTTGTCCTGAATGCAACCCCATGAAAGAGACTATCGGCTTGTGATATAGATATACACAATAACTACTGCCAAGAGGTTAAGTACTATCCCAATAATGCCTAACATGGTCAAGACAGATTCTTCATTTTCTTCTTTCTCTCTTGCTTCTTTACATCTTCTGTTGTAGGGATGACAGGAGTACCCATTTTCCAAAAAAGTCTCTTGGTCTAGAGAAGAAGAAAGTTGACTGTGAAACAAATCCTTAGGAAAAGTATCTTTGAGCTCTACAGAGAAATAGGAAATAAATTTATTGTACTTTTGTTGCATAATTTTTCAGCCTGCAGTTCTGTTTTACTCTGTTGAAGGTGGTGGAACATGATAGAAAATAGAGGCATTTTAGTAGAACTTCAAATAATCTATTATTTTAACAGTTGGATAGAATAATAGAAAATATAATGAAAAGGCACACAGATTCTGCCATTTATATATTCTGGGTGTATATTTAGTAGCTATAAATACATTTTTTAAGTCTTTTATGTATATTTAACTAAGCTGATGTATTTAATGTGAATTACAGTTTATACCTAATATGTATAATCACCACATATTTTAGCCTAAAATAATGAAGTTACTAAATGTCTGAGTTTATTTTTTTGAAGTATAGTTGATGTATTATATAAATTACAGGTGTACAAAATAGTGATTCACAATTTTTAAAGCTTATACTCCATTTATAGTTATTATAAAATATTTTCTATAAATGTCCAAGTTTTAAAATAATTAAAAGAGAAGTGTTCCTTACCCTACATTGCATCAGGAATAAAGTATTCCCAGTTATCCTGCTTTAGTCCACAGTAGTGATGAATGGACCTTTTCTCTTTGTGGAGAACTTCTGTTTACACTCAGAGAAAAAGAAGTGAACAAAAAACCTGGACAAACTTCTTTATTGAACATGGCAAATGTTTTCAGTTCTCCAGAAGGGGTGGGTCTTTTCCATTAGTAATCTGTGGTAAATTTCACTGTAACTGTTTGATAAGAATTGATGAGCTTCTGCCAGTAGTAAGCCAAGCAGTAAATGTTTTACATTTTTTCTTAGAATTATTTTTAGCTTTTATACATGCTGGATCATGTGTTCCATGGAAAAAATGACTAATCTTTTTGATTATTTCTTATAAATTTCTTATCAACCTTTAAACTATTCTGTTTCTTTTCAGCCATTTGAATATCCTCTTCCCCATTGAAATGTTTCAAATACAGAAGATGAGAATTTTATTCTTTTACCTAGTACTAGTAACTACTTTCAAATTAGAAAATTTCTCTTACTGAAATAATTATATAGTAGTGTCACACACCTGTATCTGTAGTTGTTGATGATACTTCCAAGGTATTTTTCAAGCATTGCATAATTCAGCAAACAGGTTCATCTGAGGATCCGAAGGCTAGTGTCTTTACTTGGTTGGTGGTAAGCAGTAACATTGAACATGCACTTGGCACTTGCTGAGTGAGGAAGTTGCTGCAAGCCACCCTTGCAGACATGGAGTTGCATAACAGTGTTATGCCCCTGCTCTTCTTTGTCAGGCTGGTCACATTTAATCCTGTATTAATGATGAAGTGTGCTGTGTGAAAAAACACCTAAGGTTTTCTGATGAAGCTCTGCATGGCCAAACATAGGATTAAGGAATTCAGGATTGAAACACTTGGTGTATTTTGTACTCATTTGTATTTCATTAAGAGTTTGTTACATTTACTGACTCCTTTTGTTCACTGATCACCCATACACGTTAGTTTAAAAGTGCATATCTTAAAAAAGAGAGCAAAAATTAGCTCTCCCTTAGTTTTCCAGATTCCCTTCTCCAGGGATATTCAGACGTAAGTCTTTAAAAGAAAAACACGAGTAATGTAAAATCAGATATGAATAATCAGTTTCCTGGCATAAGCATAGATTGCCGGATGCATTAATATCCGGGTGGAATTTGACATTAAAATGAGCACACTTGTTTATGTAACTGACTGTTGTCAAGAAAAATGCAAATATACAAAAACTTCCTGTTTTAAGTTTAAAATGTGTATCATAAGAAATGACATAGTACTGAAATTTATTTAAAGTTCTTTGTAAATCAGACTCATAATTTTGTCTTGCCCTGTTTTTACTGTTTTCAGTCTCATTGTCCACTGCCTGTTACCTTGCCTCCACAGCTTTTGCTTGCATCCCTCCTTGATATGAAGAGAGTATCTTCTCTTTCCATAATTTAAGATTCCCAGTTGGAATCCTCTCACTGCTAACTTAATTGAATAAGATAAACAACAATAGCATAAAAAGAAGTATGTTTCATTTATTTTAGAAGAGCTGTCTTATTTTCTCTACGCCATTTATTTCCAGATTTTAAAGTGTTTTAAAAATTATCAACCCTTTGTGTTTGTCAGATTCTTTTCCCCCTCTCTTCAGTATGGAGTATCAGCATGGTAGGCTATCCTCGGCTTTATTCGTATAATGGAGAGGTAGCTTCTCATTTTGTGGTTTTTCTTGTTGTTCTTGATAACTTCATAACCATTTAATTGCTTTTAAAAAATCAACCTGTCTTGGAACCTGTCTTGGATTACCTGTATTCTTATGTAATTTTATGTAAAGTACTATAATTTTAGGTAGTTAATTTTTTAAATTAAGACTAATATTTAAAAAAATAATCAATAGACTACTAGTTTAAAAGCAGTTTTGGGTTTACAGAAAATTGAGCAGATAGTACATATTACCACCCCCTTCCACTCATAGTGTCCTGTTACATCTTGTATTAGTGTGGTACATGGTACAATTGATAAACAAATAATGACATGACATATTATTTTTAACTGAAGTCAGTAATTTACATTAGGGTTCACTCTTTGTGTTATCCCGTTCTGTGGGTTTTGACAAATGCCTGGTGTTGTGCATTTCACCATTACAGTATTGTACAGAATAGTCTCACTGCCCCTAGAAATTCCTGTGCTCTATTCATCCCACACTCCCTCTCCCCACAGTGAAACCTCTGGTGACCACTGATATTTTTCCTGGCTCCATAGTTTTTCCTTTTCCAGAATGTCATATAGTTGGAATCATAACAGTGTATAACCTTTTCAGATTGGCTTCTTTTACTAAGCAATATACATTTAAGTTTCCTCCATGTCTTTTCTTGGTTTGGTAGCTCATTTCCTTTTATTGAAGAATAATATTCCACTGTATGGATATACAACAGTTTATCCAGTCACCTTTTGAAGAACATCTTGATTGCTTCCAGTTTGGGGCAGTTATGAATAAAGCTGCTATAAACCTTCATGTACAGATTCTTGTTACTGTTTTTGTTCCACTGATCTATTTGTTCTTTCGCCAGTGCTACATTATCTTGATTATTGTAGCTTTATAGTAAGCTTCGAAGTCTGGTCATATCAGTCCTCCGACTTTGTTCTTCTTCTTCATTATTGTGTTGGCTCCTCTGGGTATTCTGCCTTTCCATATAAATTTTAGAATCATTTGGTCAATATCCACAAAATAACTTGCTAGGGCTTTTATTGGGATGATTTTTGTACTCTGTTCTTTTTTTCATTGTATGCCACATGGAAGGGAATTAGGAAAAATAAAACACTGTGTGCAATACTTTGTTAAATAAGTTTATAAAGCAGTACAAATGGAAATCTTTGGATAACTGGCTACATTTATAGTAATAGAAATTCTAATGTTTCAAGTACTTAAATAGAGAAATGGAAGCCATTCAAAACTTGAGTGAAAGACAGAAAGTTTTTCCAAGACTTCATTCTTTTGCTGGTCCCAAGTTGGAAGAGGCTATATGAGTATGCGTTTACATCTATGTTTGCATATATTTGAAAATCAAAACATCAAATTAGGGGGAAATGTTTGGAAAGCTTATTGTGTTCTTTGTCTAATATACAAAGTAATATTATTAAGCAATTGAAGAAAATAAACATCCCAGAAGAAAAAGGAGCAAATGGTATGTGAATAAGTACTTTAAAAAAAGTAATAACAGCTTTATTGAAAGATAATTCACTTACCATACAATTTGTTCACTTAAAGGGCACATTCAGTGATTTTTGGCATGTTCACAGTTATGTGCAACTGTTACGACAGTCAAATTTAGAACATTTTTGTCAATTTAAAAAGAAACCAGAGGTGGCTTCCCTGATGGCACAGTGGTTAATGCAGGGGACGTGGCTTCGAGCCCTGGTCCAGGAAGATCCCACATGCCGGGGAGCAGCTAAGCCCGTGCGCCACAACTACTGAGCCTGTGCTCTAGGGCCCACGAGCCTCAACTACTGAGCCTGTGTGCCACGACTACTGAAGCCCGCGCACCTAGAGCCCGTGCTCTGCAACAAGAGAAACCACCACAGTAAGAAGGCCGCACACTGCAACGAAGAGTAGCCCCCGCTCGCCATAACTAGAGAAAGCCCGTGCACAGCAAAGAAGACCCAGTGCAGCCATAAACAAAGAGAGAGAGAGGAAGGAAGAGAGGGAGGGAGGGAGGAAGAAAGGAAAGAAAAGAAATGAAACGAAATGAAACCAGGGCTTCCCTGGTGGCACAGTGGTTACTGCCAATGCAGGGAACGTGGGTTCGAGCCCTGGTCTGGGAAGATCCCACGTGCCGCGGAGCAACTAAGCCCGTGCGCCACAACTACTGAAGCCCGCGCGACTAGAGCCCGTGCTCTGCAACAAGAGAAGCCACCACAGTAAGAAGGCCGCACACCTCAACGAAGAGTAGCCCCTGCTCGCCACAACTAGAGAAAGCCCGTGCACAGTAACGAAGACCCGGCACAGCCAAAATAAATTAATTAATTAATTAAAAAAAAAACCACCATATACACCTTAGCTATCATCCCTCTTTCTCCTTACCACCCCTCCAGCCTTAAGCAACCACTAATCTACTGTCTCTCTATGTATAGAGTTGCCCACTGTGAACATTTCATATAAATCAGATCTTGTAATATGTAGTCTTTTGTTTAAATTTTTAATCTCAGTACAGTGTTGTCAAGGTCCACTGATGTTGTTTCATGTATCAGTACTTGATTTCCTTTTTATGACTGGATAATATTTCACTGTATGGATATCTACTGCATTTTGCTTATTCATCATTTGATAGACATTTGAGTTGTTTATACCTTTTGGCTATTGTGAATAACAGTGAACATGAGTGTACAAATATCTGTTTTCATTCCTCCTTTCAATTCCTTTGGGTGTATACCTAGGAGTGGAAGTGCTGGTTCACATGGTAATAAGTTATTCCTTGACTTTAAAATTACAGCCATCTTAGTACATGTGAGATGGCAGGTATCTCATTGTGGTTTTGATTTGCATTTCCCTGATGACTAGTGATGATGTGTTTGCTGGTCATTTGTGTATCTTTTTTGGAGAATTATCTATTCAGATCCCCTGTCCCATAAGTGGGGTCTGGGCAAAAGGAAGCATCTGCCTCTTAGCTCTACTTATCTGAAACTTAGCCACAGCAACAAGTAGCTGGTGGTAGGATGAGAAATGCTGAGATCTTCCCCTTCTGGGGAGGTAATCTTGCAACTCAAGCCAGGCGAAGAGGGAGCTCAGGTTCTACCAGTCTGTAGTGAATTTGCTTTTTCTTGGCTGAGCTGAGAGCAGGAAGAGAATAGGATCTTGGTTCAAATACTTTCGGTTCTTGTTTTTCTTACTGAGTTTTAGTAGATTTTCTTAAATGAATGTTTTCTCAGTTTGTTGTGTGCTCTTTGGACTATTTCTAGGGCCTTGAGTGGTGATGCTTTTTTTTAAAATTTGTATCTGTTTCATGGCGGAGCAGGTTCACTGAACTCTTCATGCTGTCATGCTGGTGAGAAAAAAAATTAGGTTTCAAAAGCCTAGTAAAATTTTTAACCTCCCATTAATTGTTCTATATCCTTATAATGGGGTATTTTGCATCCATTAATTCCTTGAAAGTAAAAATTCAACACATACCTAAAGGTACTATATCATGTGCCTTGTAACATTAATCAGCTTTATTAAATATTAAATTACACGTTTTTCTTTATCCAAATATTATATTCTTCACTTGTTTTAAAATTCAAAAGCTTTAAGATGGTATCTAATAAATAGTTGTCTTCCTGCACCTGTCCTCTAGCCAACCAATTTAGCTCCCTAGAAATAATCAATAGTACTAATTTCTTATATTTTTTAATAGAGATCCTGTGTGTATGTGTATATATATATATGTATATATAAAAAACAAGTAGGGCTTCCCTGGTGGCACAGTGGTTGAGAGTCCGCCTGCCGATGCAGGGGACACGGGTTCGTGCCCCGGTCCGGGAAGATCCCACATACCACGGAGCGGCTGGGCCCGTGAGCCATGGCCGCTGAGCCTGCGCGTCCAGAGCCTGTGCTCCGCAACGGGAGAGGGCCGCAACAGTGAGAGGCCCGCGTACCGCAAAAAAAAAAAAAAGTAAATATGAATACATATTCTCTTTCCTTACCTTTTACGTTGTTGTTATGTTATATTTACCCAAATGGCACTATACCATACAACCCCATTTCTTTCTTTCTTTTTTTTTTTTTTGCCACACCCACGAGGCTTGTAGGATCTTAGTTCCCCAATCAAGAGATTGAACCCGGGCCCCCGGCAGTGAAAGCACCATGTCCTAACCACTGGACCGCCCGGGAATTCCCCATACAACCCCATTTCTATTCCTTGTTCCTCCTGTTCCCACCTTAGGTACTTTGGAATTTGTTCCAATGCAGCTTAAAGCACATCTTCATTTTTATGACTGCATAATTGATATTTAGTAATCAAAACAGCTCCATCTAATGAACATAAATGGATTATTTTGCCGTTATAAACAATGTTGCAGTGACCAATTTTGGTGATCTTGATAATTTTATCTGTAGGATTAGTTTTCAGAATTAACTAGAATTGATGATTCAAAGGGTATACCAATTTGTTGTTTTGACAGATTGTAACTTGTGCTCCATAGACATTATACCAGTAATGTTGAGTGGCTATTTCCCCACACCTTTCTTTTTTAAAAAAATATTTATTTTCGGGGCTTCCCTGGTGGCGCAGTGGTTGAGAGTCCACCTGCCAATGCAGGGGACACGAGTTCGTGCCCCAGTCCAGGAAGATCCCGCATGCCGCGGAGCACCTGGGCCCGTGGGCCATGGCCGCTGAGCCTGCGCGTCCAGAGCCTGTGCTCCGCAACGGGAGAGGCCGCAGCAGAGGGAGGTCCGCATACCACAAAAAAAAAAAAAAAAAAATTATTTATTTTGTCTGTACCAGGTCTTAGTTGTTGCACGTGGGGTCTTCATTTTGGCATGCAGGATCTTTAATTGCAGCATGAGGGCTCTTTGTTGCAGCATGCATGTGGGATCTAGTTCCCTGACCAGGGATTGAACACGGGCTCCTTGCATTGGGAGCACAGAGTCTTACCAGGGAAGTCCCCCCGCACCCCATGCCTTTCTAGGAGTTTGATAGCAACTTCCTTCCTTTCTTTTGTCTGTCTATACATGTAAGCATATATAAATTTTATACCTACACACATTTTTTCTGCACCAATTGTGAGACATATGTTGCAGATATGATAGCTCTATTACCCCTAAGTATTTCACTGTTTATTTCCTAAAACACAAAGGCAGGGCTTCCCTGGTGGCGCAGTGGTTGAGAGACCGCCTGCCGATGCAGGGGTCACGGGTTCGTGCCCGGGTCTGGGAGGATCCCACGTGCCGCGGAGCAGCTGGGCCGTGAGCCATGGCCGCTGAGCCTGCGCGTCCGGAGCCTGTGCTCCGCAAAGGGAGAGGCCACAACAGTGAGAGGCCCGCGTACCTCAAAAAAAAAAAAAAAAACAACAACACAAAGGCAGTCTACTACATAACCACATAACAGTAACCAAAATCAGAAAAAAAGCATTGATAGAATACACCTATCTAATCATCCAGTCCACAGATACCATTCATATTTCATCTGTTGTCCCAATTATGTCCTCTATAGCAAAGAAAAAAATTGCTTTTTGTCCAGAATTTAATCTAGGATCATTTAGTAACCTTTTCCACCTTCTTCAATTTGTAACATTCCTCCAACTTTGTCTTTAATGACCATGACAATTTAATAACATTTTTTATTATGTAAAAGTTCAAAATATGTAAAACTAGTGAATGTAGCATAATGAACCCCTTTGAGTTCCGTCACCAGCTTCATCAGATAAACATATGGCCATGCTTTTCATTTACATGCTCACTAACCCATTTTTTCCAAACACATACATATATACACATAATAGGTTATTTTAAAGCAAATTTAAGACATTGTTTTATGCAGGCCATAAGTATTAAGCAATGCCTAAAAGCACAAAGGAGAAAGTAAAAATAAATGTTAACATAAATTACCTCATGGACCACCATCCAGAAATAGTAATCAGTAACATTATATCTAGCATGTATAGCTAGAAGTATGAACAGATTGGTAATAGAAGATGAGAGTATGAAAATATTTGGAACTTACACAGATTAGCTATTTCTACCAGAAATGGAGAGAAGAGTGAAAGGCTGGTGTTGGGACATCAGCGATTATATACCCAAGCCCTTGTAACTTTTATGTGGGCTGGAATGTATAGAAATTCTACATGGAAGTATTTTTGTCAGTCATAGGTATTCAGCTAAACAATTAGGCTTTGCATGATTTGCGAAGTAGTTTTGTTTTGTTTTTACCTAGAGGATTTCCACTCTCAGAGATTTTATTAGTCAAAGTATCATTGTAAATTTGTTTGTTTCTTGTTCCTTTGTCCTCCTAGGTAGTTTCAAAAAAGTCAAGCATTTGACCAGTTAATACTATAAAGTTTACTTAACCCTTGAGATGCATTAATTGCAGAATTTGTAATCTTATGGCAAGTAAAATTCAGCTGTAATTATTTTGACTCTCTAGGTCCATTGCATTTCCATATATATGAGTCATCTTGTCAGTTTCTACTCCCCAACTAAAAGCCCATTGGAAATTTGATTGGAATTGCATTCAATCTGTACATGAATTTGGAGAGAATTAACTTATTAATATTGGGTCTTCTATGAGCATTGTATATCTAGTTGTTTAAATTTCCTTTAATGAGCCTCAGCAGTGTTTTTATACTTTTGAAATTGTCAAATTTATCCCAATTTCATTTTTTATGCTATTGTAAATTATACTGTTTTTTAAATTTTATTTTCTTGTTACTAGTATATAAGAATACAGTTGATTTTTATTTGTTCACCTGATATCCTACTGCCTTGTGAAACTCAGTAGTTGTGCTACATTCCTTACGATTTCTGTATAGAGAGATAATCATGCCATGAACATTAAAGACACTTTTATTTCTTCTTTCCAATTTATATGAGTTTTGTTTGTTTCTTTAAAACTTTTTTTTTTTTTCTTATTGTACTGTCTAGATCTTGCAGAAGTTGTCAGTTTGGGGTAAAGGTGTTCAGTCTTTTCACCATTAAATATGGTGGTTGATGTAGGGGTTTTTTTTAGATTCCCTTTATCAGCTTGAGGCAGTTTTCTTCTATTTCTGGTTTGGCTAGAGTTTTATCATCACTGAATTTTGAATTTCGTTAAATGCTTTGTTTAGATCTGGTAAGATGATCATATGGCTTTTCTTATTTTGTCTGTTAATTTGGTGAATTACATTGATTTTTCAAATGTAAAGTCAACTTTGCATTCCTGGAATAAAAGCCACTTGGTTGTGATTTATTATACTTTTTTGTTTCTGTGTTCATGAGGGATACTCATCTGTAGTTTCTTTTTTCTTTTCTTTCTTTTTTTTTATTGGTAATGTCTTTGTCTCATTTTGGTATCTGGGTAATTTTGTCCTCATAAAATGAGTTGTTACCACTTCCTCTGTTTTCTGAAGTGTATCACATACAATTAATAGTATGTGTTTTTTAGGGAATTCCCTGGCGGTCCAGTGGTTAGGACTAGGCGCTTTCACAGCCCGGGGTGGGGGCGTGAGGGGGGTGTCAATCCCTGGTCATGGAGCAAAAATCCCGCAAGTCATGTGGTGTGGCCAAAAAAAAAAAAGTATGTGTTTTTTAAGTGTTTGATAAAATTTACCTGTGAAGCCATATGGAGCTTTTTAATGAAAAGGATTTTAAGTAAGAATTCAATTTTTTGTTAACTGACGGGGCTATTGAGATTTGCTATTTATTTTTAAAGAACCAATTTGGGGGAATTCCCTGGCGGTCCAGTGGTTAGGACTCTGCGCTTTCACTGCCGAGGGCTTGGGTTCAGTCCCTGGTCAGGAAACTAAAATCCCACAATTCGCACCGTGTGGCAATCAATCAATCAGTCAATAAGTAAGTGGGTTTTTTTTTAATGTTTAAAAAGAAAAAAAAAAGAACTGATTTGGCATTGTTGGTTTTCTCTGTTGCTTATCTGCTTTCTACCGTGACAGCATAGGAGTGGTTGCCTGAAGCTGGCCAGAGGAGGATGATTTACTACAAAGGGGCATAAGAGGTGTTTGGGATGATAAAAATATTCTGTATCTTCATTTTGGCAGTAATTACACCGGAGTGTATTTTGTCAGATATCATTGAATATGTACTTAAAGTTAGTGCATTTTATTGATTGTAAGTTATGCCTCAGTAAATTGATTTTGAAAGTTATAAATAATTCATCTGGAAATGATTTTGTGATTTTGCTTGGATCACTTAGAGTTTTGATTTTTTTTAATAACAAGTGCCACTTAAAGATTCTAGAGAATTAAATTATATTAAGAGGTAAATTTTTTATTTTACCATTTGAATGTTGTAGTAGAAAGCTAAATTTGAGACTGTGCTGTAAGGTATGTTGAAAATATTTATTTTAAGATTATGAATTATATAGATTAAAGCTTAAAGGCAACTAGCACTTTTTAGTGTGCTTTAAGTAACCTGTTAGGAGGAATTTCAGGCCATATTAAATTTTTTCCCATGCCTAAAACACTTTTTTTCCCTCTCTGTTGGTAAATCATGTTAGTGTTTTTTTCTGAAATTGTGACTATTGAGTGCCATTATATTTTAGTAGTTAAGTGTCTGGACTTCAGAACTGGATGACCTGTGTGTGCCTCCTGCTCGCTCCACTTCACTGATTATACAGTCTTGAGCAGGTTCTTCATGCAAGTTCTTTCCTATGTCAAATTATTTCTTATATTCTTTGGATCAAATAGTTTATTTCTGTCTCAGAACATTTTAGATTTAATTCTCCAAGGTTATTGTCTTATAATAAGAACACAGTATTGCCTCAATTTCAATTGCATTGATTGTTATCCCGGCAAAGTGTCTGTTATTAAACCCCTAAGACAGTTTTTGTGTATACATAATAACCCTCTGTAACTTTAATGTTTAGAATTACTTAACATGATGTGATTTAGCAGGTAATTTATATTACTGCTTTTCTAATGTAAGAATATATGTTATTTACTATATTATAAAAAACCATGCTTTCTTATAGTTGGCTTTATTTTTCTGGCAATAGAATGTTACAGAACAGTGAAGTGTGGATTATTTGGAGGTAATATTGTAATATGGAGCATAGATTACATTCATAGAACTCCATTCAAAAGAATGTAAGGAGCAACAGCAGATTCTGAGCAAAGGATTATAACTATACATTATTTAATAACATTGGGAAATAATCTTCTGCCTCTTAATGAACACACTATCAAAATACTAAGTATTTTTCTTTTTTATAGAGGTCAGATTGATTTTTAGGATTAATTAATATTGTTTGTTGCTTTCTCTAACTGGGATAAGATCATAGCTTGGGGCTTCCCTGGTGGTGCTGTGCTTAAGAATCCGCCTGCCAATGCAGGGGACATGGGTTCGAGCCCTGGTCTGGGAAGATCCCACATGCCACGGAGCAACTGAGCCCGTGCGCCACAACTACTGAGCCTGCGCTCTAGAGCCTGCGGGCCACAGCTACTGAAGCTGGCGGGCCTAGAGCCCGTGCTCCGCAACAAGAGAAGCCACCGCAGTACGAGGCCCGCGCACCGCAAAGAAGAGTGGCCCCCGCTCGCTGCAACTAGAGAAAGCCTGCGCGCAGCAACGAAGACCCAACGCAGCCCAAAATAAAATAACTAAAATACATTTATTTAAAAAAAAAGATCATAGCTTAATTCCTTTTGTGCATGTGCTTGTATCTTAAGTTCTTTAAATCATCTATGTGTTATCAAGTTACTGTGATCTAGTAATTACTAAACTATATTGTCAATACAATATTTACTGCATGCCATATACTCTGGTAAACCATTGCAAAACAGTTCAAAAAGGTATATAATGAAAAGTAATTTACCCTAACATTGCCCTACCAAAGCCTAGTCCTTTTCTACATGAAACTACCATTACTAGTTTATGGTTAATAGTCTCAGTATTCTATATCTGTGCAAGTATATCCAGTACATCTATGTATCCCTCGTTTTGAAATAAACCTGAGACAACATATTCATGCTATTTTGCATATAGTCTAGAGATTGTTTCCTTTAAGCATAGTTGTGGTGGCTCTGTGACACCTATAACCCCTAGAAAAAGACCCATCTCTTTGGATAGAGCCCATACCTGCATAGTTCTTGTGGTTTGCGTATATAAACAATATTAGGAATTTGGCTCTTGATGATGACACTATACAAGAGACTTTTTGATATGATGGAAATGTCCTATGTCTCTGCTGTCCAGTTTGGACTTGTGTAGCTATTGATCACTTGCAATGTGACTAGTACAATTGAACAGAACTTTTAATTTTTTTACATTTTAATTAAATTTAAATAGTCATATGTGACCAGTAGCTACCATATTGGACAACTCAGGAAGCATCATGGTATAATGAAGCTCTAGGGTTAGATATACCTAGGTGTCAATGTTGGTCTTGCTGCCTCCTATTTAGCTGCTCTTGCAACTTACTAAACCTTAGTTTCTCATACACACAGTGCTTTCTCCAAAGAATAATACACGTACAGAACTGTCATCATATAGAAAGATTAGATATATGTATTCCAAAGTGATACACGTGGAGAAGGAGAGAAATGGTCAAAAGAGAATATAGCCTTATCAAGAATGTTTTACTATTTGTCAGAGTAATTGGTTTGAGATGTTACTTATGTGTATAAAATTAATATTTAGAAATTCATTTTTTTCTCGAGTATTCCTACATGGTTGCTCAGCCATGAAAAAAATATTTGAGTCTGTGTTTCCATAAATGTCATCTTCATGTATTTTTTGCTACCTAATTCACTCAAATATAGATATAGGAGATAGATCTAATGTTATTCTTTTTAAATGCTACATAGAACAGAATCATTTGGACATGCTATTGTATATTTATCCTTTCATTACCCCTTGGTGCTTCCAACTCTCACTATTAAAAACAGTATTATATTGATCATCCTTGTTTATAGGTTTATAGTAAGACGTGATATTGCTAAGTCATAGAATATGGGCATGTAAAATAATGCCAAATTGGTTATCATTTTGCATGTCCACCTCTTTATGTAAGTCTAGCTTTTCCATATCCTCGCAAATATTAATGTTGTGTTTTATGCCTATTGATTAGTAACTTTGGATTTTAACCTGGATTTCCTGAAACTATAGTGTACTATGTTATAGTATAAAAGTAGTAACATTAGATAATAAGTTGGAAAAGAAGCTTTAAACATAACCAAGTATGTATACAAATTTTATATATGATAAAGATGGAGAGTAAAATTTCAAATAAGCGAGGAAAGAATGGGCAGTCATACTTTTTTACCCCTGTCCTCTGTATCATTATTGGAAGGTGTGAAACAAGGGCCTACTCATCCATAACTCTGAACAGGCTCACTCTTTGTCTTTACATCATCAGAACTGATTTTATTAAGGCCTTTATCCCTTTAAATCACTTGCCAAACAAAGTCCAGAATTCCTAGGTGATACCTCAACACCCACCCCCATACTCCAATCCCAGTATAGCTCTGTGGGCAGTGAGACAGTTTCTTCCTCCAGCAGGTACTCCCCAGTTCTTCTCCCGTTTCAATCTTCTGTTTAGTGTTCAGGGTACTTAGTAGTGTCTGAAAAAATTTTTACTCACTTGTTCTCTACCTTGAGGGTAAGCTACCTGAAGGCCAGAATTTTTGGTTGTTTTCTTCACTGCTGTATTCCCAGCCTGTCCACCTGTGGGTTTTCAGTAAATAATTGGGAATAACTAACATAATAAATAATAAACATTTATGGAATAACTTTATTCAGTAACTGGTATTGGAAAAAAGTTGTTAGGTCCTTATCTCACATGATTCCCAAAAGTAAATTACACTTGGGAGAAAGCCACAAAACCTAACAAAACAACTTATAAAAGCTATAGAAGCAATACATGTTCTTAGAGTATGGAATCCACTGTTAGATGCATGTAGTTTTAAGAAAAGAATTCATTTGATTTATAGCTAATAACTAAAAGCTGGCATTTTCAACTTTTTTTCTTTCCTAACAAGTTGATTTGTTGAATTATACTTCTGATAAGCTGGTCGTATCATTCTATTTTACCTAAGATACAGTGGCTTCCTTTCAATTGTTTAAAAAATATACTATTTCCACGTTATATTAATAAATGCATTGGGCTTCCTTGGTGGCGCAGTGGTTAAGAATCCACCTACCAAATGCAGGGGACACGGGTTCGAGCCCTGGTCCGGGAAGATCCCACATGCCGCGGAGCAGCTAAGCCCGTGCGCCACAACTACTTAGCCTGTGCTCTAGAGCCCGTGAGCCACAACTACTGAGCCCGTGAGCCACAACTGCTGAAGCCCACGCACCTAGAGCCCGTGCTCCGCGACAAGAGAAGCCACCGCAATGAGAAGCCCGCGCACCGCAACGAAGAGTAGCCCCCGCTCGCCGCAACTAGGGAAAGCCGCATGCAGCCACAAAGACCCAATGCAGCCAAAAATAAATAATAAATAAATAAATATTTTTAAAAAGTAAATAAGTAAATGTATTTGCTGCCATAATGTATTATCTGGACTATTTAATCATTTTTATGTGTGATATAACTAAATAATTAATTACATTTCTTGCTGTCTCCCCAACTCTGTGCCATTTTCATTTTTTTTGTTCCCTAAAAGTGCCTCTTATACTCTGCACATTGGTGCTTCATGAACATCTACTTTAGTCCACTTACCAACCAAGCAATTAATCTTAAGATCCAAGTAGAAGCTACATTGCAGTGGACTTACTTTTATATTGCACATGTGCTCATTTTATGCTTTCCCCCTCTTCTTACAGTTCTCGACATGGCAAGACATGTGCCACTCTATCGAGCTCTGCTAGAATTGCTCCGGGCCATTGCTTCTTGTACGTGCATGGTGCCCCTATTGTTGCCTCTTTCTGCAGAGAATGGTGAAGAGGAAGAAGAACAGTCAGAGTGTCAAACTTCTGTTGGTACATTATTAGCCAAAATGAAGACCTGTGTTGATACCTACACCAACCGTTTAAGGTACTATACTTTGTTCATTTCTTTTGACCTTGGCTTTTACAATCTTTTTTAAAATAGCTTTGTTGGTTTTTAAAAAATGATATATGCTAATTAAACACACATATGCACAAGCAGTACATAAAACTACAAAGAAAAAGTATCCACCAAATCCTACACTCAGAAACATTTAACAGTGGCTTATCAGACATCGCCCTATGCGATCTTATAGCTATACATAGAGTTTTTCTTAAATGCTATCACATTGTACCTATTATACAGATAGATGCTAGTTTTACTCGATATTGAGGTGAAAGACACCTTCACTCTCAGTAAATACATATTGCTGATACTGTTCTTAATATTTCTGATTATGCATTGTATATAGATGCTGTATTTTACTTAACCATCTATTAGTGGACATTTGGGTTATTTCTAATTTTTAATAACCTGTGACATACATCTTTTGGGACTTGCAGAAATCTCTGCAGAGTAGATTCATAGAATTAGAACTGTTGGCTTTATGAACTACTAGTTTCATTTTGGTACATATGTTATAATTCATGCTATAATGTTTTTTAGAAGGTAGAGGATTCGGTATTTATTTGTTGAAGTTATAGTAAAGTTAGTATTTTATCTTCGTGGAAAATTGAATTTTTAAATGAATCTTTGGTTAAGTTTATACCTTGCTAGAAATCAGATGATGAGTCCTCTTATCAAAAACTTTTTTAAAAACCTTTTCCTGGTAACCTTTTTCATTCTCTTAGCAGAATCTGTTTAATGGTTGTCAGTTTTACTTAAAGATGGCATAAATTCTGATGTTTGCATAAACATTCAGAATTAGGCTAGAGGAAGCTTATTTCTTTGTTAGTGGTCTTTTGAATCAGTTAATCTTCTTTACCATCTTTGCAATATATTTGTCCTACCTGTTCTCACTTATTTTTTTAGTAGCCTAAAATTTGAGAAACTCAGTATACATCAAATGATGGCAAAGAATTGGTCATTGGAGGAATAGTTTTTGTCAGCTTTCATTTTTCAGAAGAAATCAACTTCTCAGATTATTCTGACTCTTTTAGCTTTATTGTACTGTCATTTTCACTTTAAAAACTAGTGGCTCACTGCCAGGCAGTAAGAATCATGAATTAGAGAAGAGATTAAAGAAGAGCCAGTTGGTAGCGATATAAAAAGCTGTAGGTTCATACTCTTTTACCAGGGAGGGAAAATGTAAAGGTATATTTTCTTTGATAGTGTGAGACTTTTTTATGTTGTAGAGAAGAAAATAATATTATCTTTGGTCCCATCCTTCATTATGGCAAAAATCTTTCTAACTGGTAACCTAGGCAGCTAACATAATTATACAAAAATAGTGTGGTATTATCAGACTAAAGATCTGATTTTCTAACTGAGCTAAGTGAATGGAATTTGTACACCCAGAGTGCCTTTTTTTGCTGCTTTTCTTAATGTATATCCTGTTCACATAACATGCAGTATAATTTCTTAAAAATTAAACTTCTGCATGAAATGTATTAATGATTCACTACAAATATTTAATTGCAGATAGAGGATAACTGAGTTTCAGTTAACAGGAGCTCTTTATTTTTCTACTTGGTTACCTGGAAAAAAAAATTCTTTAAAATCTTTCACCAAGAAAAAAAACACTTCAAACTTTTAAATTCTGTACCAGCAAAACATGCATGTAGGCGGCTTCCCTGGTGGCGTAGTGGTTGGGAGTCCACCTGCTAATGCACGGGACGCAGGTTCGTGCCCTGGTCCAGGAAGATCCCACATGCCGCGGAGCAGCTAAGCCCGTGCGCCACAACTAGTTAGCCTGCGCTCTAGAGCCCGTGAGCCACAACTGCTGAAGCCCACACACCTAGAGCCCGTGCTCCGCAACAAGAGAAGCCACCACAATGAGAAGCCCGCGCACCGCAACGAAGAGTAGCCCCCACTCGCCGCAACTAGAGAAAACCCGCACGCAGCAATGAAGACCCAATGCAGCCAAAAATAAATAAATTAGTTAATTTTTTAAAATTTAAAAAAAAATGCACATAAAGATTATAATGACTGTTCACAGAGATCATTTCATTTTTTATTTTATCTTTACAGTGACCCTGTGCAGTTAACTATTTTTTAAAGCTATTTTACTGATGAAGAAACACTAGAGTTTTGTATTAGGGTTTGAATGTGCCTCTTCGTCAAGATTCCTCATGATATCTGTTATTTTTTTATATATGTGTAGAATACAGCCTCTGTTATAAAAAGAAGCCAGCAAAGACGTACATGTTATAACGTCCCTAATTTCCTATCAAGGTTTGGCACCTTGAGAATTCACTTTCCACTTCACAGAAAGAGAGGAAAATCTACTCTTTTCCAGCCTGTCAAAACTTAAATGTATTTCTTTTCATATTTTCATCAGAATAGAACTCTAATAAAGAGAACAGTATAGTCCAATTTCCTATAAAGTTTATACCCACAGAAGTTGGTCTAAATTTATTTTTAACACTGTTTCAAGATGCAAAGCTTCTCCCTCCCCCCTCCCCTCTACCTGCCTACCTGATCCCCACTGTATTTAAAAACAAAAACAAAACCCAGGATACTCTGAGAAGACGATGGTCAAGGCAAATTACGTTCTGTTTACATATCACTTTTAGGATGTGTTTTAGTGCTTCATCAGGGTTTGGAGTTATGACTTTAAAAATAATGTGTAGGTATACCCCAGCTCAGAACATTTTTGCATTATTTTTGTCTCTTTTTCTCTCAGTAAGAAATAAGGCGGGTGGGGGGGATGCGTTGCCTGTGGGTGATTCCCTGGGAAGTCCTGGCCACATCTGCACCTGGGGGCTCAGGGGGGAATAAAGGTAAGGGTAGATAGAGTACATCTATTTAGTATAGGTTTTTCTTTTTTTTTTAAAGCAAGAAAGCAAGTACTAGTTTACTAATTATGTTTATGTATATTATTGTATTGCCTTGTTTTCTTCTCGTTATTTCTCATTTGTTACTCTTTTTTTTTCTTTCTTTCTAAAAGCCAGGCATACACGAAAGGCATGCAGTTTTTTCCCTCAAAATGAAAATTTAACATAGCACAATTTGGTCATTTTAGATAAAGAAAAAAAGATAGATTCTCTATGTAATTTGCAGGTCTCTGGATGATAATTGTGTTTACATATAATGATTTACATTGATATTATTTTTTCTGTATATGTTATACATACAATTTTTATCTTTTTTGGATGAAAGAAATTAAAATGTTTTGCCCAAATCTAAAGAGGAAATTTACTTTTACTGGTTGGAATAATCTAATTAAAAGTATCCTATCTTGAGGACAATGCTTAAACCCAACTAATTTTGATCTCAAAATTCAAAGAATGATAGAGATGATATAGGTTAGCTGACTCTCCCCTCCAAGCCTGAAACCTTCTATAAGAGGAAATAGGAAAATATCATTAAGAAGCTGAAAAGGCAGATGATTTACTTTGCTTTTATCTAATTTGTGTTTTAGAAACTTGCGCTTATATTCAGATAGGTGAGATCTGGCCTGGTCACAAGAGCATTACTGATTTGTTCATTTAACAGATGTTTATTGAATGTTCATGAGAGCATAACAAGAAAATTAGGTCTTTTTCTAAGGGACTGACAGATAATGGGGGAAACAATAACTAGGCAGTTTCAATAACACAGTACATGGCATATTGGAAGTTTAAAACATTACTGGAGGATCAACCCAGATTTGGAAGCCCAAAGAATACATAAGAATTGGCTAAATAAAGAGGAGCAGGGGCCTGGTATACCAGGCTGTGTGAAGAATGTTAGGAGTGAAAGAAAGCATCACGTATTCAGGGAAATGTAGAGAATAAAGAAGTTTGGTGGGTTTCCCTGGTGGCGCAGTGGTTGGGAGCCCGCCTGCCGATGCAGGGGACGCGGGTTCGTGCCGCGGAGCGGCTGGGCCCGTGAGCCATGGCCGCTGGGCCTGCGCGTCCGGAGCCTGTGCTCAGCGGCGGGAAGGGGCCACGACAGTGGGAGGCCCGCGTACCGCAAAAAAAAAAAAAAAAAAAAAGAAGAAGTTTGGTGTGCCTGGGTGTCCTTCGGGTGGGAGATAGGGGTGGGAAATGAGGCTAGAGAGGAAAGCAGGGGCTTGAAGAACTTCATAGTTACCTACTCTTAAATGTGAGGAGCCATTGAAGGGATTTCAGCAGAGATCTAATCAGATCTGCATTATAAAAAAGATTGTCTTGCAGTGTAGCTGAATGGTTAGGGTGGGAGTTAGAACAAGACTAAATTGCCATGGAAGAGATTTCATCCTTTCTATCTTGACAGTTGAGCTGTTTGTGTCCTCTCCCATCCTGCCATTCTGGGGACTGAGAATTTGAGTCTATTAGCATTCTTGCTCTAAAATTATGGACTTAATAGAAAGTTAGTTCCTAGGTAGAAATCCTGTCTATGTTTCAGGTGTTTGACTTTAAAAAAGAAATAATATAACTCAGGCTTTAAATTACTTATTAATTACATTATTCTGCCTATGTGTTCGTATCAGTGACTGCAGATTTATCCCTGGGGATCTCCTTCAATAAAGTGTAAGTGCTATCGAATAAATGGTTTTCGGAGCATGGTTTCCTTTGTTAACATACCAGAATCTGAAGTCTAATCCTACACAGAAGTTCTCCGGTACTAATCCTACTAGGTTATTTTACTGAAGACAGAAAACAGTCATCTGTTGGCTTGACAGAGGCTCAGAATCATTAGCAGAGAATCTAAAATCTTTTATATTAAGGTTCAGGAATGACAGGGTGAGACTACGTTCATGTTCATACAATTTTTCTATTTCCTTAAAGCTGTCATCCAGCTAAAGTTGTATATGTGGAAAACTTAATGACAGTAAGTAGGCTTTAGATTTAATTTTTCTGGAGCCTTTTGTCTATATTATTTTAGAATTCATCTTAAAGAGGAAACTTCACATTACTAACATATCAGAAGGACCAGTATCATTTGCCATAAATAGAAGATAAGTCTAAAAATGAATAAACTAAACTTTAAAAATTAGTGTCTGGGACTTCCCTGGTGGTCCAGTGGTAAAGAATCCACCTTATGGGCTTCCCTGGTAGCGCAGTGGTTGAGAGTCCGCCTGCTGATGCAGGGGACACGGGTTCGTGCCCCAGTCCGGGAAGATCCCACATGCCGCGGAGCAGCTAGGCCCATGAGCCATGGCCGCTGAGCCTGCGCGTCCGGAGACTGTGCTTCACAACGGGAGAGGCCACAACAGTGAGAGGCCCGCGTACTGCAAAAAAAAAAAGAATCCACCTTACAAGGCAGGGGACGTGGGTTTGATCCCTGGTCAGAGCTAACATCCCACATGCTGCAGGCAACTGGGCCTGTGTGCCACAACTACTGAGCTCATGCACCTCAACTAGAGAGCCCACGTGCTGCAAACCACAGAGCCCAAGTACTCTGGAACCCATGCGCCACAACTACAGAGCCCATGTGTCCTGGAGCCTGTGCGCCACAAATAGAGAAGAGAAAACCCACACGCCACAACTAGAGAGAAGCCCACGCACCACAACGAAGCGCCCAAGTGCCGCCATGAAAGATCCTGCGTGCCTCAACAAAGATCTCATGTGCTGCAATTGAGACCTGATGCAGCCAAAAATAAATAAATAAATAATAAATTAATAAATCTTAAAAAAAAAAAAAGTTTAGTGTCTGACTCCAGACCTGTTTTGTGTTTTAAGAAGGAAGATGTAACAATGCTAAGAAATTACCAAAGGCTTACTGAGACCTTTCTTTTCTTTGTAAAGAGACTAGTTTTCTCACTCTTCGATTCAGTTAACTAATACCATGTCTAATTATCACTTAATGTTTTCTCACGCTTTGAGAAACTTTATTAATAGGATATATCTTCAAGTCCTCTAAAAGTAATGGCATTTTGCAAATATAAACTAACAAAATTAAAAAGGAGAAGAAATGGGATGATGTATGTCCATTGACTGTCTTACTCTCTTTCCCCCTTTTATCTGTGCTTAATTGGGAGAAACGAAAGTTAGCAGAAGCCCAACTAGCCTTGCTTTTGTTTTAATGTGGCTACAATTTAGAGTGGTATTTTGATTCTCATCCTCACTCTCCTATGGATGAGGATTAGTTTGGTGACAGATAATTACAGTATTCTGATGGGGTTGGTATTAGTGTAAACCAGAGCACTATTCAAGGAATAAATGTATATACTTCTAGTTTATTATGTTCATCTTTCCTGGCAAGATTAACCTGTTGACATGGCAAGGTGGCACCTAGGAGTGATTTATTGTGATTTAGTCTGTCTTTAAAAAGTTGTTAAATATTTACTGTACAAATTGCATTAAGAACTTCCTAAAGATGATGATACTTTAATATTCTTTTACTCATGATTCTATATTTTACTGTCTACCACCTCTCCAAATAAGTCCTCTCAAGATTCACAATTTGCAATAACTGCTTAGAGTTAATTTGAATCTAATGGTTAACATAAATATACTGATTAATATTGCTGTTGGCTGATTATTAGTAAACATTTATATTAAGATAAATCAAGGATAACATTCCTAACTGAAGACTAGGCAAAAGTGTATTGCTTCAAAATAGAGAATTTTTAGGGCTTCCCTGGTGGCACAGTGGTTGAGAGTCCACCTGCCGATGCAGGGGACTCGGGTTCGTGCCCCGGTCCGGGAGGATCCCACATGTGCCCGTGAGCCATGGCCGCTGAGCCTGCGCATCCGGAGCCTGTGCTCCGCAACGGGAGAGACCACAACAGTGAGAGGCCCGCGTACCGCAAAAAAAAATTAAAAAATAAATAAAATAAAATAGAATTTTTACATTCAGCACTTTCCAACTTTTGTCTCAAACAGACATTTAGATAATTAATTATGAGGACTTTTTCAGAAATTAATTTTTTTCTAAGTATATAATAACATGTTTTGTACACTGGTTTTATACCATTTTGAAAACATACCTTAAATGTACCTATACTTAGGCCATTTTCTAACATCATCTATCACTTAAAATTTAAACAAAATTGGAACATTTCATGATGCTATCATATGGAAATTTTGTACTTTTTTCTTGTTCAGTTGAAATTTTTTATAATAATTTGAACAAAAATAGGAAATGGTTGATTTAAATATTGGTTCTATTTAACTTCGTTTGCCTCATTAATATTGAGTAGCTTATTTACTTTATTTCAGAGAAATTATTCAGAAGCCACCTTAATAATCACTGCAATAAACAGATCAAAGGACTTCCAAAACAATAAAATTCTTTTGCCTGTCTATTGCTATAATAGACATGAAGAACAAAAAGTTTAACATTTGTCTATAAAGGATAAGTAGAATTCACTCCCTTGCATAGTTTTTGAAAACTTTATTACCATAAATGTTCCGTTTTTCAGGTGCCCTCAGTATAGCAATATTGACACTTTTCTTTCTTGCCTAATGCAGAAAAAAACCAGTTTTTCATTTATTTTATCCAAAAAGCCTTAATTTCTGTTTTTTTCTTTAGTTTTATAATTCGATGATTTTTGTGTTTAATACTTTTAATTTTTATATCTACAAGCAATGGAAGAAATAGTTCCCTAGGGGCCAAAAGAGTGGCCGGGGTGGGGGGTGATGGGGAGCACATGTGAGAATGACAGCATGATACAAAAGTAGGAGGTAAAGGATGTATAAAGGTGTAAGCAGTGTTTGTTAGACACATGCCAAAGACGGCCTGTGATTAGATGTTTACTGCACATAAGTCCAAGGTCACTACCACTTAATTTTATGCCAGTTATGAGAGATCAAAATCTGGTAAAAATGAATTTTCCTAACTGTCAGATTAATGACTTAGGCAGATAAAAGAAAAAAGTATTTCCTGAATTCCTTTTGTTCTGTCAGTTTGAAATAATTTTGATTAGTATAATATTTATGTTCCAGCCTCTATGTTTTTATTGATTTCCCTTCTTGTTTCTGAAGAATAAGCCAAACTGCTTTGAATTGTGGATAAAGTTATAATAAATATATAGTAGCATATAGTTGTGTAAAGAATACAAGGAATAATATTATAACCTAACTTTTGTGTAGGATATAGAGTTTCAGAAGTTCTTAGATGTGTATTACTAGTTTTTTCTGCTCTGTGTGGTAGACAAGAAAATATTCTTGTTCAACAAAGAATGAAACTATTACTTAGAGTTTAACATTTAAAAACTTACTAATAGGTAATAAATCTGGGATTTAGCTCCCCATTTTCCTGATGCCTGTAGTGTTCATTATCAAAAACAACATTTATGAAGAAAGAGGGACTTCCCTCGTGGTCCAGTGGGTAGGACTCCATGCTCCCAAGGCCGGGAGCCTGGGTTCAATCCCTGGACAGGGAGCTAAATCACACATGCAGCGACTAAAGATCCTGCATGCCGCAACAAAGATCCCTCATGCCGCAACTAAGACCCAGCACAGCCAAATAAATAATTTAAAAAAAAAAAAAAAGACAAGTTGATTGACCTGTAGTCCAGATACTTCTATTGTTATACCCCATTGCTACCTTTTACCAAAATTGTTCATTGATCACTAAGGTGTCATGCTTGTGTAATGGCTAGACTTCAGCTTTAGCTGATTCCTGAAAAACACTTAGATCAAGTACCAAAGTACAGCTTATTCTATTATTTAAGTGATTAACAAACATAAACTCATTAAAATTATAAATTGACTTAATACTTCTACCTCAGTAGCATAACATATAAAATGATTATTTATTCCTTGTCAGATTGCATTAGATGAGCTTTATGTTTCAAGATAGTTTCCACTATCTTACTTCTGACAAAATCTCAAGCAATCTTAATTGCTGAATTTGAAGTCTCTTGCTAAGTAAGATTTAGTTTGTAAATCTTTCTGGGCACTTCATGATAAGTAACCTGTCCCATAATATGTACAGGTTTTTAGAACTATAAGGGCCGCTCTTAAGAGTTCAGATAGTTCATATCCCCCTTTTTATAAATGAGGAAAACAAGGTCCATAAATACTGTGATTTGTTCCAAGGTGTCTGATGCTTAGTGGCAGAGAGCTATGATAAGACCTCAAATTTCCTAATGTCCCAATCAAGTATATTTATTTACTAAATTGAACTTAACTTCCAAAGAACAATTGGATTTATGCATCAGTGAATAATTAGAAATCGAAGTGTGAACTTATTTCTGATTTGGCTTTGGAAATTTAGGATACATTAAATAAAAAAATTTTTAATGTTGACAATGAAGTAAAATTTTTTAATTGAAAATTTTGCTTTTGATAATTAAAAAAGTATATATAAGAATGCAGATTCTACAGAATTTTTCTGATTTTTCTTTCGCTTATCTTTTTTCATTCCCCTGAAGAATTTTTGTTAGCACTATGATAAGATGTTAAAAGGCAGCATATTTCATTAGATATGCATAGCCATTTGATTTGTGCCTCAGTAATAATTACTAGATCACTAAGGTACACTAAGTAAGGTAAACTGTGTTTTATGGTCTGTAGAACGTGAGCTGGTAGCAACTTCATGTAATTATCACTTAAATGAAGATTAAGTCAGCTTTACCCATTTGAATTTTTTTTTTTGCTCAAAAGAATTAATAAAAACATTTTCTCTGAAAATTTATTAGTTATTGATGTATGTATTTTTCCTTTACTGTCTTTTCAAGCTGATTTGGTGTCTACTTGCATAGACTAGGGTGGTGTGTTGGAGATACAATTATTTTCTCTATGTTGCTGGAGAAGCCTCTTCCCACCCCCCCCAAACACCCTATTGTTTTCCATCTCCTGAATTTTGTTACTATCTTAGTATGTCCTGTATTTGTAATATCTTTAACTCCCTTGTCAAGAAGAAATTAAAGAGTTTATTTGCAAAACTCAATATTTAAATAACAAATAGCAAAAGCAACTCCTGCCTATTTATGACCAGTTGTTGATCAGCATTTTATTTTATATTCTTAAAAAAGAAAGAACTTGAAAGCAACTCTGTCACCTCCATTAATAAAGGGATTTGTGGCATCGGTAACGTAATACTTTAAACCTTTATATATGTATTGTTTCCACTTGAAATATAATTATCTAGTGTGAAAATTCATTTTGTTGCCCACAAAATAATCACAGTGTGAAAATGTGAGCCCTTCAGATTTTAAGTACCATTCTTGGTGAAATTCATCTTCTGCTGGCCATTTCAACCTGTGTTATCTCAAAATGAAGTCAAAGTACAGCCATAGTAGTTTGGTTTCACATTTGAGTAAGTGTGGCACTTCGTAGCCTCCTTGGAGTCGGAGCAAAGGCAAATAGTTTGTCCTTGATCTTGACTCCAGTAGACAAATAATCATATTTTGTATATTTAGTATTTGATAGCTTCACCAAAAATTTGAAAAAGGCACTTGCCACCAATCAAATAATCTTAATTGCTAATAAGGACGTGACACAAATGACTCTGTTGAGTGTAAGGTGTTCTCAACATTGAACTTCTCTTTAATAGCATTATTAAAGTAAGCATCCTTGATTGCCCTTTCCCTTAGCTATCCCAAAGTGTCTACCGGTGCAAAGTTCATCAGTTTTTAAAATAACTGAATTATCTTGTAGAAATACCCAATTCCTTTTTATCCAGCTAAGCAATAAGATTAGTGGATTTACTTCTTAAACGGCATATTTTCTATCAAACTCTCTTGTTTAAACTCCTTTAAGTTAGTTCCTTTAGGGCTTCAGTTGAGAAAGAATTTCAGTTCCAGTCCTCCTACATTTGTTTTCATTGGAAAAACATTTCCTATCTTTTCTTTTTCCTCTGTCTCTCAAACCTACAAAGTGAAAAAGGCCTGATTTCTTAGACAAGAAGCACTTGTTGCAACCATATATATATATTTTTTAAGTTTCTTTTTGTGATGACCTTGAACAAGTTCAGTGGTTCGTCAACCTTTTTTACTTGGTGGTGGAGACAGCAGTGCCAACATTTATTTTAATATCTCTTCTTAGCCTCAGTTGGATTGTCCCCTGGTGAAGCATATTACTTGTGGCAACTCCATTCCACAGCAGCACACAGTACCGTATTTGTCCTGTGATGTTTAATCTGACTGGAAAACTATTATATTTTTATCTAATCTAAAAATCAAGGTTTTATTTTCAAAGGCTTCTCATACCTCTGTTTTGAATATTCCCTTCTCTCCTATTGCTCATTTATGCTTCATTTAAGACAAAGAAGATTTTATTTTCTACTTTCATTTACATCATATTGAAAACTAAAACCAGTACTTCCATTTGGAAAGAATTTAAGTAAAAACAAAAGGGAATCTAGAGTTTAAAACTAAGCTTTAAAATAAACATGGAAAACATTCATCTTACAAAGGTCTTATCCCATTTAGTGGTGCATTTCAAAAATTATTTTCATGTTTTCTATAGACATTAGAAGCAAATAATTCTCCACAGTAATATTTTAAAAAATCTTTCTGCTTTTACTTTTAATTTTTTTTAAACTATAATTCCTGGCAAAGAGCTTTAGAACTGTGGAGTATGATATGGTGCATTGTTTTATAGGTAAATATAGAAGTTTCATTCTCTTGTAGTTTTAGAATCTGCCTCTAAGACACTAATTCTTAATACTTCTGAATCTGGACATTTCAGCACATGGTGTCCTGATTACTTCTTCAATGTGGCTCTGCTTTTTAAATGTTTATTTCAACAGTTTGATAGTTTTGACTTTAGAATTGGGAGTGCAGGGGATTGAAGTGGTCTTTCCTAATGTCCGACCAAGAAAATAGTTGTATTAAGCTGTTTTTAGTTTATAGATTATAAGAGAACATAATTCTGATATCTTGTAGTCATACAAATATCCAACTTAATGTGGGTGGTAGAATTAGAAGAAGCAGTTCAATATAACTGAATGTTGAGTTATGGGTTTCTTTTTTCTTTTTGTTTTCACAAGAAAGATTTGCCCATTCTGCTCACATCCTAGTTTAGATTATATGTCACAGAGCCAAAATTTGCTTAATTTATTAGCTGTGTAGTTGCAATTCACAGCATAGTGGAAAATGTTTGCAGATAATTCTGTGCAATAGTAGAAACTTCAGTTGATTCCTCGTATTTCTTCAGGGCAGTGATCACAACCAGATTCAACGTATGCACAAAGCAGCGGATACCATGGTAGCGGCCGTCGCTGATTGCTTTTACCATGTTGGATCCATTGTCAGTCTCAAAGACCTACTTCCAGCTAGGTGCCTTGAACTCAAATAGCTTTTCACACAGACTTCAGGATGTGAGCTAAGGTATGGCCTTTTTTCATGAGCTGGGCCTACATATGGGTTGACAGTAACCTGCAGCTTTTATAGAAAAGAGACTGCTGTCTGTAGTTTAATGTCAGACAATGACTAGTTGTAGTCATCATTAGGCAGCTAGTGTGTGTTCTTCATATATTTGAAGTACTTTTACCTTTTGAAGATTATTCCTTTTTCTGCTGTATGTTTTTTCAAAAAGACTATCCACATAAAAAATTCTCGTTAGAACCTGCTGTAAAGGTCTAATTATGTCTGCTTTATGATTCAGCCATTATCTTCAAGATGTATATGATTATTTCTTATACGCATTTGGTGTAAAAAATGCTGTTTTTAACATTTCTGATTTTTTTGCACTATTCTTAAACATTTTTAAAATTTTGTGGTCAAAAATAACATAAAAATTTTTATCCTAACTATTTGCAGTATTTTAATAATAGAGATTTCTCCTACTAATCATCTTTTAAAAACTGGAGTTAGGAAATTGGTATTCATGAATAGGGCTTGAAATTTAGAGTCAGTAGTTTTCTGAGGGTAACTTGCTCTAAATTGCATGAGGCAGTTTACTCTCCATGCCAGAGGTTCTTGTTTCTTCAAGGAGAAAATATCCTAATTCTGGAAAAATGAGCTTCACTCCTGTAATCTTCCTTCTCTGCTTGGCAAGATATGTTTCTTTAAGTGACATCGTTATTGAGAATATAATGGATCAACTGACTAATGATAGATTTAGGAAACCATCTTTATTTTATCATAGCTATAACCATAACTCTTCTGTTTTCTCAAACTACTTACTGTTGTTTTCCTATTGTTCAGTGGCCCTTCTAATTAAGAATTTTTTTAAGCCCCAGGAAGAGAATCATTTACAATTGGGGAGAGAGAGAGTCTTTATAAATTCAGAGGGGGTACTGTCAATCAACTTAAGTGTTTTTTCTTGACTCTCAGTGTTTCACAAAGTTTGTGAACAGCCATTGGTAAATGCAGAATTTGAGAATCTGTTTGAGCTTGTCTACCAGAATCATATCTTTATTTAAAAAATTGTCAGACTCACTATTAAACTCTAGTCTCAACTTAACTTCATAGCTGTAAAAGATGCAGTATGTTATTTGATTCTAGCAGTAAAATGTCTATTTCAGTCTTAAAACATTCATTTACTATATTCTCCGTACTTACATATGCAAACATATATGTTCGTATACATGTTCACACACAGAGGTTGATGACTAATATGATACACAGCATAACATCTACCAAGTGGTTCCTTAGTAGCAAATGAGAGTTGGCCATGTGTTCTCTGTGACTCCTACATATACATCAGGGAAGATAAGAGAGGGTAGGAGAAAAAGCAGTAACCCAGTGACACATTGTGGTTCTTAAGTTAAATCCTCTTGCCAGGTGAGCTGGTGTATGAGGTGGTATAAAAATATCTGTGGATGCTAGATTTTCACACAGTGCGGGAGCCAATTCAAGACGCACGCATAACACTAAATCCGTTTACCCTTGTTATCCATCTGAGTGGCTCTTCTTAATTTACCTCTTATTATCTACCTAAAGTTAAGCACTGAATTGCTTCTGAGCAGATTTTTGTCTTTGCGATAAAGAACAGTTTATTTGGACATAGATTGCATGATATTATTTTGTTAAGGACTCTTCTATCTTCTGTTAGTCTCTTTATAGTTCTCTAAGGCTCCATGCCCACTTTGTGAAGTGTTGTTTTAATATAATAGCCATGTCCTTTTGTTAGTAGCTGTACAAACTAGAAAAATGAATGATGTGTAGTTTAGATCATACCTTAGCATAAACATTTTAAACACTTTTATTTATATGTGATTTCAGTTTGTTTTAAATTATCTATTTAATGAATTAACAAAGATGTAGATTTTTAGTATCTAAGCAGTAGTTTAATGATGACCTGAATAAAACATGCTGAGAGTTGAAATAGAAAAAAGGAAATTGATATTTAGTTGCTGTTTTTAGTGAAACTTGTTAATAAAATGCTACTGCATTCACCTAGAAAATTTAATTTGAGTCTATATTAGACCCTGAATAGGGAATACAGAAGAATATCTTTAAAATGATTATGCCCTAAAACTTAGTGTTTAAATAAAGATTCAGTGAAGCACATTATATTAAGTTACCTAGTAGTGAACCTGCACTTTATTCTGGAATTTTTCTTTTTTCCCCCCTTGGAAATTAATATACTCTAAGTGAAATACAAATAGTATTAAACTGAAAATCCACCTATGGATCTTTGATTCCCAAATCTTAGAAGGCAGAGGATCTTTTACTTTTAGATATAGAAGTGATTTCCCTACTTCTAGATACATAGTTACTGTAAGTATGTTTTTAAAGGTGTGGATCGAAGGACATACCAGGTATTGGGGTCTTTTTACAGTATGACATTTCTACAGTGTTTAACTCTTGTCTGTTTTTGTATATGAAGAGACAGCCTACCCGAAACTTTGGTTATTATGCTAGGCATTATCCTATGGCTTCAAAATGAATCTAATTTAAACTACTCCTGGTATATATCATGTGTATGTCAAATGAAATGCAGACTATCTTGTTGATTTTTAACCACTGTTACTGATTTATGGAAGTATTTATTTTTCAAAACTAAAATCTTAATTTTCCTTGCATTTCTTTCCATATTAAAAAAACCTTTTCAGATCTAAAAGGGAAAATGTTAAAACAGGAGTAAAACCAGATGCATCTGATCAAGAGCCAGAAGGACTTACTCTTTTGGTGCCAGACATTCAGAGGACTGCTGAGATTGTTTATGCAGCCACTACCAGTTTGCGGCAAGCAAATCAAGGTACAGCACTATTCTCTTTATGCTCCTTTTCTTTTGATACAAAGATGTTTCATTTACCTACTGAAAACCGCCTTCTCTTCCCTCTATGTTAATGGTTTTCCAGCAAGTTATTTACTTAAAGATTCTGCTCTATGTCAGGTTTTCAAGCTAATTATGTATAGTCTCTAATTTTAAAATATTTATCTCTACTGTGTATGATTTCTAAGACTGTTAGTAGGCTGACAGCATGCATTATAAATTTCTCTTTTCTACCCACTGAAAGTTATGAAATTGAAAAATGCAATTGTATTAGATAGAAAACAGTACATTAATAGTGTGTAAGAATTCAGTTAAAATTGGCATTTTCACATATTAGCAATGGAAGAAATAAATGATTCTTCATCATCTATTGCTTCATTTCTGCTCTTTTTGCCTGAATGGATGAAATCTAATTAGCATTTTAAGAATTTAAGCTTTAAAGTTGTTAAGACTCTTAGCCCTATTAGTTATTTTTATGAAATAGAAAGAAATCTTTTAATTTTAAAATGGTACAATAGGAAAATAATTACGAAGTTTGGTAATTTTTCGGAATTCAAAATCTGAACTCTAGAAGTTAATAGTTTTTTTGTTTTACTCTTCGAAAGTGTATACTTATGTTATTTATCTTGAAATATTAAATAACAGAAAAAAAACTAGGTGAATATTCAAAGAAGGTGGCTATGAAACCCAAACCTTTATCAGTATTGAAATCACTTGAAGAAAAATATGTGGCTGTCATGAAGAAATTACAGTTTGGTAAGTTGAAATTGTACTTTTTATTTCTTCAGCTCTCATTTTACATTTTTTAATAGTGCTATTGAAATGTGTTCTAGTAAAATTAAAGAATTTCAAACTTGCTTTTACCATGAATTATTCATATACTCTGTGTATGTGTATGTATGTTTATATATACACACATGCAAAAATTTTTATCATCTTTCTATCTCTGAATTTATATCTGTGTTTATAGTTACGTTTGGAAATCATGATTCAGTAGAAACCAGGAAAAAAACAAAGCCAAATGTCTAACAAACAGGCAGAAAGTGGTTTTCTTTCTTTATTTCTCCATGTCTGTATATCCTTGCCTGAAGGAAGCCAAGACCTGGGACTTTGAACCAAGTCTGTTACTCTTACCATTTTAGAATTCCAAGGGATATACCTTTGGAAAATGTAGCCTTTCCCATTCCAAAACTCTTGACAAGTAAGGACTGATGAAAAGATCATATCAGCACCCTTCATAAGGTGCTGGTTTATGAATAAACACTAGAATTCCAAATTTTGAGGACCATTATTAACTATTATTATATGTCCCTCTTTTTCATTCTTGAGAACTAGCTCAAAGGACATTGACTTTATTAAAAAGAACACCAAAGTAGGAGTCCAAAAAAAATGTATATTTATGTCATAACTGTCAGAGTCATAGGCCAGAACCTTTGATTAATGTTAGTCAGCCAGGAGGCTTCTCTCATACCACTTAAAATCATAAACTCTACCAGTTAGACGTGACTTTAAATGTAATTGAGTTTTGCTATCCATTGACTTTTAGAATAATTTAGAAAAAATAATGGGTTTTCTGTTGTGTTGTTTTTTAGTAAACTGCGTTTTCTAACTTATGTATCAAATATTTTCTCATATCACGATTCTTGTACAGCTTGGTATTTATTGACTGCCTAATATTTTTTATAAGCCTAATTATTTTTTTAAAGTACTTTACATATTAAAAAAAAATTTTTTTTGGCTGCGCTGGGTCTTTGTTGCTCCGTGCGGGCTGTCTCTAGTTGTGGGCAGCGGGGGCTAGAATGTGGGCTCAGTAGTTGTGGTGCATGGGCTTAGTTGCCCCTCGGCATGTGGGATCTTCCCAGACCAGGGATTGAACCCGTGTCCCCTGCGTTGGCAGGCTGATTTTTAACCACTGGACCACCAGGGAAGTCCTTGACTGCCTAATATTCTCATATAAAGTACTGTCATTTGTTTAACCAATAACTAGACCTTTAGGTTGTTTCCAGTTTTTTAGTAACGTCTGCAACATCTCAGTGGGCATTATTGCATATAAATATTTGTACACATCCAGGATTATTTCCTTAGGACAAATTAATAGAAGAGGAATTGCTGAATCAAACAGTATGTAGGTTTTTAGCAACTAGCCATTATCTTCGATTGTATATTTTAATAAAATTTTGGTATTAGAAGACCCTGTTTTCTTATAGATATATGATATAAAAATTTCCTCCAGACATGGGGATAGGCTCATGTGTGTATCTGGTGGATTGCTGTTTATAAAACTCAAAGGAAATTTATCCCTGTATTATGTGAAAGGCAGCAGAGTTGAGCAGATGAAATAACTCTGGTTTACAAGTTTCCTGATAGAAACTACTCAGTAGTCTTGCTGAGACATAGTACATTTGTAGTGCACAGACCCATGACACTGTTTATAGGTCTTCCCCTTTTTTCTAGATTATAAACTTCTTGAAGGCAGATATATTTTCCTGTTTATTATTTAACCCAAAGAGCCTAGCCTAGGACCTTGCACTTAGTAAGTTCTTGGTAAAATTTACTGCATTAATGATAATTATAATGTAGTTTTAATGTGTTTCTGTATATTTAGAATTGTATGAACACAAGATCAAAAGTTACCATTGTTTCTTTGTATTTGCCCTTGTATTAGTAGGTGGCTTTAATTTAGTTTTATAAGATATTTAAATATCTTTGTTTTCATCCATTGGTGGCGTAGGGTTAATCTGAATTAGAGATATAGTTCAAATCCACTTTTTTCTTTCTATTTTGTATGGACATATAGCTTATAAGTAAAGCATAACTTCCAAAATCTGCCTGAATAAACGGTTAAGAATTAACCCATTACTTATATTCTGTCAAAGTACTTCGAAGTTTTCCCTAATAATCCTCTTTTATCCTATTAACTTAAATTTCAAAAGTAATACAGAAATAAACTTCAGCCTGTCATTTCTGTTTTCTGATTCCAAATCAGTGCAAATATATAAAGACTTATTCTCTTTTTAAAAATGAAATATAATGAAATACTTTTTGGCATTTCATGTTCTGAATTATTTTGGCAAAAAACGTTATATACCATTCATTTTAAGAATATAAATTATTTACTACTTTGCATTGTGATTTAAATGCTTGATATTATATAATCTGCCTGCATGTCCAAATTGTAAATTAAAATTGATTTCTTCTTTTGCTTCCATGACACATTCCATTGCTCTAGCAGCGTTAACACACATATGTAGGTATTACATAAACATTTATAGTTTGCTCTTCTTCCACATTGCAGTCCTCTCCATTTTGGGGGGGAAGAAGGGTTAGTGATTTGTTTGTTTGTAATTTTTTGTTATTATGACAGCTATCCTCCATTCTGGTTCTTTTTTTTTTTTCAGTGTTTTTTTTTTTTTCCTTTTCTTTTAGATACGTTTGAGATGGTTTCTGAAGATGAAGATGGGAAATTGGGTTTTAAAGTAAACTACCACTACATGTCTCAGGTGAAAAATGCAAATGATGCTAACAGTGCTGCCAGAGCCCGCCGCCTTGCACAGGAAGCTGTGACACTGTCAACCTCACTGCCTCTTTCATCGTCCTCTAGTGTTTTTGTGCGCTGTGATGAGGAGCGACTTGACATCATGAAGGTAGAAAAAAACAACTTTTTTTCCTATTTCCCTGGCTAATCCAGTTATTCAGATATTCGTATAAAGCACTAGAAATCACATGAATTTAAATAAATTTAATAAAAATTCTGTTGACCATTTTGGACATCAGTGAAGGGAATCCTTTTCTAATGTTAGTTCAGAGTATGTGTATGAGAGTACTATTCAAAATAAAGATTTAGAAGAAAATACCAAGATACCTTCCCTGAACAAAGGCTGTGTGCAGTCTGTCATAGTTTTAGAACATACTATCAAAGGATTTAATGCTGGTCAGTTGAAAAAATGTTACAGGACTTCTTCCTTGTAATCCAGGATACTTCTCTCATGTTTTATACTATCAGTCTTCAAAATTTTTTCTCTTTTTTTCTTTTCTAGGAAATTTATGTATTTACAGACTCATATGATTTAAGTAATGGTAGTACAATAATAAATAAAGCCAGCAGCTTTGTGTTTTAACACTGTGGTGATCTGGCCTTAAATTCCAAGAGACGCTACAGCTAGTAATTTTTAAAGATTTGATACCTGGGGTGGGAGGAACCTTTCTTTACTTGCTTTAGTTCATGGATTAAATATTGTGTCTTCCTTAGATACACAGCTAAAACTATTGACCCATTGATTTGAATAAGTTTTTTTGCTTGTTTGCTTTTTTGTTTTGCTCTTTGGGATAATTTTTCAGTAGAAATCTCATAGACCTTGCCTATTGACCACACTTTTGCTTGTTACAAACAGTAGAGCTGATTATTGTATGATTGCCTAGGGAAGTATTTTATTGCTAAATGGACCACACAAGTTCAAACTTGTGACTGTTAAGCATTATGCTGTACCTCACATAAAGGATCCCAAGTTGGAGCCCCAAAATGTAAATCAGAGTTGTCACAGAATGGGACTCTAGTACCACTTGCCTCCACGTGCAGCTGTTCAGGACCCGAGGCTTTGCTGCTCATGTCTTGTACACTAAATATCTGTTGATTGACTCAAACATAATTCATTAAATAATTATGACACCCACTGTTGGGTTCTCTGCTATTTTTTGGACTACCAGTAACCCTAAAGGAAACATCACACCTACTGTTCTCTCAGAACCTTTTTATCATAAGTTGTTACATGAAAACATTTATTCCTGTTATCTACTTGTCTCATTATCCCAGAAGAAAATATTTAAAAGTAAGCTATTTCTTGGACTTCCTTGGTGGCGCAGTGGCTGAGAATCTACCTGCCAATGCAGGGGACACAGGTTCGAGCCCTGGTCCGGGAAGATCCCACATGCCGTGGAGCAGATAAGCCTGTACTCCACAACTACTGAGCCTATGCTCTAGAGCCTGCGAGCCACAACTACTGAGCCTATGTGCCACAACTACTAAAGCCCACATGCCTAGAGCCCATGCTCTGCATCAAGAGAAGCCACCGCAACGAAGAGTAGCCCCCGCTCGCCTCAACTAGAGAACGCCCGTGTGCGGCAATGAAGACCCAATGCAGCCAAAAATAAATAAATAAAATAAATAAGATTATTTTTAAAAAGTTAATTTATTTTTTTTTAAAGTAAGCTATTTCTTAAAACATTAACTTGAAGATTTGAAGCAGAAAGTTACTCTCATACCTTTGAGATCTGATAATGAATATACCTAGAATCTCAAATTGTTGACAGTAATGTAGAGATCATGAAGGAAAGCTCTTAGAAAAAAAGTAACTTAATATTTTAAAAGGTATTTGCTGTTAAGGTAAGCGTTCCTGCTGCCAATGGACATCTCTCTTTTAAAAGCCCATTTGCACCAAAACCAAATCACTTTAATTGTAATTTAAAACCGTTTCCTAGTCCTGTGTATGTTTTTAACTTTTAACTCCATTTTTAACACATTTTGGTAGAGATGTACATAGGATGTAAGAAGATTGTTCTTATTTCATGTTGAATTGTTTTTCTAAATAGGAGCATTTAGGAATAGTAACATAGGCTTTTGTGTTTGTATGTGCATACTAGGTTCTGATAACTGGTCCAGCAGACACTCCTTATGCAAATGGCTGCTTTGAGTTTGATGTCTATTTTCCTCAAGATTATCCCAGTTCACCTCCTCTTGTGAATCTAGAGACGACTGGTGGTCATAGTGTGCGATTCAATCCAAACCTTTATAATGATGGCAAGGTAATGTAATTGCAGACTTTTGTTTCTAATGCCAAAGTATTGTAACCCAAAGGTTCTTTGTAATTTGAACAGAAATTTTGTTTTAGTTATCTTCTTTTCAAAAGTACATGAGTTTCTTTGTGTTTCTTTTCCCTGTATGCAAAGATTAGCCTGAGGAATGAGAGAGAAGGAACCAAAAATGGCAGAAACACAACAGTGTTACAAAGCACTTATAGTCTTAAGGGGTTATTGTGAGGGACAAACTTATTCAACACATTCCTTGGCCAATTGAGAGCTATCTCCACTCAGAAGATAAGAGCCAGATGCCTGTCTTTGCCATTCACCTTTCTTTACTTTCTATATCTTCAATTCCAGTTATCTTTTCACAAGTGCCTGAAGATACTATCCGTGTTTTGTATGATACGTACCATTGTGAAATTATTTTTAAAGTTTAACTTGTGTTAAAATGTTTTATATTTTCTTGTAAGTAGGAAGATGCGTTCCTGTCTCCACAAAAAAGTTGATGAAGAGGTATAATAAAAATCATTTCAGGGCTTCCCTGGTGGCGCAGTGGTTGCGCGTCCGCCTGCCGATGCAGGGGAACCGGGTTCGCGCCCCGGTCTGGGAGGATCCCACATGCTGCGGAGCGGCTGGGCCCGTGAGCCATGGCCGCTGAGCCTGCGCGTCCGGAGCCTGTGCTCCGCAACGGGAGAGGCCACAACAGAGGGAGGCCCGCATACCAAAAAAAAAAAAAAAAAATCATTTCAAATGGCAATAAACCTTTAAAAATTAGATTTAAAAGAAAAATCATAACCTTTCAAAGTAATTTTGGACAGTTTGATGAAATTTCAATAGTAATTTCCATGCTGAGAGTATTCAATGTTTAAAAATGAAGGTCAGAAGAAATTTCTCCATTTCATAAGCAGACACTTTGATGATGTGAGAATAATAGGTGCTTGAAGTTGATCTGGTTTATTAAAGATGGCCCAAGTTTCCCCTTGGTTTTGTCTTCCTATTTTTATTTTTTATTTTATTTTATTTTTTAATTTATTTATTTATTTATTTTTGGCTGTGTTGGGTCTTCATTTCCGTGCAAGGGCTTTCTCTAGTTGCAGCGAGCGGGGGCCACTCTTCATCGCGGTGTGTGGGCCTCTCACTGTCGCGGCCTCTCTTGTTGCGGAGCACAAGATCCACACGCGCAGGCTCAGTAGTTGTGGCTCACGGGCCTAGTTGCTCCGTGGCATGTGGGATCTTCCCAGACCAGGGCTCGAACCCATGTCCCCTGCATTGGCAGGCAGATTCTCAACCACTGCGCCACCAGGGAAGCCCCATCTTCCTATTTTTAAAAGGTGCAGCCTGCCTCTGATCTGTGCTTACAAGTTATCATTTTGTCTTCACCATAAGCTCAAATCACAAAATTGGAATTCATTTTCTGGGTTTATTGTAGGATACTTAACCAGAGGTGAACCTTACTTTGGGGCTTCCCTGTTGGCACAGTGGATAAGAATCTGCCCGCCAGTGCAGGGGACACAGGTTCAATCCCTGGTCTGGGAAGATCCCACATGCCACACAGCAGCTAAGCCTGTGCGCCACAACTACTGAAGCCTGCGCGCCTACAGCCCGTGCTCCGCAACAAGAGAGGCCACCGCAATGAGAAGCCCGCGCACCACAACAAAGAGGGGCCCCCGCTTGCCGCAGCTAGAGAAAGCCCACGTGCAGCAGCAAATACTCAGTGCGGCCAAAAATAAATTAAGTAATTAAAAAAAACAAACCTTACTTTGTTAGGGAAAGCAAAGAACTGGTCTTTTATAACTGAGCAAAGTAGACAAAGTAGCAATGTTGACTTTATTCAAGAGAGAGTCTGGAACTTGAATAGAGTTTAAGTGTAGATGTTAAGAATTATTTAAGAAATTACTTCCTTGGACTTCCCTGGTGGCACAGTGGTTAAGAATCCTCCTGCCAATGCAGTGGACCTGGGTTCAAGCCCTGGTCTGGAAAGATCCCACATGCCGTGGAGCAACTAAGTCTGTGCACCACAACTACTGAGCCTGCGCTCTAGATCCCACAAACCACAACTACTGAGCCCACATGCCACAACTGCTGAAGCCCGCGCACCTGGAGCCCGTGCTCTGCAACAAGAGAAGCCACCGCAGTGAGAAGCCTGCGCACCACAACAAAGAGTAGCCCCTCCCCCTGCTCGCCACAACTAGAGAAAGCCCACGTGCAACAACGAAGACCCAATGCAGCCATAAATAAATAAATAAATAAATAAATTTTTTTAAAACTAGAAATTACTTCCTGAAGACTTACTGGTATAGGGAAGAGGTTTAGGGTTTGAGATTCCAGTACCCTGAATTGTATAGTCTGTTCTATTATACATTGGGACTAACATTTAACCTTGGAATCTAGATCTGTAGTTAGGGAGAAGATCCCTGCCATTGGTAGTCACAGGGATGCTCTAAAAACCAGGTGGGATGGTATGTCTGATAGTGCTTCAAACGATAATTCACAAAACTGTTCAGATACAAGTCTTTTAAAATTATTAATGAATTTATCTACTAAACAAATTGGTGTATTTTGCATTATTGTTTTCACAGAGCATTAAAAGAATAGCAAGGAGATGGACTTCTCTGCTTTTTTAAGGACCACTTATTTTCCAAATCTGTTGCCCATTACATGAAATTATTAGTTTACAAGTACAGATAACATGTCCCTGGTTCTCTTTTTCCCGGAGTGACTGTTGACCTGGGTTTGGCAGATGCTTTGAGTTCATTCTTGCTCTTTGAGTGAACAAATAACTAATGTGTCTTCAAATTTGTTCCGAGGAACTCTGGGGATCCTCAAGACCCTTCAGGGAATCTGCAGGGTCCTCCCCTTTCCCACTTCATGCTTGCGTGAGGCCAGATTTTATTCATACATTTCAACCAGAGCAATATATAACAATAAATTGAATGTAGAGGCAGGTATGAAATCAAGATCTCTTCTATTAAGCTATAACCCATTTTCAAAATTTACAGAATTTTGAAAGAGATTTTCTTAAATGTAAAACAATACCACTTTTCCTCACCAAAAATTGTTGTTGTTGTTGTTTGGAAAATAGTTATTTTTCATTAAAAAATATGTTAACTGTATTAATGTGTAATAGCTGCTAACTCATTTTTCATTATGAAGAAATTGTAATGCCGCACAGATTTGGATCACATTTGAAGATACCAATTTGTTTTAACAGACCAACCCTTAGGGTTTTCTGGGGGGACATAAAACTGAGATACTTTGACATAATAACATTTCAATTTTATTTCTAGTTCCGGCAGGTTACTTTTAAAAAGCACTCCTTTCAATTCTGTTTATACTTTTCCCCCTTCTTCCTCAGGTTTGTTTAAGCATCTTAAATACATGGCATGGAAGACCAGAAGAGAAGTGGAATCCTCAGACCTCAAGCTTTTTGCAAGTAAACAAATTTCTCTTGCAGTTTCACTTAGAAAATAAGGAACCATCTTGGTTTAAGAACATTTTTTTTTAGCAACCAAGAATAAACATAGTAAACCATAAAAAATAAAAATCTAGATTGATAGGAAGTACATATTAAATAGCTTATAGGTGAGCAGTTAGTACACTGGAGTTATAGCTCATTTTGAGTTTAGAATCTTAAGTTAGGACATTAGAATTTTCTTTTTGTCAAAATTCCCTTTTAAAAAATCCCTAACTTGCCTTAAGGTACACTCTGGTGCAACAAGATCAGGCAAGACAGATTAGCCTCTTCCATCTCCCAGTCACTATAAGGCTCAAACTCAGGTGAATAGAATTTAATAACTACTAGTGTTACGTATCTCTCCATACATGATATGGTTCTTCTGTAATCTAGTTAATAATGGGACTCGGTGCTTCCCTGGTGGCACAGTGGTTAAGAATCCACCTGCCAGTGCAGATGACACGGGTTCGACCCCTGGTCCAGGAAAATCCCACGTGCTGTGGAGCAACTAAGCCTGTACGCCACAACTACTGAGCCTGTGCTCTAGAGCCCGTGGGCCACAACTGCTGAGTGCGCGCTCCTAGAGCCCGTGCTCTGCAACAAGAGAAGCCACCACAATGAGAAGCCCTCCCACCACAATGAAGAATAGCCCCCGCTTGCTGCAACTAGAGAAAGCCCGCATGCAACAACGAAGACCCAACACAGCCAAAAATAAAATAAATAAATAAATTTTAAAATAAAAATAAAAATAAAAAAAAATAATGGGTCTCATCTGAGGTTTAGAAGTACTGTCCTGGAATTCATAAAACTTAGGATTTGCCATTCTTATTTTGCAGAGCACTTAACACACATGTTTCATAGTCTTGAATTTTTTAAGTTAATTTTCACAAGCCATTTGAGTACATAAAATAAAATGTTATATAGTATCCCATCAAATTTTTTTTGCTGATGCTTTATCTGAATAGTTCAGAATTCCAGCAAAGAGACAGACATATTAATAATAGGAATTAAATTTGTTGCTTGATCATTGAGGAAACAGAAATAAATCACTGTTCCTGCATAATAGTTTAAACTCACATTTGCAGTTTAGTGTTTATTTTAAGAAAGACCATCATAAATTATCCCCAGGTAAGCCTGTTAAAGTTGACCTACCTTGAAAGGATTCTTTTCCTACATTCTTATATTGAATTAGGTAAAAGAGATATGAAAAATCATTCTTTAGTATGTGACTTTTTTAGGTTCTCTGAAAAGACCTTGAAGCAGCCCCATGAATTAAATAGTACTGTAATATAAGTTTTTCCTTTGTGCTAATATGGAGACTCAAGAAAAACAGAGATTATATGATTCATGCAAAGTAACTAAAGAAGTTACTAGAATGTTCCCCCAAGTAACTATAATACTTCTTCATTTGAGAAATGGTTATGTAGCGGGAGGGATAAATTAGGAGTTTGGGATTAGCAGCTATAGACTACTATATATAAAATAAACAAGAAGGTCCTACTGTATAGCACAGGGATCTATATTCAATATCTTGAAATACCTATAATGGAAAAGAATATGAAAAGAATATACGTATTTACTTTGCTGTACACCAGAAACTAACACAACATTGTAAATCAACTATACTTCAATTTAAAAAACTAGAAATGATTGTCAATTCTAGTTCAAAAACCTTAAAATATTTTTCTACATGTATGTTACTCTTGTCAACAGAAACTATTTTTATGATGAGTTTTACTCTGAAAGGAAACTCAGAGATATCTGGTTTTTCATGAAGTAAATTAGACTTACCTGCGAAGTGGAATCAATTTTTGAAATTTTTGTTGGATTTATGTAGTTTTAAAAATAAATTTACAGTTTTCAACGTTTTTTAGTTTAAAATTGGATTTGCTTTTAACTTTTATATTATCTGTATGCCTAATATATACCAAAAATCCTGTGAAATAAAGAAACTTATTCTGAAGTATTTAAATTTTACGACTTTGAAAACTTACTACACATAAAGTATGATCTTTTCTGTATTTTCCCTTTAGTGTTTTTTGTCATATACATAGTTTACATAGTCATAATTAACGTAGTAGATAATTATTTGTATATTGCTTTGTTCACCTAACATTAGAGCATATCCACCTTCCCAGTTTACAGTTTTATAATTTGTAAATGCTATGTAATAATCTTTTGAGTTCATATAGTATAATTGAACTGTTTCACCACTGTTGACTAAATATTTCACTTTTCTTATTTTAGTTTTACAAATAATACCATTATTATATGACTTTCTCTACATTTTAGATTGTTTACTGAATATAGATTTCCAGATCTATGACAAAATTGACTTGAGCAAGAACAAGAGAGGCTATATCTTTTCTGTGGCAAGAGTGAATCGCCTTGTTTTCTCCAGATCTTAGGGGAAAACTTTCAGTCTTTCCCCATTGAGTGTGATAATAGCTGTGGATTTTTCATAAATTCCCTTCATCATGTTGAGGACATTCCCCTCTACTAGTTTCTTGAGTATTTTTCACATGAACAGATGTTGGATTTTGTCAAATGCTTTTTCTGCATCTGTCGAAATGATTGTATTATTCTTATTTTTTATTCTATTAATATGATGTATTAATTTTTTGATATAAACCAACTTTGCTTTCCTGGGATAAAGCTCAGTTGGTCATGGTGTGTAATTCTTTTTGTATGTAACTGGATTGTTTGCTAGTGTGTGTGTATATATATATATATATATATATATAGGCCATGCTGAGCAGCTTTCAGGATCTTAGTTCCCCAACCAGGGATTGAACCCTGGCCCAGGCAGTGAAAGCGCCGAGTCCTAACCACTGGACCGCCAGCGAAGTCCCAGTTTGCTAGTATTTTTCTTAAGGATTTTTGTATCCATATTTCTAAGAAATATTGGCCTGTATTTTTTTGTGTGTTATACTGCTTTATAAACATCATACTAGTAACAAATGCATCTAGACAGGAACACATTGCCCTTTGTTGTCTATTGGATTCGTTCTTCAGAGGCAGACTACAGAGGCTTAGGAAAAATTACTTAATTTCTTTACTTTTAAAATTTATTTATTCTTGGCTGCGTGGGATCTTTGTTGCTGCGCCCGGGCTTTCACTAGTTGTGGCGAGCGGGAGGTACTCTTCGTTGCGGTGCACAGGCTTCTCACTGCGGTGGCTTCTCTTGTTGCGGAACACAGGCTCTAGGCGCGCGGGCTTCAGTAGTCGTGGCACACAGGCTCAGTAGTTGTGGCTCGTGAGCTCTAGAGTGCAGGCTCAGTAGTTGTGGTGCACGGGCTTAGTTGCTCCGCGGCATGTGGGAACTTCCTGGAGCAGGGCACTCACCCGTGTCCCCTGCATTGGCAGACGGATTCTTAATCACTGTGCCACCAGGGAATTCCCATATGTGACTGGTTTTTAATGTTACTATAATCTACCTAAAATACATACTAATGCCTTATGAATAGTTTGTTCCAGTTGGATGTTAATAAAGATGTCATGTGCAAGAGGAGTTAAACATATTTAATGTCATATAATCAACCATTTATAAATATATTTATAATATAATAATATATAAATACTATCATTTTTCTTAAAATGGAAAGTTCTGGAAATCAGCCACTGATTATAGTTCTACTCAATAGCAGCATAATTTTCCATAGAGGAGGATACTTACTGTTTTGAAAGGCTAAAAGCATTTTTAACTAAGACTGTTTCTTTCCATTACCCTAAACAAGTTATTAGTTTGTATAACATAGTTTCTTGTTGCAAATTAATATTTTGGATTGTATACTCTGTACTTTCCTGTGTTTGAAATATCTATAATAAAAATTTTTAACATACCAGACCAGGTCAAAGAATTAAATCTGCTGCTAAGTTATAATTTGAAAATAAAGGCATTCATAGGAGGCAAGATTGCTGACTGGTTATGGCCTGGTAGGCTTAAAATTTTTTGTTTGACACAGACAGTGAAAGGAAGCTGTTATTGTTCTTGATTTAGTCAGCCTCTGAATAAATTGTAATGAGAACGTCTTGCAGTTTTGTGGATGCTAACATAAAGCTAAAGAGGAGAGGGACTGTAAATTCAGCCTATGAATAAAAGCTTTTTTGACTCTTGACTTTATGAAAATGTCAAAGAACTGACTAAGAATCGGTGAACTTACACTGTGGAATGAAAATATATTCTGTTTATTACTAAGTATAACTTATATATATAGTATATTATGGTACATAATAGATATTTTTCTGTTAATTACCAACTCATTTTCAGCTCATTCTAAGAAAACACTTTAGCCAGATGTGGCTATGATGAATATTGGGTTTTTTTGGTTTGTTTTTTGGTTTGATCCAGGGAGCTCTTTTAATTAAGTTTTGTTGATCAAAATGGAACTCATGCTGACTGCTTTTTTGCATATCCCTATTACATAAGTTAAAATATATTGTTTTTAGAGTACAAGTGATTTTGTTTTGCATTTTGCTATCTTCTGGATGTATGCTGTCATTTTCACTCCACGAAAGAATAGCTATTGTGTATTAATTACACGTATGAACCCTACTGTTTTATACCCCTCAACCCCTTATTTAATTCTCACAGTCATCCTAGAATGTAAGTAGGTATTATTTCTATTTACAGATGACCAAAACATGGATTCTGAGGGGATAAAGTTATTCTGCCTACCTTGGTCTCTCTGACTTCAAAATATAGTGTTTCTTAGAGTTAGATAAATCCTATTAATTTAGAATATTGAAAATCAAATCCTTTTAAAAAAGAGAAGTTCTTTTCCCAAGGATTTACTTACTGGTTTTTCATGGGAGTGTTTTATGGGCCACAATAAAGTGTGCTGTGAAATAAAATGAGTAAGTAGGTCAGATAATACAAGGCTCCAGAAATTCCATAAAATGAATATTTTGACTCCTAAATAGCTGAGTTCATCAAAGAAAAATAAAGTGGCATTTATATATTTCCTAAAAGGTAATTGTTTAAAAAGTAAATAGAGGATGCCCAAAAAAGTAAATAATAATGTCACCCGGTGAGAAAAGAGCACGTGTTATAAATTATTCTTTGAATTTAATTCCAAGAAATATCGATCTCTGCTAATTTATTTGTTATCAAATGCAGATGTTATAGTTCAATTTTTTTAGCAAACAATATTAAATTCAAATTTATTTCTCAAATGTAGTTTTCTTTGTTCTATACACAAAGCATCTATTTTTCATTTCCTGTATATAGTTTAGCTCTTTTTAAAAACCAGATGTGTTATGAATCTGAAGTAGTTTGTAAATTGAATCTCCAGCTGCTTGAGATTTATAAAACTATATTTTGTCTCAAAGGAGTTGAGGTTAAGTAAGTAACTGAATCCTATGTTACAAAATTTCTTTCTCCGCCTTTGTAGATAATGGGAATATACCCTACTCATATAGAGGAAGATTATTTAAAAGGGAAAAGGAAAGGAACTAATAAATATGCCCTGGAAGATTATTTCAGAAGTGTCAGATTTGAATTGGGGGAAAGCATATAGCCAAGGGAAATCACTTTCATTTAGTGATATATTTAGTTTCAGTACGTTTAAAAATTATGAGATCTTTGCCTCAGAATTATACAGGTTAATTTTTTTTTCTGTAGTTGACCTTGGCCTCAGTAACATGGTTACTTCAGGTCATATTTAACTTTGTGTATTCATAGGTCATATATTTCAGGTTCAAGTTTTCCATTTTTTAAATTTTTTAAGAAAATATATCCCTTGACTTCTAAGGTGCATATCCTTGATGTTGTTTAATCATCTTTCCTAATGAAAACGCAACTGCTGCTAATTGTTTTTCATTTATGAAGTGGGCAGATTATAGCTAATATTTTCCTGCCTCCAAAGATGTCATATTAGCCAGTTATGTAAGTATATTAGCAAGCAGTACTATATTAACTAAGAGTGAACTCTCAATATTGGTTATATCTAGAGAAACAAACCTTCTGGTATGTAAGTAGGGGGTCAGAGGTGGTCTTAGAGCCATGTCATCTTGCCATTGAAAGCTTCTGGTAATATTTTTGTGATACTGTGAAAGTAAATTTTCCTTGGAATGAAAGTAAAGACTGTGTCATGTGTAGTTTTCCTTACAAGTGAGTATTGTTAGCTTTATGCCCTTGAAGAGTAAGGACAGTTCGAGCAAAATGATGTCTAAATTGGTATGGGATGTTTATAAGCAAGTGTTTTTTTTAGTAGTTTCAGGAAATAGGATCTTCATACCTATTTTTCTTTTTCAAGGGTTCAAGAATATAAAACATATATATATATTATATAAGATTCTACTGTACCTATTTTAATTTTGCTCTATTAATAAAGTATTTCAATGTCAATTATTGACATCAATTTTATGGTGATAAAATTATGTGGAAGCACATATTAAAGGCACTCCTAGTTGATAAAGCAAGGTATTAGTTTACTGGTAGTAAAAATGTCCTATCATAACTATTCTTTATTTCTTTGGTCCTCAGGTGTTGGTGTCTGTTCAGTCCCTTATATTAGTAGCTGAGCCTTATTTTAATGAACCAGGATATGAACGGTCTAGAGGCACTCCCAGTGGCACACAGAGTTCTCGAGAATATGATGGAAACATTCGACAAGCAACGGTTAAGTGGGCAATGCTAGAACAAATCAGAAACCCTTCACCATGTTTTAAAGAGGTATGTTTAATAAAATTAATGAAATACTTTATTAAAGACGTAATAGAATATAGTTTAGGTATTATACTTCCCTTTATATCTGTGGTATACTAAAGTTTACTCTTGTTTTTAGTTATGAAAAATCAGTAATAATATAGTACAGATGAATTTTTTAAACCATTTACTTCCTAAAAGGTATCTGACTATATTTTTGGACAGTTTTATTAATTCTTTATTTTTCATGGCTACCGTTCTACTAGCATACTGTGCTAGTTATTATGTTAGTATATGCTAGAATATGTTACTAAAATATTCTTCATAAAAATATTCTTTTTTATTAGAGATTAAGATACTTTCTGATTGTCTTGCAAATAGAAATTTTGCCCTTATACTAATACCTGTGTGTGAAATTGAAGAAAAAGACATTTTCTTTTCTTTAGGAAAAGTTGACCTTAGTTTCTGAAACCAGTCTTGATATTGTCACGTGCTTTCATTTTACCACATCCTGAAGTGTGGCTCTTTTCCTGTACTTAGTTATCTCTCCTTAGTCTGCCTAAAATATGATTGTATTTTTCACTTGTCACATCAGATTACTTCATCACATCTTACTTTAACTCTGTCATGAAACATTTTTCTTTCCTAAATTGTTTCCCTTGATCATCAGTTTCTTAGGTTGTGCTAGAAACACAACACTTTAGAGGAAGAATTGGCATATTTACCTGATAGAAAATTGATTTTTAATACAGTTAAGCAAATATTATGTGTGAACTCTATGTAGCATCATACGTGAAACTCTCCTCATTAAGTAGTATCGATGAATATACTCTGAAGGAATGTAAAAACGTTTCTTCCTTTTGTGTTATTACTAAATGAATTTGCACTTTGAATGACATAGTTGGGTATTTTACTTTTGCAAAGGCTTGTATTCAAGGCTGTGGGTAATTACTTTTCCTAATATTACAGGAAATACAAACATGCATTTTTTTGTACTCTTAAGCATAATTTTCTGTCCCTTTTCAAGTTTGGGTTACTTACATTAAGTAATTCATTTGGCAGCCGTGTGGAATATCAGCTGTTACTAGGTACTGCACTAAGGTACTCTGAACTCAAGGAAAAATGAAAGTCAGTTCCTGCCCTTGATAAACTTATACTCCTCCTGTTTGTGTCATAAATTAATTTCTTAGTGCCCTTAAGACTCAAATAATGTATCCAGATACGTAAACTACTTGACAAGTCTACTAGAATGTATAAAAACCACCTCAAACTTAACACTGCAAAACTGCACTCTTGATTCTTCCTTCCTTTCTTCTCTCAGTAAAAGCACCATGGTCTAAACCCAAAACCCTAACCACGTGCGGCTTCATTCTTTTACTCACATACCACATTCAATCTGTTGACAAATTTCGCTCCACCATTCAAAGCATAATCAAAATTTGATGATAAAATATATTTTCGCTGTGACCAACAAGGGCTTAATTTCCAAAATATACATACAGCTCATACAGCTGAATAACAAAACAACAACCCAGTCCAAAAAATGGACAGAAGACCTAAAGAGACATTTCTCCAAAGAAGACATAGAGATGGCCAATAAGCATATGAAAAGATGCTTAGCATTGCTAATTATTAGAGAAGTGCAAATTACAACTACAGTGAGGGGGGCTTCCTTGGTGGAGCAGTGGTTAAGAATCCGCCTGCCAATGCAGGGGACACGGGTTCAAGCCCTGGTCCAGGAAGATCCCACATACCGCGGAGCAGTTAAGCCTGTGGGCCACAACTACCGAGCCTGCGCTCTAGAGTCCGTGTGCCGCAACTACCGAGCCCACGTGCCACGACCACTGAAGACCGTGCGCATAGAGCCCGTGCTCTGCAACAAGAGAAGCCACCGCAATGAGAAGCCCATGCACCACAACGAAGAGTAGCCCCTGCTCGCCACAACTAGAGAAAGCCCACACGTAGCAGTGAAAACCCAACGCATCCAAAAATAAATAAATAAATTAATTAATTAATTAAAAAAAAAAAACCACAGTGAGGTACCACCTCACACGGGTCAGAGTGGCCATCATCAAAAAATCTACAGGGCTTCCCCGGTGGCGCAGTGGTTGAGAATCCGCCTGCCAATGCATGGGACACGGGTTCGATCCCTGTTCCAGGAAGATCCCACATGCCACGGAGCAACTATGCTTGTGTGCCACAACTACTGAGCCTGTGCTCTAGAGCCCGTGAGCCACAACTACTGAAGCCCGCGCGCCTAGAACCTGTGCTCCACAGTGAGAGCAGCCAGTGCAATGAGAAGTCCGCGCACCTCAAAGAAGAGTAGCCCCCGCTCGCCGCAACTAGAGAAAGCCCGCGCGCAGCAACGAAGACCCAACATAGCCAAAAATAAATAAATAAATAAAATAAATTTTTAAAAAATCTACAAATAACAAATGCTGGAGAGCATGTGGAGAAAAGGGAACCCTCCTACACTGTTGGTAGGAATGTAAATTGGTGCACCCACTATG
>NC_041225.1:50438834-50440673 GCF_002837175.3 Physeter macrocephalus
AGTGTGGAGGTTCCTTAAAAAACTAAAAATAGAGTTACCATATGATCCAGCAATCCCACTCCTGGGCATATATCCAGAGAAGACTCTAATTCAAAAAGATACATGCAGGGCTTCCCTGGTGGCACAGTGGTTAAGAATCTGCCTGCCAATGCAGGGGACACGGGTTCAAGCCCTGGTCCGGGAAGTTCCCACATGCCATGGAGCAACTAAGCCCATGCGCCGCAACTACTGAGCCTGCGCTCTAGAGCCTGCAAGCCTAGAGCCCATGCTCCACAACAAGAAAAGCCACCGCAATGAGAAGCCCGTGCACCGCAACGAAGAGTAGCGCCCGCTCGCCACACCTAGAGAAAGCCCCGCGCACAGCAACGAAGACCCAACGCAGCCAAAAATAAATAAATTAATTAATTTTTTTAAAAAAAGAAAGATACATGCACCCCAGTGTTCACGGCCACACTATTTACAATAGCAAAGACATGGAAGCAACCTAAATGTCCACTGATAGATGAATGGATAAAGGTGTGGCATATATGCAGTGGAATACTACTCATCCATAAAAAAAATGATATAATTCCATTTGCAGCAACAAGGATGGACCTAGAGATTATTATACTAAGTGAAGTAAGTCAGACAGAGAAAGACAAATACCATGTGATATCACTTATATGTGGAATCTAATTGAACTTACATCTAAAATGAACTTACTTACAAAACAGAAACAGACTCGCAGACACAGAAAACAAACTTATGATTACCAAAGGGGAAAGGGGGTGGGGGAGGTATAAAGTAGGAGTTTGGAATTAGCAAATACAAACTACTGGGCTTCCCTAGTGGCGCAGTGGTTGAGAATCCGCCTGCCGATGCAGGGGACTCGGGTTCGTGCCCCAGTCTGGGAAGATTCCACATGCCGCGGAGCGGCTAGGCCTGTGAGCCATGGCCGCTGAGCCTGTGCGTCCGGAGCCTGTGCTCCGCAACGAGAGAGTCCACAACAGTGAGAGGCCCGCGTACCACAAAAAAAAAAAAAAAGCAAATACAAACTACTGTATATAAAATAGATAAACAACAAGGTTCTACCGTATAGTACAGGGAACTATATTCAATGTTCTGTAATAAATCATAATGGAAAAGAATATGTATGTATATGTATAACTGAATTACTTTGCTGTATCCAGAAACGGACACAACATTGTAAATCAACTATACTTAAATTAATTAATTAATTAATTAATTAAATCTTCGCCCTGGCCAGCCTATTTCAAGCTCCCATTACCGGGACTTCCCTGGTGGCGCAGTGATTAAGACTCTGCACTGCCAATGCGGGGGGGCCCAGGTTTGATCCCTGGTCACGGAACTAGATCCCACATGCATGCTGCAACTAAGGAGCCGGCAAGCCACAACTAAGGAACCCGCCTGCTGCAACTAAGACCCGGCGCAGGGACTTCCCTGGTGGCACATGGGTTAAGAATCTACCTGCCAACGCAGGGGACACGGGTTCGATCCCTGGTCCAAGAAGATCCCACATACCGTGGAGCAACTAAGCCCCTGCACCACAACTACTGAGCCTGCACTCTAGAGCCCGCGAGCCACGACTACTGAGCCCACATGCCACGACTACTGAAGCCCACACATCTAGAGCCCATGCTCCACAGCAAGAGAAGCCACCATAGGGCTTCCCTGGTGGCGCAGTGGTTGAGAGTCTGCCTGCTGATGCAGGGGACACGGGTTCGTGCCCCGGTCCAGGAAGATCCCACATGCCGTGGAGCGGCTGGGCCCGTGAGCCATGGCTGCTGAGCCTGCGCGTCCGGAACCTGTGCTCCGCAACGGGAGAGGACACAACAGTGA
>NC_041225.1:50447547-50501301 GCF_002837175.3 Physeter macrocephalus
CGCAGACACAGAAAACAAACTTATGATTACCAAAGGGGAAAGGGGGTGGGGGAGGTATAAAGTAGGAGTTTGGAATTAGCAAATACAAACTACTGGGCTTCCCTAGTGGCGCAGTGGTTGAGAATCCGCCTGCCGATGCAGGGGACTCGGGTTCGTGCCCCAGTCTGGGAAGATTCCACATGCCGCGGAGCGGCTAGGCCTGTGAGCCATGGCCGCTGAGCCTGTGCGTCCGGAGCCTGTGCTCCGCAACGAGAGAGTCCACAACAGTGAGAGGCCCGCGTACCACAAAAAAAAAAAAAAAGCAAATACAAACTACTGTATATAAAATAGATAAACAACAAGGTTCTACCGTATAGTACAGGGAACTATATTCAATGTTCTGTAATAAATCATAATGGAAAAGAATATGTATGTATATGTATAACTGAATTACTTTGCTGTATCCAGAAACGGATACAACATTGTAAATCAACTATACTTAAATTAATTAATTAATTAATTAATTAAATCTTCGCCCTGGCCAGCCTATTTCAAGCTCCCATTACCGGGACTTCCCTGGTGGCGCAGTGATTAAGACTCTGCACTGCCAATGCGGGGGGGCCCAGGTTTGATCCCTGGTCACGGAACTAGATCCCACATGCATGCTGCAACTAAGGAGCCGGCAAGCCACAACTAAGGAACCCGCCTGCTGCAACTAAGACCCGGCGCAGGGACTTCCCTGGTGGCACATGGGTTAAGAATCTACCTGCCAACGCAGGGGACACGGGTTCGATCCCTGGTCCAAGAAGATCCCACATACCGTGGAGCAACTAAGCCCCTGCACCACAACTACTGAGCCTGCACTCTAGAGCCCGCGAGCCACGACTACTGAGCCCACATGCCACGACTACTGAAGCCCACACATCTAGAGCCCATGCTCCACAGCAAGAGAAGCCACCATAGGGCTTCCCTGGTGGCGCAGTGGTTGAGAGTCTGCCTGCTGATGCAGGGGACACGGGTTCGTGCCCCGGTCCAGGAAGATCCCACATGCCGTGGAGCGGCTGGGCCCGTGAGCCATGGCTGCTGAGCCTGCGCGTCCGGAACCTGTGCTCCGCAACGGGAGAGGACACAACAGTGAAAGGCCCACATACCGCAAAAAAAAAAAAGAAAGAAAGAAAGAAAGAAGCCACCACAATGAGAAGCCCGTGCACTGCAACAAAGAGTAGCCCCTGCTCCCCACAACTAGAGAAAGCCTGCATGCAGCAATGAAGACCCAACACAGCCAAAAATAAATAAATAAATAAATTTATTAAAAAAAAAAGAAGATTAGAAAGAAATAACCAAAAATTTTAACAGTGGTTGCCACTAGAGAAAGCCTGCATGCAGCAATGAAGACCCAACACAGCCAAAAATAAATAAATAAATAAATTTATTAAAAAAAAAAAAGACCTGTCGCAACCAAACAAATATTTTTTAAAAACCAAACAAAAAGTCAAGCTACCATTACCTATTGCTTGAATTGTTGAAGTAGTTTTCTGATTTCACTGCTTCCACTTTGTCCTTCTATACAGTGGTTCTCCACGCATAATCAGATCATCTCACTCCATTGACTTCCCATTAAATGAAGATGAAAACACAGAGTCCTTACCGTAGCCTTCAAAACTCTACATTGTCTGGCTCCTGTCTACCTATCCTTCAGCATCTCTAAGAATTCAAAGGCTTTTGATACCAAATGTTAGGTTGTGGAACAACTGGAGCTCTGATATAGCAATACTTTCTAACATATCAATACTTCAGGTAATAAGCTTAATATATGCTTTATGACTAGCAATTCCATTCCTTAGTATATGCTCAATAGCAGTTGTGTACGTATTGGGTGTAGAGAATGTTCATAACATTGCCAAAAATTGGAAACAGTCTGATCAGCAGAATGAATGGAGAAATTATGGAATTTTCATAAAGTGGAATACAGCAGTGTAAATGAGTGAACTCCTTCACACATTAAGGTGGACAAATATCATAAACACAATAAAGAGCATAAGAAGCCAGGCACAAGAGTACTTTCTATATGATTCTATTTATAAAAAGTTAAAAACTGAGTTAAACTCATACTTAAAGAAGTTAGTATAGTGTGTACTTTTGGATGAGGGTTAATGGTAAGAAGTAGCACAAGGGGGTCTTCCGGCGTGCTTGGTAATGTTCTGTTTCTTATCTAAGTAGAGGTTGTTTTCTTGTGTTCACTGTGGGAAAATGCGTTCAGTTATACACATGATTTGGGCACTTTTCTATATATGTTAAACGTCAGTTTTTAAATGTACTGAAAGAAATTTGTAAGTGTACACAATCAGTCAGTGTAATTTGTTGGTTCATGCTTAAAGTTTTGTTTTGTTTTCTGGAAGAATAAACTGCTAACACAGGGGACTCAGAGCGGGGACATGACTTTTACAAAAAGGAAATAAGTATAATTTGAAACAATAATTATTTCTCATCTTTTAGAACCTAGCTCACATTAAAGGGGTACCCCTTGTCCATGAATGCTTTTCTAATTTTCCCAATCAGTTGTGGCCTGCTACTTTTTAAATTTCATGGGATTTGTTTTTGTTTTTTATTGTTGTTGTTTTGTATTTTTCAAAACGTATCTTTTTCTTGTGCACTCATCTCGCATCTTATTCTGTGGTTATCATGGTTCTTCGTGTCAGGTGGTTTTGTACTCATTTTTGTATCCCTGTATGCATCAAACTCAATAACTTATTGGTGTTTTACGTCCATTCCCAGTTTTTCCTAATGATTTTTCCCTTGTAGGTATTATTGCCTTTTCTTTAGAGAAGACAAGCTCATTGGGCAATGTAGTAAGTAGCTCACCCAGAATACAGAATAATAATTCCAAAATGATCTATTATCTAGCTTAAATTTGTCAAAAATAGACTTTTACTACCTACACAGAAATTTTACTCAGTTTTTCAAAGAAAGAATTTTAAAAATCTGAAATGTAAAGCACATTTATCACAAGGAGTTAAACGTCATAAAATAAAATCTTGTTCATAAGTTAACCAGAAGACAAATTTAAGAGTAATAATATTGCCTATTTTGGGCTATGTTCTGATTTCTGTGCGAATGCCTGTGATTGAGAATCTCTTTACTCATCTAAATGTTCTTTGAGTTCTCTTTGAAAGATAGAAATTGACAGTTTTTCTGTTGTCAGTACTTTTTCTCCTGGTTATTCATTTATTTACATTTGCCTTCTGACTCTACTGATTTATAGACGTCTTATGTTCTCTGGGTAGGATTAACTACTGAAATGTCTGAGTGGGATTGGGCATTATTTTCTGCTTATAGAACTGGGTATTTCAACACAAGTCATCTGATGTCATAATCCTGATTCTTCCCTGTTAATAATGTAGAGTGTTCACCACATTGAGTTTTGTGGAGAGAAAAAAAATGCCATGTCTTTTAAATTTCATGTTTTTGTAATGCCACATACTTTGTCTTTTAAATTCTGACCCGATCACATTTTGTTCTCTTTCTTGGTTTATTCTTAAGGTTATACATAAACATTTTTACTTGAAAAGAGCTGAGATCATGGCCCAGTGTGAGGAGTGGATTGCAGACATCCAGCAGCACAGCAGTGATAAGCGGGTAGGCAGGACCATGTCTCACCATGCAGCAGCTCTCAAGGTGAGTAACCCTCCCGAACAGGAGCCTTGTCGGTGGCTTTAAAAGAAGAGTTGTATATTCACTAACAGAACCGTGATGACCGCTAGAAAGAAACATTAAATTTATTAAGTTCAGAGGTTACCCAGAAGTCTATAGAAAAGATACATTCCTTTTGACAATGAAGTGACAGTTCCTAAAATTAAAAATGAGTATAGGGACTGAGCCAACAGAGTTTCATAGAGTTGTTTGACAATGATGGCAACAAAATGTGCTCCGTGACAGTTTGCATTAGCTTTTTCCTGAGCCTCTCACCTTCCAGAATTTTATTACTTGGAGTAATGAGGGAGATGGTAGCTGCAGAGCCTCCAAAAGCTGATTGGTGTGGAAGCGTCTGTGATACAATCCTGTTTTGGGGGAGGTGAGCTGTTGTTTTCAACTTTGGCATTCACAGAATGGAAATGTAGTACATGATGGTTTGGGAGATTTTTTTTTTTTTTATGTGGGAATCATACCTTCAAAGGCCACCCTTTTTTCCCTGCCTTGGGAGATATGTCTTTACTCACCTCTGTTCCTTGTATCCTCCACTGATTATGGTCATCTCTACTGGCTCCTTTCCTTCTAACTTTAAAAGTATCTTCACTTAAAATGATTAGATGATAGTGATAAGGATTTATTAGGTTTTTTTATTGGTGAATTTTTTTAATGTCCCTAATTTTCAGGTTACATACAGAAATATTTATGAATGTAAAACCATACAATATCTGGGGTTTGCTTCAGAATAAAATGAGAAAAGTGGTGGGGATATAGATGAAAGAAGACTAGCTCTGAGTTGATAAATGTTGAAGCTCGGTGATAGATTCATGGGAGTTTATTTTATATTCTGCTTACTTCTTTATATGTTTGAGATTTTCCATTATAAAAACTTTTAAAAAGAAAATTTTTTTTCTCCTTAACATTTGCATCCCCTTAAGCTAGTTTTATTTTGCCCCTGTTATTATAAAAATGTTTCTCTCCTTTTACTACAAAAACTAGAGCTGTTAACACTTTTGCCTCCATTTTTAAATAACCCTCTCACCAATCAACGTTTTGCAGTTGAATTTCCATTCTACGAAAGTTACCCACTATCCAGTTCTCAAAGCCAGTGACCCTGGCTCTGCTCTCTACACACCTCTCTCCCCTCTGTGCATCTCTCTCCCCTCCAGGCCTTTACAGATGCTTACTTTTGCCTGCTCTACTGGCTCACTTCCATTCAGTTTTCAGCTTAAATTTCACTTCATGGAAACTTGCCTTGACTTTTAAATTAGATGATTTCAGTATAATCTCTTGTAACACTGTTGCCTACTTAATAAAAACAGTCCTAACACTGGTCTAATGTTCTTTTTTCTCTGTACTTTTCATCTGTGGGCTATCTTGGCTCCTCTTCTCACACTCTTAATTCTTTCAGCTTGTTTTTTCTTTCCCCTTCTCCTGAATGATTGTGTACCTGAAGCCTTACTATTTGGCCCTTAGGACTATTTTATTCTCTTTCTCTATCATTGTATCTATACCCCTGACATTGGCCATTTTCTCTTTAAAAGTGACTTTGCAAACTGTTGTCTGCTCTTAGCTTTCTCAAAGTCATATTACTGGCATTTTTACTTGGATGCCCTGTCATCACTCTTCATTGAAGATCTAAAAAAGAGAACTTATCTTTCCTTCAGTCAAATTTTATAACTTTCTGTATTTTCTTAATTTTAAACAACTTTTCTCTGTCTTAAAATCTTTAGATTTTATTTAACTCCCTCTTCATCTAGTATACCTACCTGGTCAGTGCTAGGTCCTATCAGTGCTGCCTTCATACGGGGATTCTCCTCCCCATTATTCTCCTCAGTTCCCATAGCTCAGTCAGTCTTCCTCGCCTCTTATTCTCCCCCTTCCAGGTCTTAATGTGGTGCATAACCAGATTGATCCTCCCCAGGTGTGTGTTTAGATACATCTTTCCCTTACACAAAACCTCAGTGGCTAAAGTCCAGCTTCTTTTGCTTTGTTATTTCAGTCAGTGTCTTGTTTTTATCTCAAATTCTTATTCTTTGTTGTTTCTGTAACGCCCTGATTTGGAAATCTCTATCCTGAATCAGTCCAAATTTATATCATCTCAGGTATACTTCTGCTGCTGAGTGCTACTTGAGAAAAGTATGCAGCTGTTCAGTTTAATTTCACAATAAAGGCATAGTATTCCCACCTTAACTGGGCCTTCATAATTGCCCTTTTTTTTTCTTCTTCCCTAGTTAGTGTTGTCCATGGTGGAAGGGAAATTGGGGCTAGAAAAATTTCGAGTTACCAGTATGTAAATATACTTTGAAACCTTAAAAATGGCTGCAAGTGTGTAGTTGTCTTATCTTGCTTATATGTCTTCTACTTCTAACCAAAGTTTAGGCTCTGTAAAATCAGAGATCATATAGTTGGTCCTCCATATCCACAGGGGATTGGTTCCAGGATCCTCTGCAAATACCAAAATCCACAGATGCTCAAGTCCCTTAGATAAAATGGCCTAGTGCAGTCAGCTCTTTTTACCCAGCTGTGCCCTCCTTATTTTACACATTGCTTTTACATTGTTACTGTTGAGCACAGTGCCTTGTTCTATAAATGTTGGTTAATTTTCAAAGTCAGCTATTGACACAACTAATTTTCAAAGCCCTTGGTATGAGATTGGAGGTCATTTCTCTCCCACTAGAAATTTATAAACTAAAACTTAATGTTTGTAAACAACCAGCCACTCTCTGTTAACATCTCTATATCCTTCCCTAAATGGCAGTATGGGGTAATACAAAGTTATGTACTCTCTCTAGATCTTCTTTTTCATTTGCTTACATTTTTTAAAATTCTTATGATTAAATTATTTATAAGGTGTAAGCCAAGCATTACCTGAGGCAATGAGTATGAAACATTTCAAACGTTTTACATGGGGCCTAGTTTTTATTCACTAAAATAGCAGTGGTTTTATTTTAATTTATGGACTGTCTCTCAAAAATTTTAGTTAGAGGCAGCACGTATTACAAGTCAAGATGTTATTCTCTTTAATGTAAAACTATATATAGCAAATGACTGGTGTCCTCTAAGTCATTAGTAATGCTGTTTTTGTTACAGGTGTTGGGGCATTGGTAGGGTCTGTGAGCGTGCTACTCAGTACTCAGGACTTATCAGCAGCATCAGTTACTTTGAGGTTAGAGATTTGTGCCAACTTTGTTCACTGCCTGTTAGAGCAGCTAGCTTAAGGAAGGTCTTAATAAATATTTGTAGACCTAATGCTTTGGGTTTTGTTTTGAACTCAGTTGTTCCCTCCAATGATGTTGTGCTAGTATCCCAGGGTTTACAGTTCTAACATCACTCATTTTCCCCTACGTAGCGTCACACTGCTCAGCTCCGAGAAGAGCTGCTGAAACTTCCCTGTCCTGAAGACTTGGACCCTGACGCCGATGATGCCTCGGAGATGTGCAGTGCCACAGCGGGTGCTGAGGAGACTCTAATGCATGATCAGGTCAAACCCAGCAGCAGTAAAGAGCTCCCCAGTGACTTCAAATTGTGAGCTGCATTGATATGGACTTCATAGACGCAGAGGCTTTGAAGCACAAGCCAAATATGTCAATATTTGTATGTAAGAAACTAATTATGTAATAGGTAATGAAACTGAAACTATACTACACCCTTAAGGAGATCCAGTTTAATTCAAGGTGATCTTTTATTTACCTGTACAAGAGTGTAAACTTTTTTGTGCTTTTATTTTTCAATTGTGAGAACCACTGATTGGTATGTTCAACAAATTTGTGTATACAAAGAAATGGATAAATCACTGATTATATAAGGGAAACTACCTTAGGAAAGAATGTTTACTGAATTTTTTTTTTTTTTTTTTTTTTTTTACTGTAGAGTGAAGGGTTGTTAACAAAGAATATATATTGGTCATTCTTACAACTACTATTTAAAGTCAGCAACTTTTCACCGAATTTGATAGATTTTATGTTTGGCCATATCTTCATGCTCATATTTGATTTCTGAAGACCTCCTACATACACTTCAATAAAAGTTAAATGGACATACTCCCTCTTTTTTGATTTACTGGTACATTTTTTAAATGATAAATCTGCCATAAAATGCATTATAGCTGGAGACTTGCACTTGTATGGATGAATTTATTACATTCAACGTATTTAATTTTATGCTTTCTAAAATTCTAAGATGCAGAAAAATAAATGAACATGATTTTATTCTATGCCAATATTTGGGCCTGTGAATGTATCTGTTATTTGAATTTAAGTATATGAAGAGGAATGGTCAATTTGAAAAGTCACTCTAAACTGAGTTTTTCCTAAAGGGCTCCTTTCTTCCTGGACTATCTGGTTTTATTACTAACGTCACATGTATGTGTTAAACATTGAGGCTCTGTAGAGCAGAGAGGATGTACCTCTCTGGTGCTGTTACAGTACATTCTGTACTTGCCATATAGGCTCATTTTCATGCAAATTCTTCCTAGAGCCAAATAAATAAAGACTTAGGTGTATTGGTATGTCTTGTTTCTAAAACAGTTTGCCATGGTGTGAAATGCTATTTCTACAAAGAATTGGACACTTTCAAGAGCTACTCACGGGAAAGGGAAGGCTATTTTTTTCAAGACCAGTTATCACAAAGGAAGAGCTAAGGTGATTCTTGATAGTGTCTATATAAAATTAACTGGTGTGTGGAAACCCTGAATCTGGAGCTGACCTGAAGGAGAAGCTGTATCCTGAACAGTGAGTTACTCTCTGAAGGAAAAGGGGAACTAGGGATCATGATACTCTCTCAACAAGGTACAGAGCTCCTTAAAGTGAATAAAGTGTGTGACCAGGAAATCAAAGGTTCCAAAACACATAGCATTAGGTCTAGTGGGTGATGAGTTACACAAGCATGACAAAATCGAGTCAGTTTATGAGAAAGCAGAGTCAATTAAATGTTACAGACCTGCTACCTTATATCTCAGTATAAAATTATCAGCAATAAGTAGTAAAAGGACAGTCATCAATCCTCTAGACCTTTTGTTTTTTGGTCTGTCAGGGTCCTGTCAGGGATAGATGATAAAAGCTTCTATCCAAGTATATTGTTTACCTCCAATTTGGGATTTTACTTTTAATCATTAAAATAAGGTAAGGTCATTTTCCCCATTTCACACCATTAGTCCTCAGAAAACTTTATAAAAGCGAAGTAACAATATGAGTACTATAAGTTCCAGTTCATGTTTTTTAAAAACCAAGGCCTAAAGTTTGAATTTGAGACTTTGGTCTAATTTGGTTCCACCTGGAATCTAGACTTTATAACAACAAACATTTGAGCACTCACTTTGTACTAGGTACAGGTTCCTGCACTTGAGGATTGAATGACAAACATGAAAACATAATGTCAGTGCAAAATGGTAAGTTCTCTGATACTGTTATTTACAGGGTATATTGGGAGCACAGAGGAGGGACACCTACCTCAGGCAAAATATCGATGGGCACTGAGGTGATATGGTCCGGAAGAGCTTCCTAAAGGAAGATATCCTGGACTTCCCTGGTGGCATAGTGGTTAAGAATCTGCCTGCCAATGCAGAGGACACGGGTTTGATCCCTGGTCTGGGAAGATCCCACATGCCGTAGAGCAACAAAGCCCTTTCGCCACAACTACTGAGCTTGCATTCTAGAGCCTGTGAGCCACAACTAGTGAGCCTGCGTTCCACAACTACCGAAGCCCGTGCGCCTAGAGCCCGTTCTCCACAACAAGAGAAGCCACCGCCATGAGAAGCCCGTGCACCGCAATGAAGAGTAGCCCCCGCTTGCCACAGCTAGAGAAAGCCCACACGCAGCGACAAGGACCCAATGCCGCCAAAACAAAAACCAAAAAAAAGATATCCTGAGTCTGGAAGGGTGAGGATAAATAAGTTAGCCAGGCAGAAAGAAGTTATTCCGGATACAAGAGAGCAAAAAGGAGAGCTTGAGTTAATGGTACCACGTTCGATACTATTGGACTTTAAGAGGCAAAGTGTGGGGATAGTTGAACGGGTGCAACGTGGGCTGTGGTGTCAGGAAGATAGGAGGGGTTGGGTCACGGAAGAACTTGGTTGTCCTGTTAAGGAGCTTTGACATCCTATAGGTGATGGAGGGTTGTCCAGTAGCTTTAATTAGAGGAGCAACCTGGTCAGATGGTGTTTCAGGAAGATCATTCTGCCAACTGTTGGGTGGCAAGGAGGTCAGTAGAGAGCCCACACTAGAGTCGAGGTGGTGGTCATAAACTAGGACAATGAAGGGGTGGAGAGGAAGGGACAAGTGACAGAACTTGAGGAAATATATATTTTTTGGTATGAGAATAACTTCAGGATGTTTACAGGTTGAGGAGCCAGGGGAGAAGGGTGCGTGTGAAGGCCTTGGAGAAGGATGGAGCAGATGCCAGCAGACATGGAATGGCCTAGGTCCAAGAGCACGTGCGGAAATCAGTAAATCCAATGGGTCAGTTCATAAAACTATTAACAATGAGGTTGTGATCTTAAAGAGAAGTACAAAAATAAACTGCTTAGTTAACATTTTAGTGTTAAGACCAGTATCCCCGAAGTCAGACAAATGTAGAAAGTACTGTAAACACTTTTTTCTTTTTTTCTTTTTTTTTTTTGGCTGCACCCACTGCTTGTGGGATCTTAGTTCCCCAACCAGAGATCGAACCCAGGCCCTCAGCAGGCAGTGAGAGTGCAGGAGTCCTAACTACTGGACCTCTAGGGAATTCCCAACATTTTTTTCTTTGATGTCCTATAATTTGGTTTACTTAGGGTAAGATGGGTGAGGTGAAATATTCTAGTTAGTGTGTCAAACTGTGGTGAAGGGCCAAGGTTTTTGCTTACCCTTCTTTCCATTAGAGACCAGTACTTTATAAAATACAATGAAGACATTGCAGCATTGTCTTATTGCTTACTCACTTTCCGTACTTAGCCCACTGCCAACTGGTCGCAGTCTGTGGACTGTGGCTTGAGCGGCCCTGTACTAAATAAATAACTCAAATGAGGGTTGGTCCCTAGCTAGGCATTGCTGACTGGCCATTTATTCCTTAAACCAAAGCTAATTATTTAGTAGACAAATTTCTACAGTTACATTTTTTTTAACCATATTACATACTTTTCCACAATTAAGAGTTAATACTCTGGGGCTTCCCTGGTGGCGCAGTGGTTGCGCATCTGCCTGCCGATGCAGGGGAACCGGGTTCGCGCCCCGGTCTGGGAGGATCCCACATGCCGCGGAGCGGCTGGGCCCGTGAGCCATGGCCTCTGAGCCTGCGCGTCCGGAGCCTGTGCTCCGCAGCGGGAGAGGCCACAGCAGTGAGAGGCCCGCGTACTACAGAAAAAAAAAAAAAAAAAAGTTAATACTCTGGTTCGTCCATGAGATTGGTTAGACCAAAAGATTTCAAGGAAGAAACAGACATGGCTGCTGGATCAGCCTAGAGATGGGAACAGACCCAGTTGCAGACCTTGGTGGAGCTAGATACTCAGCTGGAGCAGGCAGCCAGGGTACAAGAGGACTGGAATGAGGACCCTGGGCCAAGCTACTGCCCTGGTGTTTCAGTCTTAGACAAGATGGTCAGAACATGACAGGGCCTCAGGTTCATTTGGTTTCAGTAATACTGAGCTTTTTGAGTTGTTTTTTTTTTTCTCTTTTATGATAGTTATACTCTATAGTGAATAGCTCACTAAGGAAAATTGGGAAAATACTGAAAAATACAACATGTGAAATTAAAACACTTAATTTTCTGATATCTTTCTTCATAGTCTATTTTCTATACTTCTCTTTTCTATATAATTGGTATATTGTATGAACAATTTTATCACCTTTTTAACAATATATTATGCACTTTTTATCATAAAGAAAATTAATGGCGGGACTTACCTGGTGGCACAATGGTTAAGAATCCGCCTGCCAATGAATAGGACATGGGTTCAAGCCTTGGTCCGGGAAGATCCCACATGCCACGGAGCAGCTAAGCCCCTGTGTCACAACTACTGAACCTGTGCTCTAGAGCCCATAAGCCACGACTACTGAGCCAGCGTGCGACAACTACTGAAGCCCACCCGCCTAGAGCCCGTGCTCTGCAACGAGAGAAGCCACCTCAATGAGAAGCTCGCACACCGCAAGGAAGAGTAGTCCCCGCTCACTGCAACTAGAGAAAGCCCGCGTGCAGCAACAAAGACCCAACGCAGCCAAAAATAAATAAATACATTTTTTTTAAATTAATGACTGCATGATATGAATGTAGTTAAGTAATCCCTTACTGTTGGACATTTAAGCTATTTCTATTTTGCTAATTATAAATAATGCTCTAATAACCATGGTCTATATCTTTTATTTCCGTATGATAAAGCCTAGAATTATTAGGTCAAAGGGTTTAATATTTAATGACTAATTGCTTTCCAGAGAGATTGTGTTGATATCACACTTCCAGGTTCAGTTAATGTTCCTATTCCCTGGCCAGCATTGGGGATTATAACTTTTTAATCTGGAATTTTTATGTATCATCATTAAACATGCTTTAGTCTGCTTTTTTTTCAACATTGTTCATATCAATATTTATTAGCCATTTGAGTTTCTACTTTGTCAATAATCAGTTTATACCTTTTCCCCATTTTTTTGTATTGTCTTAGGATGTTTTAATATAAATGAGCTACTTGCGTGGTAGAATAATTTTTATCATATTTGTATGTTTTTTCCAGATGGCCTTTTAACTTTTAATTTTTCTCATAGAAGTTTTTTGTTTGTTTGTTTTAATTTGGCTGCATTGGGTCTTAGTTGTGGCACACGGGGGATCTTCATTGTGGTGCATCGGCTTCTCTCTAGTTGTGGCACGTGGGTTCAGTACTTGTGGTGCGCAGGCTTAGTTGCCCTGTGGCATGTGGGATCTTAGTTCCCTGACCAGTGATGGAACCTACGTCCCCTGCATTGGAAGGTGGACTCTTAACCACTGGACCACTAGGGAAGTCCCTCATAGAAGTTTTAAATTATCGTGAAATCATCTATTGATCTTTTTCTTTGTGATTTTAATTACTTTTTTACTCTTTTTCAGAACTCCCCTCTACAAAGACGAAAGAATCATATATATTTTCTAACTAGGATAGGTTCTGGTGTTGGTGTAAACCTGTCTGGAGCTAAATTGGAACAGGCCTAAAAGCTCTGCTTCCCGTCCCCTCCAGAGCCCAGCAAGGTGGTAAGAATGTAGGGGCCACATGCTTGAGTTGGAAGGTGCACACCAGGTTGAAAGGAAGCTCTTTCCTCTTTTTCTCTTCAAAATCTGTCCAATTTCCAGCAGCCATCCTCCTTTTTCTCAGCTTCTAGTCTCCTGATTCTTCAAACTAAAGGAGCTGACAGCCCTCTGAACTTATGCATTTCCTGGGCAGAAGAGGCATCTTCTGGCCTTCTTCCCTCAGCCCCTGGATGTGATCCTGTAGTGATCCCATGGGCTCCACCAAAAGACTGGTTTTCTTTGCTTTATTCATATGTGTCCCTCCTCAGGTTGCACCAGCTATGTTTTCCAGTGCAGGAAGAGATTGCAACAGGCCACCATTTTGATAGTGTTTTAGTTTTACTCACTTGGAGCTTCTCCAAGGAGGGAATGCCCAGTCCAGCTATGTCAGCTGCAGGTTACCCTGGGTCACTGGGCAGCACACAGCCTCTGGTTAAGTATCTCTGCCTAGTGGGGTGACTAGGAGAGTGATTGATCTTCTCCACCTCCCTGGCCTCTCTTTTCCAAGGGCTAGGTCACAAGGGTAGACACAGATCTCCCTCATCCTCGCCACCCCCTCCCCCTCTGTTCCTTCCTGTTGTTTTTCCCTAGGCTTTCTACAGGTTTTGTTCTTTGATTTACTCTTCCTCTTTTCACCTTGTCGTCTGCAAAATTGGCAAACCTAGCCCCAGAGCACCTCCCATGTCTCTGGAGCCATTATCATTATTTAGAGGGACCAGCTAGAGCTCCTTTAGCTTGTTGGTGCCCCTTTTCTACAAGTGGCTATCCTTGTTATCTTAGCTCTAGCTATATAAGGTTTTTTTGACCAGTTGGCTCTTGTAATTGCTCTGAGGCAAGGCTAAGCATTGGCTACTGAATTAAAGGATATGCTTTATCTGGCAATGGTTCTTCAACATGTACCATGTTATTGAGGTAATACTCCAAAAGTACAGACTAACATTTTCAGTATTTGTATGAAAAGAAAGATTTATAATTTTCTAGGAATAGTTAATCTGGACTCTTCTGTGTTCATAATCTTCCTGTGTTTATCCTATATTACCTATAGAGATTCTCTGATCAGAGGTATTATTTTTAATAATTTCTTGAATTATACATAGTCTAGGTATTCTAATGTCTAGATCAGCTATAATCTGATCCTGCATAAGAGCTGCAGTACCTTCTGTCTGGAAGCAAATCCTAAAACTGTAGGTGTTGTGTCCCATAGAATAAAGAAGTATTCTTCTACTAATGATTCCAAAACACCAATCATAGGTTAGGATATAGGCTCATTAGAGATTCTTACTACTTGAATGCTTCTATTAAACCAATGTAAATAAAGTTCATTTCCCTTCAACCTCTTTACAATTTACTGTATACCCTCAAATTTGTCTTTTATTATCTTTTTTCCCCCACACACTGGCACAAGAAGTTCCTCTCTTTTTTTCTTAAGAAAAGTGAACTGCTTTCCTTTTTGCTTTTCAGCCACCTTTAAAATTGTTCACAGCAAGATTTTATGTTCTACAGTAGTGGGAATGAGGTAGATAAAATGGCACTATATCAACAAGAATTATCATCCCATTATTATAGATAATTCTCCTTGGGAGTTTAGAGGAAGGACAGAATATTTTGGGGTGCTAATATCTCTTGGAGTGGCACCATTGGACCGATTTTGGACACTTGTCCTTTTGTTTTTTAGGCAATGTGGATCAATGTTTCTTTCAATGGACCTTCTGCTTGTAATCTGTACCATTATCCTTATATGTAGGCCCCCATGTCTTAAAGAAGAAAGGCTCATTTTGTTGTTTTGTAGAGAGAGACATAAATTATATGGATTTCTCACTTGTTTACTTTCTAAGACTATCTGGAAATATCTAACTACACAGTGGATATTTTTTAACCTGGCAATTTCATGTATTATTTCTGACTGAATTCAATAATATATGCTTGAGCCCATTTATAAAAGAGGGTATTAGGCTCCCTTTATCTCACCTTGAGTCTACTCTAGAATATTGGCTGAAACTTTCTTAAAGTCTTTTTTAAATCTGTATTTCATAATTTTGAAACTTTAGGTTTTAAGTTTAATCCAACCTTAACAGAAAGGCTTCTGAACTTACTTTATGTAGTGTGTTTTTATTTTTAAATTTTACATAGAGGCTTTATTGAAATCTTTTTTTTTATGAAATATTTTTCTTTTTATTTAGTTATTTATTTATTTTTTATTTATTTATTTTTGGCTGTGTTGGGTCTTCGTTGCTGCGCACAGACTTTCTCTAGTTGCGGCGAGCGGGGGTTACTCTTTGTTGCAGTGCGCGGGCTTCTCATTGCGGTGGCTTCTCGTTGCCGAGCACGGGCTCTACGCGCGCGGGCCTCAGTAGTTGTGGCACTCAGTCTCAGTAGTTGTGGCTCGCGGGCTCTAGAGCGCAGGCTCAGTAGTTGTGGCGCATGGGCTTAGCTCTTCTGCGGCATGTGGGATCTTCCTGGACCAGGGCTTGAACTTGTGTCCCCTGCATTGGCAGGCGGATTCTTAACCACTGTGCCACCAGGAAAGCCCAAAATCTTGTTTTTTACCCTGCTATTCTGAAACTTTTTTTTTCCATCTGAGTCTAACAGTTAATTGAACTAATTGATACAGAGCTATAGTCCAGGATTTTAACCTATCTCAAATATCTTGTCCCTTTATCGGTTTTCCTGAAGTTGGTGAAAATCCTTAATTATAGTCCTTTACTTGACTCTTGACGGTAGTTTTAATTTAACTTCAAATCTGTCTTTCTGTCCTAGCAGTTTTACAATGTACTTGTCTTTTTGTTTGATTAGTTTTTGTTTTTAGATTTTCTTTTTGTATTACACAAAAGGATATTTATTTAAAATGAGAAAAGAGAACCTAATCAATTAAAATGCCACAAACATAAAATGCAGAAAAAGAAATTAATTAAATTAATTAATTGACAGATACATCTTTATAATACTTTTTCCTTACATATTTTGGCTGCAGTTTTTAAAAAAATCTTTTTGTTTTGTTTCTTTTTCTTGCCTGTAATCTTTTGATTGCCTCTTCATAGGACCACGGTTTTTGTAATATTTTCTAAGATTGAATAGAAAGAGAATTCATTATTTCTTCCTGCATGGTTGAACAAACTTTGCTTTTTATTATTGATGGTAGGGATGCATAAAACATACAACTTCTCCCATGGACATGTACACTGTTTATAGTATTCCAAAAGGTTTGTGGCCCACCAACACATAAATTTTGTATTCTGTGATTCCCATCAGAAAAGAAAATAACATGATGGATTTATAATGATATCCATACTCAGTGTAAAAATCAAGTATATTCCTGATAGGAGTGGATTTCCATTTTGGCCAACCATTGATGAGGATTGAATCTTCTCACAATTTTAGATTAGTCTGGTTACTGGAAGAATTTTACATAGACAGCTTCTGGTTGTGGGCATTTCAAATCTTGTTTCTCTTCTATTACCCACCTACCTCTCGTGTTGAGCACCACAGGACTCATTCATTCATTTCATTCTAGGATGTCCAGCCTTCAGTTTTGTTTCATGGTAGGTCAGTACAGAGGCTGTAGGAATATTCCTGGAAGGCAGTTCCTACACTGAAGTGGTTAGCAATATCCACAGAAAGGACAGCATACTATATAAATCTATCTCACCAAACCAAAATTAAACACATCCCCAACTTCCTGGATCCCCCAGATTACCACAGCCCCTCCAAAGCCACCTGAGTAGAGGGGAAGTGTATCTCCGTGAAAGGTAGAATAGACTTAACTGATTGACATGAAAGTATCTTTTTTTTGGCCACGCCACACAGATTGCAGGATCTTAGTTACCCAACCATAGATTGAACCCATGCCCCCCACAGTGGAAGTGCAGAGTCCTAACCACTGGACCACCAGGAAATTCCCAAAAGTATCATTTTTTTAAAAAGTTGTATTAAGATATATTTCACATACCATACAATTTAACCATTTGAAGTGTAAAATTCAGTGGTGTTTAGTATATTCATAGATGTGTGCAACCATCACCACAATTTTAGAATATGTTCATCATCTCAAGAAGAAACCCCATATCTTTTAGCTATCCTGTCCTCTCCCCTTGTCCCCTCACCAGCCCTAAACCATCATTAACCTACTTTCCTATTACATATTGCAAATTTTGTGCAATCTTAGGATCAGGTCACTACATTGTTAGGACGTTCCCAGAGTCTTGAGAGGGGCCATAAAACTTAAGCTGCATTAGCTTTGTGGTTTATCTGCCTCTGTACCTTTATTCTGCCACAATCTGTACATTCAATTCCCTATCGTTCACAGAGTTGATTGGATCTTACTACAGTATGTGTGTGTGTTTTGTGAAAATTCTGTGGGTAAAGAGAAAAATCAGGTAAATTTGGATTTGGAAAATCAGGTAAAGCTGAGTAAAACAAGAGAGTAACTCAAAGAGGATAGGATTCAGAAGGTTACAAAGTCTTTGAGACTGTCTCTTTTTAAAAATATTTTATTTATTTATTTATTTATTTAATTTATTTATTTTTGGCTGTGTCAGGTCTTTTTTTTTTAACATCTTTATTGGAGTATAATTGCTTTACATTTTTATGTTAGTTGCTGCTGTATAACAAAGTGAATCAGCTATACGTATACATATATCCCCATATCCCCTCCCTCTTGTGTCTCCCTCCCTGTCCCACCCCTCTAGGTGGTCACAAAGCACGGAGCTGATCTCCTGTGCTATGTGGGTGCTTCCCACTAGGTAGCTATTTTACATTTGGTAGTGTATATATGTCAATGGCACTCTCTCACTTCGTCTCAGCTTCCCCTTCCCCCTCCCCATGTCCTCAAGTCTATTCTCTACGTCTGTGTCTTCATTCCTGTCCTGCCCCTGGGTTCTTCAGAACCATATATATTTTTTTAAGATTCCATATATATGTGTTAGCATACGGTATTTGTTTTTCTCTTTCTCACTTACTTCACTCTGTATGACAGACTCTTAAGTCCATCCACCTCACTACAAATAACTCAATTTCGTTTCTTTTTATGGCTGAGTAATATTCCATTGTATATATGTGCCACATCTTCTTTATCAGTTCATCTGTGGATGGACACTTAGGTTGCTTCCATGTCCTGGTATTGTAAATAAAGCTGCAGTGAACATTGTGGTACATGACTCTTTTTTTTTTTTTTAATACGGTACGCGGGCCTCTCACTGTTGTGGCCTCTCCCGTTGCGGAGCACAGGCTCCGGACGCGCAGGCTCAGTGGCCATGGCCCACGGGCCCAGCCGCTCCGCGGCATGTGGGATCTTCCCGGACCGGGGCACGAACCCGTTTTATTTCCATTTCTCTAGGAGGTGGGTCAAAAAGGATCTTGCTGTGATTTATGTCACAGAGTGTTCTGCCTATGTTTTCCTCCAAGAGTTTTATAGTGTCTGGCCTTACATTTAGGTCTTTCATCCATGTTGAGTTTTTTTGTGTGTATGGTGTTAGGGAGTGTTCTAATTTCATTCTTTTACATGTAGATGTCCAGTTTTCCCAGCACCACTTAATGAAGAGGGTGTCTTTTCTCCATTGTATATTCTTCCCTCCTGTATCAAAAATAAGGTGACCATATGTGCGTGGGTTTATCTCTGGGCTTTCTATCCTGTTTCATTCATCTATATTTCTGTTTTTTTGCCAGTACCATACTGTCTTGACTACTGTAGCTTTCTAGTATAGTCTGAAATCAGGGAGCCTGATCCCTCCAGCTCCATTTTTCTTTCAGAAGATTGCTTTGCCTATTCGGGGTCTTTTGTGTTTCCATCTAAAAAATTGTGAAATTTTTTGTTCTAGTTCTGTGAAAAATGCCAGTGGTAGTTTGATAGGGATTGCACTGAATCTGTAGATTGCTTTGGGTAGTAGAGTCATTTTCACAATGTTCATTCTTCCAATCCAAGAACATGGTGCCTCTCTCCATCTGTTTGTATCATCTTTAATTTCTTTCATCAGTGTCTTATAGTTCTCTGCATACAGGTCTTTTGTCTCCTTAGGTAGGTTTATTCCTAGGTATTTTATTCTTTTTGTTGCAGTGGTAAATGGGAGTGCTTCCTTAACTTCTCTTTCAGATTTTTCGTCATTAGTGTATGGGAATGCAAGATATTTCTGTGCATTAATTTTGTATCCTCCTGCTTTACCAAATTCATTGATTAGTTCTAGTAGTTTTCTGGTAGCATCTTTAGGATTCTCTATGTATAGTATCATGATCTGCAAACAGTAACAGTTTTACTTCTTCTTTCCGATTTGGATTCCTTTTATTTCTTTTTCATCTCTGATTGCTGTGGCTAAAACTTCCAAAACTATGTTGAATAATAGTGGTGAGAGTGGGCACCCTTGTCTTGTTCCTGATCTTAGTGGAAATGGTTTCAGTTTCTCACCACTGAGAACGATCTTGGCTGTGGGTTTGTCATATATGGCCTTTATTATGTTTAGGTAAGTTCCCTCTATGCCTGTTTTCTGGAGAGTTTTTATCATAAATGGGTATTGAATTTTGTTGAAAGCTTTTTCTGCATCTATTGAGATAATCATATGGTTTGTATCCTTCAGTTTGTTAATATGGTTTATCACATTGATTGATGTGCTTATATTGAAGAATCCTTCCGTTCCTGGAATAAACACCACTTGATCATGGTGTATGATCCTTTTAATGTGCTGCTAGATTCTGTTTGCTAGTATTTGGTTGAGGATTTTTCCATCTATGCTCATTAGTGATATTGGCGTGTAATTTTCTGTTTTTGTGACATCTTTGTCTGGTTTTGGTATCAAGGTGATGGTGGCTTCATAGAATGAGTTTCGGAGTGTTCCTCCCTCTGCTATATTTTGGAAGAGTTTGAGAAGGATAGGTGTTAGCTCTTCTCTAAATGTTTGATAGAATTCGCCTGTGAAGCCATCTGGTCCTGGGCTTTTGTTTGTTGGAAGATTTTTAATCACAGTTTCAATTTCAGTGCTTGTGATTGGCCTGTTCATATTTTCTATTTCTTCCTGGTTCAGTCTCGGCAGCTTGTGCATTTCTAAGAATTTGTCCATTTCTTCCAGGTTGTCCATTTTATTGGCATACAGTTGCTTGTAGTAATCTCTAATAATCTTTTGTATTTCTGCAGTGTCAGTTGTTACATCTCCTTTTTCATTTCTAATTCTATTGATTTGAGTCTTCTCCCTTTTATTCTTGATGAGTCTGGCTAATGGTTTATCAATTTTATTTATCTTCTCAAAGAACCAGCTTTTAGTTTTATTGATCTTTGCTATTGTTTCCTTCATTTCTTTTTCATTTATTTCTGATCTGATCTTTATGATTTCTTTCCTTCTGCTAAATTTGGGGTTCTTTTGTTCTTCTTTCTCTAATTGCTTTAGGTGCAAAGTTAGGTTGTTTATACGAGATGTTTCCTGTTTCTTAAGGTAGGATTGTATTGCTATAAACTTCCCTCTTAGAACTGCTTTTGCTGCATCCCATAGGTTTTGGGTCGTCGTGTCTCCATTGTCATTTGTTTCTAAGTATTTTTTGATTTCCTCTTTGATTTCTTCAGTGATCACTTCGTTATTAAGTAGTGTATTGTTTAGCCTCCATGTGTTTGTATTTTTTACAGATCTTTTCCTGTAATTGATATCTAGTCTCATAGCGTTGTGGTCAGAAAAGATTGTTTTCTTCATTTCTTTTTCATTTATTTCTTATCTGATCTTTATGATTTCTTTCCTTCTGCTAACTTTAAGGATTTTTTTGTTCTTCTTTCTCTAATTGCTTTACGTGTAAGTTTAGATTGTTTATTTGAGATGTTTCTTGTTTCTTGAGGTAGGATTGTATTGCTATAAACTTCCCTGTTAGAACTGCTTTTGCTGCATCCCATAGGTTTTGGGTCATCGTGTCTACATTGTCATTGGCTTCTATGTATTTTTTGATTTCCTCTTTGAGTTCTTCAGTGATCACTTCGTTATTAAGTAGTGTATTGTTTAGCCTCCATGTGTTTGTATTTTTTACAGATCTTTTCCTGTAATTGATATCTAGTCTCATAGCGTTGTGGTCAGAAAAGATACTTGAAGTGCATTCTGTTGTTTTTGGATGGAATGTCCTATAAATATCAATTAAGTCCGTCTTGTTTAATGTGGCATTCAAAGCTTGTGTTTCCTGGGCTTCCCTGGTGGTGCAGTGGTTGAGAGTCTGCCTGCCAATGCAGGGGACATGGGTTCGAGCCCTGATGTGGGAATATCCCACATGCCACGGAGCAGCCAAGCCCATGTGCCACAACTAGTGAGCCTTTGCTCTAGAGCCCGCAAACCACAACTAATGAAGCCCACACGCCTGGAGCCCGTGCTGTGCAACAAGAGCAGCTACCACAAGGAGAAGCTCGCACACCGCAACGAAGAGTAGGCCCTGCTCGCTGCAACTAGAGAAAGCACGGGCAGCAACGAAGACCCAACACAGCCAAAAATAAATAAATAAATAAATAAAATTTCTTTTAAAAAATAAATAAAGCTTGTTTTTCCTTATTTATTTTCATTTTGGTTGATCTGTCCATTGGTGAAAGTGGAGTGTTAAAGTCCCCTACTATTATTGCGTTACTGTCAGTTTCCCCTTTTATGTTAGCATTTGACTTATGTGTTGAGGTGCTCCTATATTAGGTACATAAATATTTAAAATTGTTATATTTTCTTCTTCGATTGATCCCTTGATCATTACGTAGTGTCCTTATTTGTCTCTTCTAATAGTCTTTATTTTAAAGTCTGTTTTGTCTGATATGAGAATTGCTACTCCAGCTTTCTTTTGATTTCCCTTTGCATAGGATATCTTTTTCCATCCCCTCACTTTCAGTCTGTATGTGTCCCTAGGTCTGAAGTGGGTCTCTTATAGACAGCATATATATGGGTCTTGTTTTTGTATCCATTCAGCCAGTCTGTGTCTTTTGGTTGGAGCATTTAATCCGTTTACATTTAACGTAATTATCGATATGTATTTTCCTATTACCATTTTCTCAGTTGTTTTGGATTTGTTATTGTAGGTCTTTCCTTCGCTTGTGTTTCCTGCCTAGAGAAGTTCCTTTAGCATTTGTTGTAGCGCTGGTTTGCTTCTTATCTTCTGGGACCCCTATAATTCGAATGTTGGTATGTTTAATGTTGTCCCAGAGGTCTCTGAGATCATCCTCCATTCTTTTCATTCTTTTTTCGTTATTCTGCTCTGTGGTAGTTATTTCCACTATTTTATCTTCCAGGTCATTTATCCATTCTTCTGCCTCAGTTATTCGGCTATTGATTCCTTCTAGAGAATTTTTAATTTCATTTATTGTGTTGTTCATCATTGTTTGTTTGCTCTTTAGTTCTTCTAGGTCCTTGTTAAACGTTTCTTGTATTTTCTCCATTCTATTTCCAAGATTTTGGATCATCTTTACTATCATTACTCTGAATTCTTTTTCAGGTAGACTGCCTATTTCCTCTTCATTTGTTTGGCTGGTTGGTTTTTACCTTGCTCCTTCATCTGCTGCATATTTCTCTGTCTTCTCATTTTGCTTAACTTACTGTGTTTGGGGTTTCCTTTTCACAGGCTTCAGGTTCATAGTTTCCGTTGTTTTTGGTGTCTGCTGCCAGTGAATAAGGTTTGTTCAGTGGCTTGTGTAGGCTTCCTGTGGAGGGGACTTGTGCCTGTGTTCTGGTGGATGAAGCTGGATATTGTCTTTCTGGTGGGCTGGAGTGCATCCTGTGGTGTGTTTTGGGATGTCTGTGAACTTAATATGATTTTAGGCAGCCTCTCTGCTAATGGGTGTGGTTGTGTTCCTGTCTTGCTAGTTGTTTGGCATGGGGTGTCCAGCACTGTAGCTTGCTGGTCATTGAGTGGAGCTGGGTCTTAGAGTTGAGACGGAGATCTCTGCAAGAGCTCTTTCCAATTGATATTACATGGGGCCAGGAGGTCTCTGGTGGTCCAATGTCCTCAACTTGGCCCTCCCACTGCAGAGGCTCGGGCCTGACATCTGGCCGGAGCACCAAGACCCTGTCAGCCACACAGCTGGAGTGCCTTCAGAGTTGAGAAGCTAGCCTGCATTGGCTGTCCTTCTGTGCTGTACGTTAGTATCACCTACTTCTTCTTTGTTTTGCAGGCAGTGTTCCACAGAGAAAAACAGTAGCCTGAAAATAGTCACAGCTCTGAGATGGCTTTTTGTTTTCCTTTGTGCTTAGTCAGGTTTCACTTGCTCACAGGGGGCTACATGCGGAGGCCTCACATCCGGCTCTTCTGACCAGAGTCTGAGTTGGGTCTTAGTTGTGGTATGTGGGATCTTTCGTTGCAGCACGCAGGCTTCTCTCTAACCATGTCACGTGGGCTCAGTAGTAGCAACGCATGGGCTCTAGGGCTCTATAGTTGCCGCACACGGACTTAGTTGCCCTGTGGCATGTGGGATCTTAGTTCCTCGACCAGGGATCGAACCCTCATCCCCTACATAGGTAGGCTGATTCTTAACCAGTGGACCACCAGGGAAGTCCCATTGGGTACTGTCTTGGAGTTTGAATTTTTTTTTTTTTTTTAGGCCTCACTTTTCCAATTTTGAAGAAGCTGATATTGTCTATTTGGTGTTTTGTCTCCTAATTTTTTTCAGAATGCCTCTTAAACGTATTTATTCTTTATGACATGTCAAAAGCTTCCCGTGATGGCCATTGTTATTCTAAGTTTTAAAAGATTAAAAAAAATTTTTTGTTTAATTTTTCCATTTACCAAAGAAAATTCAAGAGTTAGGATTGTGGTATAGCTTTGCATAAGAGGTAGAAATTCTTCCCGGAAGAAGTTTAGACTTTGTCATAGGCAAACCCGTGACACACCAAGAACAAGGCCAGCAAAGTTGGTTAACGTATATGCTTGGTAACTGTATCTCACCTTCTCCTTTACAAGAAGGACACCAGTCACTTTGGATTAGTGCCCCTCCAATGACCTTATTTTACTTTAATTACCTCTTTAAAGACCCTATCTCCAAATACAATCACATTTTGAGGGGTCCTAATTGGGGGGCTAAGGAATTGGCATAGGAATTCAACATAGGAATTTGGGGGGCCTACACAATTCAGCCCGTAACATATAGCGAGGTGTCAATGCAAATAATCAATAAACAAGCTGTAACAGGAATAGAAAAGAGTTTTATTTGAGCCAAACTGAGGATTATAGCTTGGGAAACACAAATTCAGGATGCATTTGAATTGTGTTCTGCTGGACTACAAAATGGGAGAGGCTTATATAGGCAAAAATTGAAAAGCGTAAATTGTTAAGAATTAGGATTAGAGCTGGCATGAAGGGTGCTTGTTAAGCAAGGATTGATTGGGGTCCAAAATGGTTGCATGTTTACAAGGGGAGACCTTGAGGCCATATGGTTGCATCTGGTAGTTGCTAGCAGATATTGTTTTGAAAATGGCTGGTGGTGTCCCTGAGTTTGATACAGTTCAGAAAATTCAGATTCTCAGTTGATGCAGGAATGTGTCTGAAACCACATTCACAACGGCCACCAGGCTCTACTTTGAATGCCTGAATCACATTTACTCCATTTTGATTTTAAAGGATCTTAAATATGTCATCAGTGGGAAAGTTATGCTGGTCAGGCCCAGTCTCTCACAGCTGAGCAGAGTGTTGGCCTTGCATGGGTTTGGGGCAGTGTGGAGATCAGGGTTTGGCAAACTTTCAGAGCAATAAGGAATTGACATCATCTGAAGTATGACTACCTAGTGGACACTCTTGTTGGTTGGTTGGCACTCAGAGGTAAGTTTATTTGATTGAGTCCATCCCTGACAGGCTGACTTTCAGAAGCAAGAGTCTAACACTGATTGGATGGCTTACAAAAGTATATTCAGTGAGGTAGGTTTTCATTAATTGATTGAATAGGTTTAATGGCTGGCAGAATAGCCAGTCTTTTCCTAAATTTGGGGGAATGTTATTCTCAACATAAAAAGTGACTTTCCTATGTCCCACTTTTCTCCTAAAGTGGCTGAACATCTCTTAGCTCTTAGACAAGGGAATTTGTGGTACTTTCTGGCTGATTAACAAGTTTACACTCTGAATCCAAGTCAATGATATTTTGTTGGTCTACAGAGGAAAGAAGGTTGGAGTCATCTTGGTTCTTCAGACCACTAGTTGTGTGGCCTCAGACAAGCCACATGACTTCTCTGAGAGTCATTTTCTTCATCTGTAATTGGAAACAATAATAACTATCTGTGTTATTATAAGTATCAAGGGCATAACTTAAGGGGAATGCCTAGCACAGTATCCGTGGTACATACCAGTTCATGGTTCTCGTCCCTGGCTTATTAGACTCACCTGGAGACCTTTAAAAAATCCTGAGAATAGGAGTCTCCCCACCTGCCAGAGCTTCTGATTTAATTAGTGAGGGTTGATTCCAAGCAGGTGATTACAAAACTCCCAAGGTGGTTCTGATGGACAGCCTGATTTGAGAACCACTATTAACTGCTCCCAAAAGTGGTAATTCTCTCTCAATCCACTCTCTTCTATTTCTATTAGTTGTCCCCCTGAAGTTGATGCCCTTCCCAAACTTCAGGAATTTTTCTCCCATATGCCTGAGAGGGAAAATCCCTCCCCATGCCATTTTGATAGAATGTCTATGGCTCTGATATTACTTTAAAGTGGCTATCCTCTTTTTTTTTTTCAGTTGAGGTAAAATTGGTATATAACATTATATAGTTTCAGGTGTACAACATTTAATTTTACATCTGTCTACTCTGTAAAGTGACCACCCCCCAAAGTCTAGTTACCATCTGTCACCATACAATTGACCCCTTCACCCCTTTCCCTCAGTCCCTAACCTCTTTACCCTCTGGTAAACACCAGTCTGTTCTCTGTATCTACGAGTTTGTTTTTCTTTCTTTTGTTTGTTTGTTTAAATTCCACATATGAGTGAAATCATATGGTATTTGTCTTTCTCTGTCAGACTTATTTGACTTAGCATAATATCCTCAAGTGCCATCCATGCTGTCTCAAGTGACAAGATTTCCTTTTTTTTTTTAATGTCTGAGTGGTATTCTATTATATATACATACCACATCTTTATCCATTCACCCATTGATGGACACTTAAGTTGTTTCCATATCTAGGATATTGTAAAAAATGCTGCAGTGAGCATAGGGGTGCATATGTCTTTTCAAATTAATGTTTTAGTGTTTTTCAGATAAATACCCAGAAGTGAAATAGCTGAATCACATGGTAGTTCTATTCTTAAATTTTTCAGGAATCTACATACCATTTTCCACAGTGGCTGCACCAATTTACATTCCCACCAGTAGTGCACAAGGGTTTCCTTTTCTCTACATCCTCTCCAACACTTGTTGTTTCTTGTCTTTTTGATAATAGCCATTCTAACAGGTATGATGATTAGTGATGTTGAACATCTTTTCATGTGCCTCTTAGCCGTGTGTATGTCTTCTTTGGAAAAATGTATATTCAGAACTTCTGCCCATTTTTTAATTAAGTTGCTTTTTGTTGTTGAGTTGTATGAGTTCTTTATATATTTTGGATATTAACCCTTTGTCAAGTGTATGATTTGTAAATATATTTTCCCATTCAGTAGTTGCCTTTTCATTTTGATGATGGTTTCCTTCACTATGCAGAAGCTTTATAGTTTGACGTAATCCCATTTATTTATTTTTGCTTTTGTTTCTTTGCTTTTGGAGTCAGAACCACCAGACATTGCTAAGACCAATGTCAATACGTTTACCATCTTTGCTTTCTTCCAGGAATTTTACGGTTTCAGGTCTTAAAATCTTTAAGCCATTTTGAGTTAATTTTTGTGTATGGTGTAAGATAGTGGTCTAGTTTCATTATTTTGCACGTGGCTGTCCAGTTTTCCCAACACAATTTATCAAAGAGACTGTCTTCTCTCTGTTGTATCTTCTTGGCTCCTCTGTCATAAATTAACTGTCCATATATACATGGGTTTATTTCTTGGCTCTCAGTTCTGTTCCACTGATCTTTGTGTCTGTTTTTTATGTGAAGTGGCTATTCTTTGTCTGTGAAGTGATTATCCTCTTAATGCATGAAAGTACATGTTACATTGATCATGTGGATAAGAGAAGTGTCTTCAGATCGAAAACTGGAATTGAGGAGGCAGGTAAGGGAGACTGGAAGGTAGAAATCTCCTTTCTTGTTCCAAACTGTAAAAGGACATCACACAGAAGTCTGCTTATAACATTTACAGGTGAGAGGCAAGATGGAAATGAAGATACACATGCCATTTTTAGGTTCTTAATCAAGCTAACAAAGTATTATGTGAAATATGTCCTATAATACTACTTTGACAAATATATTTTCATAGCAAAAAAATGTGTTAAACTAAGTTTTTTATATACATGCTAGTCATCAAAATAATTAATTAAAATAATGTATTGGGCAGTTGAAGGGCCAGTAATGTTTGGATAAGTAATGAAATAAAGACATACATAATTAACATTATATATTTATTCCATAAAATGTATTTATCTTGCCTTTACTTCTACAAAATCATTAATTATGTTTTAATGCCTGTATTAGTTCCTAGGGCTGCTGTAGCAAATTACCACAAACTCAGAGACTTAAAGCAACAAATTTATTCATTCACGGTTCTGAAGACCAAAAGTCCAAAATCAAGGTCTTGGCAGGGCTACTCTCCCTCTGAAGGCTCTAGGGGAGAATCCATTCCTTGTCTTTTCCAGCTTCTGGTGACTGCCAGCATTTGTTGGCTTGTGGACGCACTACTCCAACCTCTGCCCCCATCTTCACTTATCTTTCTTGTGTGTGTGTGTGTGTGTGTGTGTGTGTGTGTGATCTCCCTCTGCCTGTTTCTAATATGGACACTGGTGATGGCACTTTGAACCCGTTGGGCTTATGCAGGATTATCACCTCATTTTTAAATCCTTAACCACAACTGCAAAGACTCTTTTTCCAAATAAGGTAACAAGGATTAAGACTTGATGTCTTTGAGGCTACTAGTCAGCTCACTATAATAATCAAGGGTTTCCTGCTTCTTTTAACATTAATCAACTAAAGGATTTAAAAACATGTATTTTTATTTAAAGTATATAAAGTTTAAATGTATTGTTGCCCTGAAACAAATAGACTGCCAGATATTTCTTCAGCAAAGATGGGTTTATTTAGTATCATCAGAGAATTGCAATTTGGGGCCTGCATGGCAAGCAGGCAAGCCACGTGTAAGTGCCCCCTTCTGGTCTCCCAACTCCGTTTAATTGAAATGTCTGTTTGTTAATTTTTTACATTTCCCTCTCTTGATCAAGATCTTTCTCTGAAAGCATCCCTGATCAATAGTCAAGTTTTCTAGTTTCAGGGGCTTTTTGTTTCTCTATGTCAGGAAGGACCTTTCCTGAGCATAATGTCTCATGTCAGAGGGAAAGTCGACAGATTGGAAACTGATTAAGGTCATATTCAAATAACAAGGACAGGTAGGAGGGAGAACTCTCAGGCACTTTTTGTCTGAAGTCCATATGTTATCAAGATCATAGACATTGGAAATCATCTGAAGCATTACATCATCATAAAAGGTTTGGCAACAAAATTCTAACAGACCTAGTCCAGTTATCTTGGGAAAGCTGTCTCATCAGATGTTGTCTGCTTCAAATCCAGGAAATCTTTACTTCAGGTCACCAGATGATATGTAGGTCCAGTCAGGTTTTGGCACTTTCTTTAGCTGTGTCATGTGAATCCAAGAGTCTGTTGATTGGAATTTGGGGGCACAAGGGTTGGTTAGCAATACTTGGTAGGGGCCTGTCTGGTGTGACTGGAGAAAGTTCTTCTGAAGGTTTCCTTTCCAATAGATGAAATCTCTAGGTTGCAAGATGTGATGCTTAAGGTCTTTGTTTCCTAAGGGTTTGCTGAGAAAAGATTGCTCTACCAAAACAAGGTTATTTTTAGTAGAAGCAATTAGTCCTTTGCAGTATTGGACTACCTTTCCTTTTGTCCGTTGTGGATGAGAAGAAGCAGAGGCTAACTGCATTGGGCATCCTGTGACTATCCCAGTAGGTGAGAGTTCATGAGTTCCAAAAGGGGTGGGTCTGAGATTTAGAAGGACCAATGGCAATGCTTCTGCCCAGCGTATTTGGAGGACCTCTACAAATTTTGCCAGTTGAGTCTTAATAATGCTGTAAGTGCGTTTGACTAAACCAGAGGTTTGAGCTTGGTGAGCACAGTGAAAGTGCTGTAAAACCAGCGAAGCAGCATAGACTTGTTGAAGCACATGGCCAGTAAAATGGGTTCCTCAATCACTGCGAAATTTGAGAGGAGTTTCCCAGGTAGGGGTAATCTTTTCCAAAAGGACTTTAGCCATAGAAGAGGCAGTAGCCTGTCTGCAAGGGAAGGCTTCAGTCCAGTGTGAAAACATACAGACCACGAATAAAACACAGTTATATTCACTAGACACAGGAAGTTGTATCAAATCCATTTGCCAGAGCTCGAGCAGTCCTTTGGGCATTTTAAAATGTCTGGGAGCAGCACCAACAGGCTTCCCTGGGTTGTACTTTGGACACAAGTGGGACAAGTGAGGTAGGTGCTTTTGTGGCCTTGTTGATATTGTGGCCTTGTTAATAATCACCAATATTGATTCATGCAGGCTATTATTTTGTCAGTAGACCAATGGTTTAATGCATGCACAGTGGTGAGGAGTGGGAATTTTAGAGTCTCCTGTAGGACTGGGTTGTTATTTGGTCCAAACCAGAGCTTTCTCTTTTTATCAAACTAACAATTGTTGAATTTCCAATCTTGTTTTTCCTTTTTTGAGGCTAATTGTTGAGCTCTCTAGCCAGTTTTTCTAAATTATCATTTGGGGAAATATTTCTTCGAACCATGACCGAGATTTGGCTGCTTTAAGGGCAGCATTCCTTGCAGCAATATTGGCAGGATGATATTACCCTAGCTTCCAGAGAGTCAAGTTTAGAATGCCCCAGTATCTTTTTTTTTTTTTTTTTTTTTCAGGTACGCGGGAGTCTCACTGTTGTGGCCTCTCCTGTTGCGGAGCACAGGCTCCGGACGCACAGGCTCAGCGGCCATGGCTCACGGGCCCAGACGCTCCGGGGCACGTGGGATCTTCCCAGACCGGGGCACGAACCCGTGTCCCCTGCATCGGCAGGCGGACTCTCAACCACTGCGCCACCAGGGAAGCCCCCCAGTATCTTAAAAGTAGCTAAAGAGGCAAGTAAAAGTATTACATTAAATAATTCCTGAACATAGGGACCATTTAAAATTTTATTTCCTCTAGAAGTTAGGAAGCCACACTGCTTCCACAACATTCCAAAATCACAGGTACTCTAAAAGCATATCTACTATTGGTATAAATATTGGCAGTTTTGTCCTTGGCTAAAGTACAAGCCCATGTAAGAACATATAATTCAGCTTGTTGGGCTGAAGTAACTATAGGTAAAGATGCTGCCTCAACAACATCAAAAGGAGTTGTAGTAGAATACCCATAACAATATTTACCATTGTCATTTAAAAAATAAGAACCATCGGTGAACCATGTGAAGTCAATGTTACCCAGTGGAATCTCTTGCAGATCATCATGGGGAGTCAGGAGGCGGTCCGTCAGCTTTAAGCTGTCATGAGGGTCTCATCAGTAACAGAGGGAAGAGTAACTGGGTTAAGGTTATTATAGTGTAAAAGAGTTATGTGAAGGACAGTTAACAAAAACACTTCATGTGAGGCAACTGACTGAGAAATATTGAGTGTGATGAGAATTCAGGAGAGCTTCTACAGCATGAGATACAAAAATGGCTAAAGGGAATCCCACAGCCATTTTCTCAGTGGCCTTAACCAAAACGGCAGTGATTGTAATGGCTCCGAGATAAGGGGGAGGGTAGCCCTGTCCAGTTGCTGGCTTTAATACCCTATGGGTTGGTGATGGTTGCCGTGTTTTGGGTGAGTACCCTATGTGTCTGTGTTCTGAGGGACACAGAGTTTGGAAAAGGTAGAGGACCAGTGGTGGGATGAGAAGAAAGAATTGTATGTCAGGAGAAGGCTTTTGGAGAATATTAGTCTTGGGAGATCAGATTTTAAGCCTTAGAGAACAATTCTTTTTTTTTTTTTTTTCGGTACGCGGGCCTCTCACTGTTGTGGCCTCTCCCATTGCGGAGCACAGGCTCCGGACGCGCAAGCTCAGCGGCCATGGCTCACGGGCCCAGCCGCTCTGCGGCATGTGGGATCCTCCCGGACCGGGGCACGAACCCGTGTCCCCTGCATCGGCAGGCGGACTCTCAACCACTGCGCCACCAGGGAAGCCCCCCAGTATCTTAAAAGTAGCTAAAGAGGCAAGTAAAAGTATTACATTAAATAATTCCTGAACATAGGGACCATTTAAAATTTTATTTCCTCTAGAAGTTAGGAAGCCACACTGCTTCCACAACATTCCAAAATCACAGGTACTCTAAAAGCATATCTACTATTGGTATAAATATTGGCAGTTTTGTCCTTGGCTAAAGTACAAGCCCATGTAAGAACATATAATTCAGCTTGTTGGGCTGAAGTAACTATAGGTAAAGATGCTGCCTCAACAACATCAAAAGGAGTTGTAGTAGAATACCCATAACAATATTTACCATTGTCATTTAAAAAATAAGAACCATCGGTGAACCATGTGAAGTCAATGTTACCCAGTGGAATCTCTTGCAGATCATCATGGGGAGTCAGGAGGCGGTCCGTCAGCTTTAAGCTGTCATGAGGGTCTCATCAGTAACAGAGGGAAGAGTAACTGGGTTAAGGTTATTATAGTGTAAAAGAGTTATGTGAAGGACAGTTAACAAAAACACTTCATGTGAGGCAACTGACTGAGAAATATTGAGTGTGATGAGAATTCAGGAGAGCTTCTACAGCATGAGATACAAAAATGGCTAAAGGGAATCCCACAGCCATTTTCTCAGTGGCCTTAACCAAAACGGCAGTGATTGTAATGGCTCCGAGATAAGGGGGAGGGTAGCCCTGTCCAGTTGCTGGCTTTAATACCCTATGGGTTGGTGATGGTTGCCGTGTTTTGGGTGAGTACCCTATGTGTCTGTGTTCTGAGGGACACAGAGTTTGGAAAAGGTAGAGGACCAGTGGTGGGATGAGAAGAAAGAATTGTATGTCAGGAGAAGGCTTTTGGAGAATATTAGTCTTGGGAGATCAGATTTTAAGCCTTAGAGAACAATTCTTTTTTTTTTTTTTTTCGGTACGCGGGCCTCTCACTGTTGTGGCCTCTCCCATTGCGGAGCACAGGCTCCGGACGCGCAAGCTCAGCGGCCATGGCTCACGGGCCCAGCCGCTCTGCGGCATGTGGGATCCTCCCGGACCGGGGCACGAACCCGTGTCCCCTGCATCGGCAGGCAGACTCCCAACCACTGCGCCACCAGGGAAGCCCCTTAGAGAACAATTTTAAAAGACAGTGTTATAGAGGTCTAACTGACATAGAATAAAGTGCACATATTTTAACTGTACAGGGTGATGTTTTTCCATATGTACATTTCCATGGAACCATCAGCACAATCAAGATAGTGAACACATCCATCATTCCCCAAAGTGTTCTTGTTCCTCTTTGTAACCCTTCCCTGCTTTCCCCTCCACCTCCCCATCCCAAACAACAACTGATCTGCTTTCTGTCATTAGAGTTTAGTTTACATTTATATAAATGGAATCATATAAGATGTTCTCTTTTTTCTTCTGACTTATTTCACTCAGCGTAATTATTTTGATACTTGTGTATGTTGGGTGTATCTACAGTTCATTCTTTTTTATAGGGGAACAGTATTCAATTGTATGAATATACCACAATTTGTTTATTCATTTACCTGTGTATGGACATTTGTGTTGTTTCCAGTTTTTGGCTATTACTAAAAATGCTGCTATAAACATTTGCAGGGCTTCCCTGGTGGCGCAGTGGTTGAGAGTCCGCCTACCGATGCAGGGGACACGGGTTCGTGCCCCGGTCTGGGAGGATCCCACATGCCGCTGAGCGGCTGGGCCCGTGAGCCATGGCCACTGAGCCTGTGCGTCCGGAGCCTGTGCTCCACAACGGGAGATGCCACAACAGTGAGAGGCCCGCGTACTGCAAAAAAAAAAAAAAAAAAAAAAGAATCTGCCTGACAATGCAGTGGACACGGGTTCGAGCCTTGGTCCAGGAAGATCCCACATGCTGCGGAGTAACTGAGCCTGTGTGCCACAACTACTGAGCCTGCGAGCCTAGAGCCCGTGCTCCGCAACAAGAGAAGCCACCGCATGAGAAGCCCACGCGTGGCAACAAATAGTAGCCTCCGCTCACTGTAACTAGAGAAAGCCCACACGCAGCAACGAAGACCCAGTGCAGCCAAAAATAAATAAATGAATAAATAAATATTAAACAAAAAACTCCAAAAAAATTTGCAAACATTAAAAAATTATTATCATTATTAAACGTGGGAGTTGTTAATGAATATGAAAAGGGATTGAAGGGTCATGAAATGCTGGTTACAATCCTGACTTCTCCATGCTGGTGAAGAAGGTCTTGAGCTAGTGAAAAGATCCTGCCTCCCCTTTACTACCTGAAAAGACATGAGATAGAATTAGTTAAAACACATAAATGTATCAAACCTGAAGCTACTTGGAGAAAGGTGTCATTTACAACACAATTTAAGGTTCTCTGTAAACATGGCATATTGAATATATGCATCTAATTTCTCTCCTTCAAAACCCATTAAAACTATGGTAAAGACAGCTCATGCAGCTCAATATCAAAAAAACAACCCAATCAAAAAATGGGCAGAAGATCTAAATAGACATTTCTCCAAAGAAGACGTACAGATGGCCAAAAAACATATGAAAAGATGCTCAACATCACTAATTATTAGAGAAATGCAGATCAAAACTACGATGAGGTATCACCTCACACTGGTCAGAGTGGCCATCATCAAAAAATCTATAAACAATAAATGCTGGAGAGGATGTGGAGAAAAGGGAACACTCCTACACTGTTGGTGGGAATGTAAATTGGTACAGCTACTATGGAGATCAGTATGGAGGTTCCTTAAAAAACTAAAAATAGAGCTACCATATGGTCCAGCAATCCCACTCTGCATATATCTGGAGAAAACCATAATTCGAAAGGATGCATGCACCCAGATGTTCATTGCAGCACTATTTACAATAGTCAGGACATGGAAGCAACCTAAATGTCCATTGACAGAAGAAGGCATAAAGAAGATGTGGTACATATATACAATGGAATATTATCAGCCATAAAAAGGAACAAAATAATGCCATTTGCAGCGACATGGATGGACCTAGAGATTGTCACACCGAGTGAAATAAGTCAGAAAGAGAAAGACAGATATCGTATAGTATCAGTTATATGTGGAATCTAGGAAAATGGTACAGATGAACTTATTTGCAAAGCAGAAATAGAGTCACAGATGTAGAAAACAAACTTATGGTTACCAAGGGGGGAAGGGAGGGGTGGAATGAATTGGGAGATTGGGATTGACATATATACACTACTATATGTAAAATAGATAACTAATGAAACCCTACTGTATAGCACAGGGAACTCTGCTCTGTGGTGACCTAGATGGGAAGGGAATCTAAAAAAGATTAGATATATGTATATGTATAACAGATTCACCTTGCTGTACAGCAGACACTAACACAACATTGTAAAGCAACTATTCTCCAATAAAAATTAATTTAAAAAACTGTGGTAAAGAAAAAATATTAAGGCATAACTCTCAAGGAAAGAGAAGATGAGAGTAGTTAACAGTGTTGGAAGCTAGGTAACTGATTTCACTGACCAAAGAAAGCCCAATCCTAAAAATGCAACAGGGAAAAAAGCTAAGGCCACCTTTTTTTTTTTTTTTAAGATGTTGGGGGTAGGAGTTTATTATTAATTTATTTATTTTTGCTGTACTGGGTCTTCGTTTCTGCACGAGGGCTTTCTCCAATTGTGGCTAGCAGGGGCCACTCTTCATCGCGGTGAGCGGGCCTCTCACTATCGCAGCCTCTCTTGTTGTGGAGCACAGGCTCCAGATGCACAGGCTCAGTAGTTGTGGCTCACGGGCCTAGTTGCTCCGTGGCATGTGGGATCCTCCCAGACCAGGGCTCGAACCCGTGTCCCCTGCATTAGCATGCAGATTCTCAACCACTGCGCCACCAGGGAAGCCCAAGGACACCTTTTATCTACACTGAAGAATCCCCAAAAGACTCAGGAACTGGGAGCACTAGGTGCCTCTGGGACCGAAGATTATGGGGTGGGAGAAGGTGGGGCTAAAATGAGGAGGACTCCTGCACAGCTGAGTCAGTCGTTTGGAACCTGCATCCACTGCTTTCCCTCCACCACCCCTGCAGTGGTGTATATGGACCCTGTAGAGGGTCCCATATACAGACTGGGTCCTGAATGCTGAGACTCCTGGCTTTCTTGCTCCACTTGGCTTTGAAATTCTGGCAACCAGACACCATCCAGGTGGGAGTTTTAAAGAGTCTCCCTGAGAAATCTGACTAGCATAAGAAAAAGGACTTATAAATAGTGACATCTGGGTTCCCGACACACCTTCCAGCCAAGGCACTCTACACTGATCCTAAAGAGGACATAGCTCACCTACCAACTCAGTTTCCACTCAGTATTTTTTTTTATTTTTATTTATTTTATTTTTTTAAGTTTTTTAAATATTTTAAATTTTTTTGATGTGGACCATTTTTAAAGTCAGTATTGCGTTTGTTAAAATACTGCTTCTGTTTTATATTTTGTTTTTTTGGCCTTAAGGCATGTGGGATCTTAGGTTCCTGGCCAGGGATCAAACCTGCAGCCCCTGCATTGAAAGGCGAAATCCTAACCACTGGACCTCCAGGGAAGTCTCAGTATTTTTTTTTTTAATTGAGATGTTTTTTCTCGCATTTTTATTACTGGAGTCCATTTTGTTTCAAGGGAGATTAATAGATTTAATGACTATCATTGTCTTGCAAATCACATTTAAAATAAACCTTGATACAGCAGAACTTAACACAACATTGTAAATCAACTATGCTTCAATTAAAAAAACAAAACAAAACTTGAATTATAGTGAAAGCTCCAAGTTCACCCTGTGGGTCAATGGAGCTCTACACACAAGTGAGGAACTTGGTGTAATGGTTAGTGTGTTTCTGCAACTGTTGATCTTTAACAACTGTCAAATAGTTGTTCCACAGTGCTAGATTTTGTGCTTGAAAAAACAGATGATCGCACGGATCAAAAATGGTTCCCTGCACAAATACCTTTTCATTACTTCTCAATGAGAAAACATTCTAGGGCATCTGCTCTTCTCTCACAGCCCAGGTCTGGCTTCTGTTGGCATCTGCTGGCAGCTGCTGAGCTAAGCCGAGCGCCTCTTCCTTCCAAAGTCTAGAGGGGCTCTGGGTCCTGAGGAAGAAAGTGAGTTAAGAATTCGTAGGAGGTGCCGACTGTCCCCATGGCGGCTGCTCCGGAGCCCGGGGGGCCCGGGAAGGGGAAGGTAGAATTAGAAGATCATGTGACGTTCGAGTAGGAGGATTTATCTTGGTGACTTTAGGATGCTGGTTCCATTGTAGGTATAATTATGCAAAGCTAAGAATCCAGGAAAGACTTGCTAGAGAAGGAATTAAAAACAGGATTTTATATGGAAGTACCCACCTTGATCCTGAAAGAAAACAAACCAACAGCGGCAGCAGCAGCAGCAATTGAGCAGTCTTGAACACAGAAAACCCAGACACAACTCACTTCGATGTGAACAAAGTTGAGATCAATTATAGAAAGCATTTTATGTACCATAAGGCTTTCAGTCAAGTAAAGTATGTGTAAGTTGTTAAAAAAAAGGAAAAAAAAAGAATTACTTCGCTTCTCACCTTGGAGCCGGTACTGGGTGAGGCTCTTCCAGAATTGCATTTGATTCTTCCATGAATCCCGTGTGGTCAGTGTCACCCTGCAGCTTTCTCCTGGATCGTGTAAGGCAGGCGCACTCACGGTGCAGGCTTCAAGCTGACTGGGGCAGAGTCCTGTTCCACCAAGTCGGGCTCTCAGAGCTCCGTTTTGGCCTAGGAGTGCGGCTATAATGATTAAAAGACGTGCGACTAAGGCGCCAGCTCTGGGCCTGCAGCAGGCACGCAGGGCTGGGAGGTTTCTCACAGTCTAGCCTCCAAGAGTTTCTCTGCACCAGTGGCTGGGCCAGATGTCCCACCTAGTTATGATTTATGTAGTGGCAGCATCAAAACCAGATACTTTTCTTGCACTTGAATACATTCAAGAATAAAGACCTCTGCTGACAGGGTTCTTTTTTTTTTTTTACAGTATTTTTAAATTTTTATTTATTTATTTTTGGCTGCGTTGGGTCTTTGTTGCTGCACGCAGGATTTCTCTAGTTGTGGTGAGTGGGGGCTACTCTTTGTTGTGGTGTGCAGGTTTCTCACTGCAGTTGTTTCTCTTGTTGCAGAGCACAGGCTCCAGGTGCGCAGGCTTCAGTAGTCTGGCACGTGGGCTCAGTAGTTGTGGCTCACGGGGTCTAGAGCTCAGTACTTGTGGCGTGCAGGCTTCATTGCTCCGCGGCATGTAGGATCTTTCCGGACCAGGGCTCAAACCCGTGTCCCCTGCATTGGCAGGCGTATTCTTAACCACTGCGCCACCAGGGAAGCCCCGAATTTGGGGTGTTATTTTTTGGTTTTTTGTTGTTGTTGTTTTGCGGTACGCGGGCCTCTCATTATTTTGGCCTCTCCTGTTGCAGAGCACAGGCTCCGGATGCGCAGGCTCAGCGGCCATGGCTCACAGGCCCAGCCGCCGTGTCCCCTGCATTGGCAGGCGTATTCTTAACCACTGTGGCGCCAGGGAAGCCCTGCTGACGGGGTTGTTAACCTGGGGTTCACAGACTCCACTTCAGAGGGTCTCTAACTCCCTGAAATTGTACCCCAGTGTTGGTGGTAAGGGTTCCACGTGCTTTTGCGGGAAGGACTATGGCTTTCATCAGGTAGTCTGGAGGGTTCTCACCCAAACAAGTTTAGGAATCAAAGCCTTAGACCTTCCAAGTAAACCGCAGCTGGGCAAAATCGCGACTTTGAACGGCATTTCAACCTGCCTCCTCGGTGGGCGGTACAAGATGACTCCACGCCCTCCACTCCTTCAGCAGCACCCCCTGGGGGCAGGGCTGAGGTCGGCCACGCCCTCCAAGCACCGCCCATTCCCCTGCTCGGGGTGGGGCATTCCTACTGGGCATGCTCAGTACCAAGGACTCGGGTTGGCCTACTAGGCGGAAGCGGGTCCCTGAGAGTTTGTGTGTATTTCCCAGGGTTCTCTGCGCTACCGTTATGGCCGCTTCCTTGTGCCGGCGTCTGCATATGGGGTTCTAGGGCTGTGGATGTGCTTACAGGAACTGTCGCCACTAGTCTTCGACGTCTTTGGACCTTCTTCCTTTCACTTTCTTTTGTTGACTCCTGTGTGACCCTCGTAGGATTCTGTTTTGGCTGCAGCGATGTCTGGGGTGATGTGGACCCCGGAGCTGGCCCTTCTGAGGGGCTTCCCCACTGAGGCTGAGCTGCAGCAGTGGAAGCAGGAGGGAGTCGCCTGTTCGGGTGAGAGGGGTGCACCTGCCAAGGAGGGACTGAGGCCAGGTGGGGACTGTGGGGAGAAGGGGTGGCGGCGGCTGGGTTCTCATCCCTTCTGGTTTTTTTTCCTACCCAAATCTATCCGATTCTTAATGCTTTAGGTTGCTGCATCCTCGACATAGTGGGCGCGGTCCTCAGGCTCCGTGCATGTCTTTACCCCAAACTTCTCACCATCCAGGTTCAATAATAATAATGTCAATTGCTTTTCTAATCCCTTAACATTTCTTCAGTCATTTAATGCTTAGAATAGACCTGTAAGGTAGACATTACTTTTATTCGCGTTTTGCAGATGGAGGCATTTAAGTACAGATTGGTTAAGTAATTTATTCAAGGTCACACAGCTGGTAAGCACAACAGCTGAAATGAGGCAGCAAAGATGTAATCTTGTAAGCAAAGCACATTTACCGGAGAAAGAGTTAAAAAGCACGTTTACTAGTGGGATATAGGCACATCTGGTTGGGGGATTTAGGCTGGACCCAAAAGAGAAATAACAATGTAAGACAGTGTGTATCCTGTCCTATATATTTGTGTGTGTATGTTTGTGTGTATACTCAATAGGTACTTCAGGAGAGAGGTAGTTTCTGAAGTTTGGGTCTGGAAGTCTTATGGAAGAAGGCAAACTTGACCTGATTTTTGTTTAAAGAGTTAAGACTGACAAGTGGAAAAGTTCCCCAGGAGGAGTCACAAGTGTAAAAGTGTGGAGGCAGGAATGTGCATATGGATATTAGGGGAACAATGAGTGAACCAGCTTTTCATCAGGGAGGACAGTGGGGGTAGGAGGAGCCAGATTGTGAAAGGAAACTTTGTAAGGAAACTTTTCTGTTGTCAGTAGGAATTCTTTTGAATTCCCAGCAGAATTCCTTTTGATGTTACTTGCTAATGAGGAATGTTATTTCTGAGTCTAACTTCTGCCATGCTGCTCATGGTATGAATGAGCTTCTAATTCTAGGAGAAGTGATGGGCATTTGCTCAGTGCTTTGTGGTTAATGTATAGGAAGCATTCTAAATATATACATTTTTTTTTTGGCATGCTGAAATGGTAATAGTGTTACCTTTTACTGTATGAAAGTAGTTGTTCTTTGGATTTTTGGACTAATTTTTTTCTATTACAGAGAGTGGATCTTTCCTACAATTGCTGCTAGAAGGGAACTATGAAGCCATATTCTTGAGTTCATTGACTCAAAGTATTTTAAATTCAGCAACGATGACTGAAGAAAAGATTGACAGCTACCTAGAGAAGCAGATAGTAACATTCCTGGATTACTCAACAGATTTGGACAAAACCAGAAGGTAGAATTTTGTTTGAAATTTTCGTAGGGAAACAGATTCTGAATACATTTAATATTGCCTTGACAGTGTAAGGCACTGATTTTTGCAGTTGTTGAAAAACCTGGCTTTATGTTTACTCAGGACTCATGATGTACCAAATAATCTATGTAAGAGTTTCTGTCCAGAGGACCATCGAGAATGAAAAGGTAAAGTGGTGTAGGATATACAGGTTTCATATATAACACTGACTTAAGACTGCGTGGTAGCTGCTAACCCACTGAGTTTCTAAATGCTTAAGTCTCATAGGTTTTAGCCATAGACAAGACTTCAGACCTTCTTTTCTTTTAACTTGAAAGTGTACACTCTCCATCTTGCTGTTTGTAGATTGCTGAGTGATAATTGTAACTACTTTTATCATGTTTTAGGTTATCTTTAATGTTTTTATTATGGAACTCTTGGTTTATCTTCTTCCATTGACGTTTATGTAATTTTATAGGATTAAATATAATGGATAGTTACACAGCAGTGTAACCTAAGTTTTTCAGTGGCTTATATTTTACTCTTGTTAGTTTGTTAATATAGCTTCCTTTTCTCTACCATCTCTGGCAACCACATCAAGCTTTAGTTGTCTTTAAAGCACAGTTTTGTTTTACCATTATTTCTAGGGAATGGCTTCATTTAGTTCTTCAACAAATCAACTACTGGCTAGGTGTTAAGGTTGTGAAGATGAATAAAACATAATCTGTATCTATAAGGAGTTCACAAAAGAGTGCTACTATAGGCATTTATTTAAAATATTAGTATCATTCATTTTTATTTTTTTGGTTTACTAGTAGTTTACATTCCTCTGATGTCATTCTTGATTATTATTTTGCTGTCAGATGTGTGTGTGGTATCATAGCCATTAGCTTTGTGTGGTGCTCATGAAAACACACATACACACAAATACATCATACACTGGTAGACCAGAATTCGGCTTGTCACACAGAGCTGAGAAGAGACATTTCAGTTACCTCATTATGAGATATTTGAAAGTTAAACTCTATTCTCAATTCCCCTTAAGGATTTTGATTTTTAGTTATGACAGTTATCTTAAGGCTTTGAGATCTTGCTGCACACCTGTTTCCTCAAGTTTCCTAACTTCTAATTACAAACAGCCTCTTTGTCACCTGTTTTCTGCTCAATCTTTGCTCTGCTCTCAGTTTTGCTGCATCCAGAGTATTCCGGCTACCACAGGCTTGTAGGCTTGATTTTTTTTTTTTTTCCTTAAAGAATCTTCCTTTTGAGGTAGGGCCTAGGGGATATAGGAAGAAGAGGGTGACTGCTTTTATTTTTCCTTCAGTGTGAAGCTACAGGATTCTCTGGCTGCTATTCGTTAGAGTTGAATCCCCACCTATTTGTGTCTTAATCTAGGGGTTGGCAAATTACTGCTGGTGGAGCAAGTCCAGAGTACCTAAGAATGATGTTTACATTTTTAAAGGGTTGGAAAGAAAGAAACACGTGTGACCCACAAAGCTTAAAGTTTTTTTTTTAATCTCTCCTTTGCAGTATAAGTTTACCTACTCACTCCTGTCTTCAGCCAAAGTAGGATTGAAAAGAAAAGGGTTCAAGTGAAATTTCTAGGGGTTTTTTTTGTTGTTGTTCTTATAGTTGGTAGTACAGTATCAGTAAAATATTTGAAAACAACTTTTTGTCAGTTTTCTTTTGTATAAAATGAGTTTTCCATCCAGTCAGTGTCAGAGCTGTTAAATAGAACACAAGACAAAATTCTAAGTGCCTGCTAGGGTCCTAAACCAGTGCTGTTCAGGAGAACTTCCTGTGATGATGGAGATGTTCTGTATCTGCGCCGAACAGTACGGTAGCCAGTAGCCACGTTTGGCCATTGAGCACTTGAAATGTGGACAGTGCAACTGAGGGACTGAATTTTAAATTTTATTTAATTGTAATTAATTTAAATTTAAAACAGCCATATGTGGCTCATGGTGATAATATTGGACGTTGCAGATCTAAATTGTTTCAGAAATTTTTTTTGTAATACTCTCAAGATAATCTCAATAAATGTTGATATCTTACATTTTTCTTGATAAAACTGAAATGAAATAGTGTTTGTGGTTATACAGTGATAGTGGCTCATGTTTCTTTCTTTATTCTTATATGCAGACAACAGCTGATATTCCTACTTGGTGTGAGCAGTTTGCAACTTTTTGTTCAGAGTAACTGGACGGGGCCTCTTGTTGATTTACACCCTCAGGATTTTTTGCCGTCTGTTTTATTCCAGCAGTTTAGTGAGGTATGCTTCTTGGAAATGTCATATATAGGTATTATTGTGTTGTTTATTCTTTAGGAACGGCTCTTTATAAACTGGAGTTAATAATAAGCAGGAGAGAAACATGACTTTATTGCTTGTACAGAACCTACTAAGAATGCTTGTTCATTGATCATATTTTCAATTCCAGAAGTTCCATTATCAGACTCAAACTCCTCTTCAGATGCTCCCCATTTTATGGAGCTCTATTAGCTGCTCTTTTTAATTAAAGTGCAGGCAGCTGCACCAGTCACCCAGCTGCATATGTTACCACAGTTACATAAAGATCTCTTCTGGCAAAGCAGAGAATGTGGAGATCTGTTTAATTTTGTTGCAGGAAACTTTTGCTGCTATCCTTATGAACAGTTCCCAGGGGTGATTTCCTTTATGTCACAGATATACTTATTTGTATATACTTAAAGTGTCTGGCACAAAGGTGCTCCATGGTGATAATGATTCTTATTATCCATATATGGAGATAATATTGACCTGCATCAGTAGGTCATCAGAAGAGCTTGCAGTTTGAATTCCTCAGTAATGTTTGAGCACATATACGCAGGGCTTGGGGGATATGACATCCTCTGAAAAGAAGTATGGTAACCGATTTATCCAGCCATCTCAGAACTAGAGCATTACTATCGATCACTCAGCCTGGAAGGCTGCTTCGCCTCCAAAACTTGTACAGCAAAAGGGACCTATTTACTGTTACCAGGTTTCTCAGAATTAGAAGTAACAAATGAAAGGGGAATGGAGTTGTTAGAGATTAGTGTTAATAATTTGATGGTGGTTGGAAAGAGAAATACAAAAGCAGTCATAATCTGAAGCCTCTGTACACATCAGTTACTGAGTCATTATGTTATATTGCAATAGAGTAATTGAAATTCATAATGCTGGCCCTAAATCGTTATTGAAAGGTTAAAAGCTCTTCCGTATCTTATGTCTAAGAAGGGAATTTAATCTATACTTTACAAAAATTTTCATCCAAAATGGTTAAAATAAAATCTCCAAGATTTTGGCACTTAAAGAGATATGCTTCAATTATCTAGGAAATTACTTATAAGGAATGTCTCATTCCCTCTCTTACTGTGTATGAAACAGTTTCTGGCCTTATTGCCCTACAGTGCAGGTTAGAAACCCACCAGACAGTCGTAAATACGTACCGAGCGCTAATGTGTGGTTGAAGTGGTGCTTCATTCGTGTATGCTATATCAATTTGACGTATTCTCTAGATGAGAAGACTGATGCTCACAGTGGTGAAATAAACTTGTCAGAGGCCTTATAGCTGGGGGATTGGAACACGCATTTTCTGGGTCCGAATTCAGTACTCTTTCTGATATACTAAAGTAGAAGCACCTGTGAAGTTAGGTAACAATTCAAACAGTACAGAAATGGGTTACATGAGAGATTCAACCTATAAGAAATACTGAAATTAATGAAGAGATGTGTGGAAAGTGAATTTTGTCTGAGAAGACCTTTTCTTCAAGAGTGGACCTTTAGTTAGAACCTGAAAGATGATGAGGAAATGGACAGGTAGAGAAGAGGAAGAAATACGTTCTAGGTGCACTCACATGAGCAGAAATTTAGAGGGGAGGAGGGTGCGGTGTTTGTGGGAAACGGATGCTTTGAGCGTGTTAGAGCAGCAGTACAGTAAAAGGTCAGCCTTGATGGGGCTCAGACTAAATCATAGGAAACTTTAAATAAGACCTTGATTTTAATTGTTTTATTAGAAGTGCCTCATGTGGGATTTCCCTGGCAGTCCAATGGTTAAGACTTTGCCTTCTGATGCAGGGAGTGTGGGTTCAATCCCTGCTCTGGGAGCTAAGATCCCACATGCCTCGTGGCCAAAATACCAAAATCATAAAACAGAAGTAATATTGTTACAAATTCAATAAAGACTTTAAAAATGGTCCACATTAAAAAAAAAATCTTAAAAAAAAAAGTGCCTCATACATTCCAAAAAGCATACAGAATGTGTACAGTTTAAATAATAAAACTCGGCTTAAATAAAACCCACCATCCGGCTTGAGAGAGAGAACGTCACCAGCATTGTAGAACAGAGCTTCCGGACTGCTGTTCCCCAGGTGTTGAGCCCTTTTGCCATTGCAGTAGCTGTGTTGGGCCGGGGCTGGGGAGAGCCTTTAACTGGTCTCGTCTGGTGTAGTAGCCTTCTCTAGTTACCTGATGTGCACTACAAATAATAGCATCTTCGGCATTTGCTCTGACTTGGAAAAGGTTGGGAAATACAGGGTTACAAGGTCCCCTGTGTGTGCTTCCTGGTGGTATCCCTGGCCCCCTTTCTTATGAATTTTGTGTTAACATTCCATTGCTTTTCTTCCTTTTTTTTTTTTTTTTAAATTTTATTTATTTATTTGGCTGCGTTGAGTCTTCCCTGCTCCACGCGTGCTTTCTCTAGTTGCAGTGAGCAGGAGCTACTCTTTGTTGCGTTGCGCGGGCTTCTCATTGCGGTGGCTTCTCTTGTTGCAGGGCGTGGGCTCTAGGCGTGCGGGCTTCAGTAGCTGTGTCTCACGGGCTCTAGAGGCAGGCTCGGTAGTTGCGGCACACGGGCCCAGCTGCTCTGCAGCATGTGGGATCTTCCCGGACCAGGGCTTGAACCCGTGTCCCCTGCATTGGCAGGCGGACTCTCAACCACTGCGCCACCAGGGAAGTCCTCCATTATTTTTCTTCATGGTTTTAGCACCTATGTATGTATGTATCCCCAGAGAACATATTGTTTAGTTTTGCCAGTTTTTGAACTTGATGTAAATGAAACAAATTGTGTGTGTTCTGTGACTTGCTTTGCTCAGTGGTGTATTTCTGAAATTATACTATTATTCATTTTTACTATTGCATAGTATTCCAGTTGTATGAATATACCACAGTTTATATATCTGTTCTACTCTCAATGGCCACATGGGATGTTTCCATTTTTTGCAATATATTATGTACAGTGCTATTAGGAACACGTCTTCTGGGAATCATCTGCAAGAATTTCCAAGCACAGCATGCTTAAAAAAAAAAGGATAGTGTTTGGTGCAGTGTGCTAAATGGAAGAGGCTGTTTTTACTGGCCCTCAAGCTGTAGTTGGGCAACCCCTGAGGGCTGAGGGGATTGATATTTTGTCACACTTGGAAATGCTTCCCAGCACTGATTTGGGAAGCTCTGCTGAGGACATGTATCTGTGAGTGGAGTGCCTAGGGTTATATGCATGTTCAGCTCTTCTTGGTCATGTCATGTTGTTTTTGAGAGGATTATTCAGTTTATACTCTTTACCAGCAATCTGAGAATTTGGAAGATAAAGGGAGTTGAAGTTTTTAAACTGGGGAGTGGCACATCAGTATTTTCTAGTTGTCATTTTCCTGTGCTGATTTATGTTTCATAGTTGTTGTGAAGGACAGATATTTGTGAATATACTTTATGGTCATGGAGTATAGTCATCAAAGCCAAATTAATTTTCCCTGCCTCTAAATTACGGCCTTGGCATTTTTAGCACTGTTTTTTGACCTCTGGTGCTAACCAGTCTCAGGGGAATAGCAGTGAAGGTTCATTCCTGAGTAGGTCACCTCTCACACATAAAAGTTGATCTCCTAGTAATCTAGTTTTATATTAAGTTTATCTCAGATGTTGACTTTTTTTCACTATTCTGATAAATAAGTATTTTTATGTGTTATATGCTCTCTTGACTGAGGAGTCGTTCCTAAGGGAGTTGTAACCTTCATTTTGTCTGTTTTAATTGAGAATATAAACAATCCTCTTTATTTGTTTATTTTTTGGATTCTTTTCTCTTATAGGTTATTACAGAGTGCCGAGTAGAGTTCCCTGTGCTATACACTCATCCTTATTGATTATCTGCTTTACATATAGTAGTATGTATTGTTCATCCTCAAGGTTTATCCATGTTGTATCATGTCAGAATTTTCTTACTTTTAAGGCTGAATGATATTCCATTGTATGTACATACCAGTTTTTGTTTTGTTTTGTTTTTTGTCTTTAATTAATTTTTTTTTGAATTTATTTTTGGCTGCGTTGGCTCTCCATTGCTGCACACAGGCTTTCTCTAGTTGCAGTGAGCGGGGGCTACTCTTTGTTGTGGTGCGCGGGCTTCTTGTTGCAGTGGTTTGTTGTGGAGCACGGGCTCTAGGCGCGTGGGCTTCAGTAGTTGTGGCACGCGAGCTCAGTAGTTGTGGCTCATGGGCTCTAGAATGCAGGCTCAGTAGTTGTGGCTCATGGGCTTAGTTGCTCCACGGCATGTAGGATCTTCCTGAACCAGGGCTTGAACCCGTGTCCCCTGCATTGGCAGGCAGATTCTTAACCACTGTGCCACCAGGGAAGTCCCACAATCATCTTTAAAACTCGGCCATTTCCCAAAACCTCTGGAAGCACATTTAGAATTCGGTTGGAATATCAGTCTTATGTCACAGGAAGATAGAAAAGCATTTAATTTTTTAATGATGGTGATGCAAGGTAACTCTAGGAAAAGAAGTTTATTTATTTGTTTATTCATGCATTCACTCCTGTATTTATTTATTATTTACCCTATTAATGACATTTCCAGAGGACTTAGAGTAGGAGGTTTGGTAACCAACCAAACCTTTGAGTATCAGAGGTAATGAGATCCAAGTAGTATATCATGGAGTATCTCTTTGTGTAATTTTTTATTTGTTGCCCTGTTAAATTACTTGTTTGTTATCTTTAAAGATTTCGTTTAGAAGATAATGATCTAAATTTGTGCTACAACAGGTAGACATCTTTCTCATCTCAGTGTGATTAGAATAAGGATTCTTTTTCTTCAAGGCATGTCTTGTACTTCACCAGCTTGGTTTGGATGTTAGGAAATAAAGATCGTTAAATCCATCTAAATGGCAAGATGATTTGATGAGGCTGCAGGTCCAACTTGGGCACATTAGGCAGGGTCTTCTCTCTAGGTCTTTTTTTTTTTTTTTAATTTATTTATTATTTATCTTTGGCTGCATTGGGTCTTTGTTTCTGTGTGCGGGCTTTCTTTAGTTGGGGTGAGTGGGGGCTGCTCTTTGTTGTGGTGTGCGGGCTTCTCATTGCGGTGGCTTCTCCTGTTGCGGAGCACAGGCTCTAGGTGCGTGGGCTTCAGTAGTTGCAGCGCGCGGGCTTCAGTAGTTGCAGCATGCGGGCTCAGTAGTTGTGGCTCGCAGGGGTCTAGAGCGCAGGCTCAGTAGTTGTGGCGCACGGGCTTAGTTGCTCTGCGGCATGTGGGATCTTCCTGGACCAGGGCTCGACCTGTGTCCTCTGCACTGGCAGGCGGATTCTTAACCACTGTGCCACCAGGGAAGCCCTTCTCTCATTCTTAAGCAGTAGATTCACTTGTGTATTCACTTGTGTACCTTGGAGGTCTCACAAGGTACCTCAGACTCATTGTGTCCAAGACTGAACTCATGGTGAGGTTCTTCTCCAAAGCAGGTCTTCTTCTGGTGTCTGTGTCTCAGTGACCCACACCACCAGCATGCAGTTGTCCTAGTCAGAAGTCTAGAAGTGATCCTGGCCCTGTCCTTGAGGACTTCCTCATGCTTAGCATAGCCCTGGAGCTTGCTGAGGGGCAGGAAGAGGTAGAGAGGTCTGAGGGGAAGGCAGCATGAGGTGGTAGGAAGAACACTCGTTTGGGAGTTGGAAAACTTGGGCTATAATGTCTGTTCAGACGCTGATAACTTCTGTGTGATTTTGGACTGCACTTAACTTTTTTGTATCGGTTTTCTTCTACAGTTGAGGCAGTTGTAGTACTTCAAAATAGTTCCTTGATCATTGAACTTAAAAAAATATTCCTTCTACCCTCAGTGTAGGTAACAGTAAGCTTTATTTTTGGTTTGGTGGTGGTCATTCACGTTGTCTTTATTCCTCTAGTACACTTCAGTAATGATGAAGGTTAGGCAGAGGATGAACCCACAGCTATTACTTTCTTACCTTTATTGAATGTTTCAACAAAGCATTGAGCCAGACACTGGAATCACTTGGATTGTTTAATCCTTACAAGAACCCTGTGAGGTTTAGGTTCTATTATTTTATTTTATAACTGATGAAACAGAGGCTTCAGTTAAAAAAAAATTTACCTATGCCCACAAATTAATAATCAGAAAAAGGACTCTATCCTGTGTCTGTGACTTAGAGCCTATGTTCCCAACATTGAGCATTCCTACTGTCAATTTCGTGGTAACTGTCAAAATGATTCAGTCCACGTTTTAAAAACACAGGTGCTTGGTCTGTTGTAGAAAATCTCTGTTCAGTAAGTAGATTTTTCAGAGGCATCCCTTTTGGGCAGCCTCTGTTCATATTGGTCCATGATTGTATGCCTACTCAGCATTTGATATGTAAGACCTTGTTGTTTTTTGGCTTTATAGTAATTATGGAGCAGCAATCGTTTGTAATGACATGAGCCAGCTGGTGAAGCATATATGAAATGTAGGTGTTTAATATGAATACTTTCACATAGGGATGGTTTTTATTGAGAAGCTATTTTGTTGTAAGTAAATCTGTAAAGTCATGATGCTTCTTCAATAGTAGCATGTTCTTGGGCTTCCCTGGTGGTGCAGTGGTTAAGAATCTGCCTGCCAGTGCAGGGGACGTGGGCTTGAGCCCTGGTCCTGGAAGATCCCACATGCCATGGAGCAACTAAGCCCAAGCGCCACGACTACTGAGCCTGCACTCTAGAGCCCGCGAGCCACAACTACTGAAGCCTGCACACCTAGAGCCTGTGCTCCGCAACAACAGAAGCCACCCGTGCGCTGCAACAAAGAGTAGCCCCTGCTCGCCACAACTAGAGAAAGCCCATGCGCAGCAATGAAGACCCAGTGCAGCCAAAAATAAATAAATAAATGAATGAAATAAATTTATTAAAAGAAAGTGCAAATTAAAAAAAAAATAGTAGCATTTTCTTGATTGCCCTGTTCTCTAAAGTACAAGCAGGCGGCTGGCTGTCTGTCAGGGCAGGCTGGAGTTGTAGATCTCTAAGGGCATTTGTAATGTTAGGACTCTGTCCAGTGCCAACTGCTGTGTAATAGATCAGTGCCTGTGTTTCACAGCTGATTACCTGGAAAATATGTATTCTTGTAAGACATATAAAGATTAATATGTTGCTAAATTATATCATCTTAATTTTTTTTTTTTCAGGTCAAAGGACTGGATGCACTCGTTCTGAGTTTGCTCATTCTAGATGGTGAATCAATCTACAGCCTGACCTTGAAGCCTATACTGCTATTATTAGCACGAATTTCCCTAGTGAATGTAAGACATAGGCTGACAGCTATTCAGGTAAGGGAAGAAAAGGAGCCAGGAGATTCAGACCCGGGTGTGACTTTTGTGCTGATTAGCATAAAACTTTAGGTGTGATGCTGAAAATGTCTTGGTATATTTGTTTTCTAAGTCTTCTTTAGGTGTTTAATTTTAAAATCTGATGAAAATAAGCAAAAACTGTCTCCTCTCATGAGATTCGTCTAGTATAAAATGAGATGTTGAGCCTCTTTAATGGGGTTGTATATATGTGTTGTGTGTATATTTGCATGTGTATAAATGTTCATTCTTTGAATCTTAAAAATAGGTTTAAAAACACCCTTCATAGTTTTTTGTGAATTTCATGTAAGGATAATGAGTAGCCAGAAGTATAGCACTTTCAGTAGGTTTTTTTTTTTTTTTAATTAATTTCACTTTTTACTGTTTTTTATTAAAGCTCCTAGAAATTTTTTAAAAAATAAATTTATTTATTTTATTTATTTATTTTTGGCTCTGTTGGGTCTTCGTTGCTGCACACGGGCTTTCTCTAGTTGTGGCGAGCAGGCTTCTTATTGCGGTGGCTTCTCTTGTTGCAGAGCACGCGCTCTAGGCGTGTGGCCTTCAGCAGTTGTGGCACACGGGCTCAGTAGTTGGGGCTCGCGGCTCTAGAGCACAGGCTCAGTAGTTGTGGCGCGTGGGCTTAGTTGCTCTACAGCATGTGGGATCTTCCCAGACCAGGGCTCAAACCCATGTCCCCTGCGTTGGCAGGTGGATTCTTAACCATTGTACCACCAGGGAAGCTGTTTCTTGGTTACTGTTTCTTGGTTCACATCCTACCTTGTTTCATATTTGGGTTGGATTTAGTAGAGCATTTGTTGAACGTCTGTTATATGGTTTCTTTAGGTCACATATAAATTAGTGAGAAAAGCACTGATACAGATAGCTAATACGTAGTAGGAGGTGACAAAAACCACATGAGAGATTCGAAGAAAGTCCTTGAGGTGTAGTGGAGGTTGTCAGCTATGCAGTGTGCAGGCTCTGTCACAACTACTCAACTCTGTGCACCTAACTATTCAATCTACCTTGTAGTGTGAAAGCAGCTGTAGATGATATGGATGTGAATGGGTGTGACTGTGTACCAATAGAGCTTTATTTATGGACACTGAAATTTACATTTTATATGCTTTTCACATGTCACAAAATATTATTTTCTCTCTCTCTCTCTCTGTCTCTCTTTCTTTCTTTCTTTCTTCTGCAATGATTTAAAAATGTAAGAACCAGTCTTGGTTTTAGGCTATAGGAAAACAGGTGGTAGGCTGGGTTTGGGTCCATAGGCTGTAGCTTCCTAACTCCTGTCCTGATTGTTGCAACTTGGGCATACAGACCTTGTATTTCCAGAAATAGTAAATGTAAATTTTATGTGAGATCTCCCAATTTCCAAGTGTTGGCTGAAAAAGTTTAAGAAACACAATATTTCTATAGGCAAAATGTGGACTTGGTCTGTACCGTCTAAGGGCTTACTTTCCTAAGCATTTAAGTCGTGACAAAGAGGAGGTAAGAAGGGAATCATGCCTCTTTCAGCAGCTCTCATGAGGACAGATGATTTGGAATCAGTTGTACCAGAAGGGTTTTTAATAGATGGGTTTCAACATATCCTAGCAGATATAAGACCTTATCTTTGATTTTTTGTTTAGTGATGTTAGCTTGAATAAAAAAATGTTTTCCCAAGTTGATCTGAGTTAAATGATCTTATAGACTGACTAGTACTTGGCCCTAAAGGAAGTATCATCAAAGCATGAGGTTGCTAAATGGCATTATTTTCTTTCTAGAGAGGCTAGTGGTCAATGAGTTAGTGATACAGTTTTCTTGGTGGAAAACTTTCATCAGCAAGTACGTTAAGCATCATTTGTAAAAAGATACATGTAGTATCAACAGCTTAGGAGAACAAGTAAATATGTGAACTGCTGGTTGCAGATGCCGTAGAATTGGAGAGATAAGTTACCTGAGTTTTTTGACAGATGCTAAACAGCTTTTGACTTCTGTTTTAAAACCCTATTTTCTTGTACATCTCCATGCAAAGATCATTCTGTGTTGAAACTTTGCCTTTCAGTTGAAATGTTATAGTTTTCTTCCCTTTGGGTCTTTGATATATTATTCTGTAAACGATGATGTTAAAAATGATTTCTTTGAGAAATGAAGATAAAATGATAAAGAAGCATGACATGCTTATCCAGGTTAATCTTAACCTTTTAAATTAATTTTGAAATGGCTGGATCTTAAGGAGCATATCAGGTTGTTTATTATGATTTTATTTTTGTGGAACTATAAAAGAAGATGATTTTCCCCCACCCCCTAGTCTGTGAAGTGGATAGACTAGTGTTAGTAATACGTGAATGTTGAGTAAAAAGAATTTTGGCTTTGGAATCAGACCAGAGTTTGTCTGGCTCAGCCACTTAACAACTGTGTGGCCTTAGGCCAGTGAATTTCTCTGAATGTCAGTTTTCTTATTTATAAAATGGACTATGTCGGCAAACATTTATTGGGTTTCTTTTGAGTACACTCATGCTCCCTGTCTTCTAGGAGGTTATTGACTAGTGTGACTTGTCAATCAGAATGTTCTGTAATAAGTGCTATAATCAGGAGACAGGATCGAGGAACTATCTAAAACAAGGCTTCTAGTTTTCTTTTTTATTAATGCCTCAAATTGTCTATTAAGTGATTCCTGACAGATAGAAAAAGGCACTTTTATTTTCTAGTAGAAAAATAGGCTATGCTTTCTTTCTTTGTTTCACACTCCCCCTTCTCCCATCTGAAGGTTTTGGGTTAAGAGTTACTTTATAGATCTGATTTTTAAGAGTTGAGCATCTTATGTTGTATGTTTTCTTAAAAGGAAGGCAGTCTCTTTGACTGGATCTATCTAAATTCCCATGTCTAGAAAAGGAAAGACTGCTGCCAGACCTGACTCACTTATTGCTGACAGCAGATAAGGGACAGATAATTGAAATATAGACTGACTTCATCAGCCTAGTGATAGGAAAAGAATGAAAATGAGACAGCACCTCAGGGAATTAAATTAAAAATGATGTGAAGCTTCTGTCTCTTAGATAATTCTACCTTTCCTTTCCTTAGATAGACTGAGGGAACAGCATTAATAATTAGAAAAGATTTTGTCAGAGGGTCAAAATTCATTTGTGATTTTATGATTGTTGCAGCACTTGTGTGTAGTTTAGAAGGGGAGCAAGCCGTTTTACCCCTTAATCAAATGAAGAAATTAATTTCAAGGAAAAAAGAAAATGCTTTTGGTAATTAAGCATGATCTCCTATTAGTAGGTATTGCTTTAAAAAAAAAAGGAAAATTAATTTTTCACTCCTTTGTGCAATATAATTTAGAGTAACATAGTTGTAATTATTTTAGATGATTCAATGCATGATCATACTTGGTAATTTAATGAGCCTATCAGAAATACTTAATACTACTTGCATGCGTGCACACACACACACACACACGCATAGCAGAAGATCTAGAAGAATATAAACCTTTGTCATGGATTTTTCTGGGGGAGGAGAATGGCACTGAGACAGCAGAAAAGAGACTTTCATCTTCACTGCGTATGCTTCTGTATTGGCTTGTTGTTGTTTGTTGTTGTTTAATAGGATGTGTTGAAAAGTAAGAGTAAGCGTCAGAGAACTGAGAAAAAGCTACTGTGTTCTCAGCCTGTGCATTAGTCAAGACAATGTATAAAATGCAGTTTCTACTCTCCAAAATATATGGGCCAGGTATATACACACTTGAAAAACAAGAGCTCTGCAGTGTGGTCCTAACTTCATGGAAGAGGGTGTGGAAGAGATCTTCCCAGTTTGGGGAATATCTGAACCCAGGGTGTATCTTACCTTGTAGTTTGCATAGCATATATTGCTTCAAGGAGGATACAGAGATGAGTAAGACATGATTCCTCATCTTGTTGGCTAGATGGCAGACAGCATTGAAAGCTAGGATGAAATGCACAAATACGGTGGAGTGTGTCTGCAAAGAGAGGTGCAAACAATGTGCTGGAAGTTGAGATGAGGGAAAAAAATCACCCCATAGGTTCTTGGGGGAGGCCTCCTAGGATTGTTGGTATTGGATTATGGTGCTGGTAGAGTGTCACAGCAGAGCAGCATGATTACAGTAGGCATTTTAAATGGTAATGGAATGGAAATGGTAAGTTTGAAATGACATCAGGAAGCCCAACTGGCTACAAATACAGGCTTTGAGAGAATGGAGGAGAGATGTTATTCTCGTGGAAGACATGGCGGTGGATTTGAGCGGTGGATTTGGTATTATTACTGAAGACATACATAGCAGCTTATTTTTTTCTTTTTTTTTTTTTTTTTTTTTTTTTTTGCGGTACGCGGGCCTCTCACCGCTGCAGCCTCTCCCGTTGCGGAGCACAGGCTCTGGACGCACAGGCTCAGCGGCCATGGCTCACGGGCCCAGCCGCTCCGCGGCATGT
>NC_041225.1:50501311-50508112 GCF_002837175.3 Physeter macrocephalus
GAACCCGTGTCCCCTGCATCGGCAGGCGGACTCTCAACCACTGCGCCACCAGGGAAGCCCCATAGCAGCTTATTGAAGGGTAAATTTAGTCTCACAAATGTAAAAAAAATTCTAAAAATTGATTTGAATTAATATGAAATTTTTTTCCTAAGGGTCCTTTTAATTCAACGTAAACACGTTGGTGTGTCCTTTTTCTAGAGCTTGCCATGGTGGACTTTGAGATGTGTGAATATTCACCAGCAATTGCTTGAGGAACGCTCACCTCAGCTCTTTGCTCTTGCTGAAGACTGTATTGATCAAGGTATGTCGCAGATGTTGTTTGCTATGAGCATGTATCTCCATTCTGTTTTCTTGGCTTAGACATTCCTTTTTCGTCTGTTGTTTGACAGCAGATGGTAACTTTTTGTGTTCCATTCTTTCTGGATGTGGAATATCACAAATTACTAGGATGTCAGATTATAGGATTTCTTTTTTGTCTTTGAATTTTTAAAAAGGCAATCACTATTATTTATATTATCTACTTAAACAGAGTGATTTATTCTATGTAGGTCACCATGATTTTATCACAAACTGCCTAAAGGTATTTAAATATTTTCTCGGTTCTTTAATGTAAGAAGCCTCATTAGAAACAATTGTAAACTCCCTTTATTTAAAAAAATCTTTAATTTGAACTGGAGTAAATTGTGCCAAATTGCATGCAGAACAGGAAATTATTTATCCTATATCCTACTGAGTACATGAAGAAAGGATTCAGGTTTTCTTTTTTTTAAACATTTTGTAGAAAATACATTTTACTGAGGATGACAATGGGTAGAGAGGCATTTTTGCATTTTGTTTTATTATTTTTTATCATAGTACATAATGTACATATAGAAATGTGCCTAGAATATAAATATAAAATTAAGTAAATGATCATAAACCACACACCCCTGTAAATGCCTTTGTTGCAGATGCCTCATATGTCTTTTAGGAAAACATTTTGAAAAAGGGGGAAAATCTTGGGTACCTTGACCCTTGATGTCCCTGGGATTTTGTAACAATTATTCCTGACAAAAGTTGCCAAATAAAAACAAATTCTCTTGTAGTGAAGGAATACAGAACACAAGTAAACTTGAGTTCAAAAATGAACTTCTGAGTTTCACAGAAGGGATTTGACGTTAAGTGTGCCTGATTCCAGAGCCCTTATTCCTCTCACATCACAAGAGTATGAAGTCATTATGTATGTGGGTGCGTATGTGTGTTGGGGGAGGTGATTAGTATCACTCTGTGTGGAGAAGCAGTGATCTGCACTTGATTGAGGCGGCACATTCGTGCAGGCATAAGACAGCTCTTGTGTTTGTGGGCATGTGTAATTGCAAGATGCTGCTGTACCTTTCTGGAGTCTGGTTCCTTTAAAGGTGCATCTGTATAGTAACAGGCTAGGTCACAATGCACTAGAGAGGACATTAGTTTGTGCAGTAACAAATACTACTAAGCTAGAAACTAGTTTCTCAATTTTTATTTTGTTCTAAGACAGAAATACATACACATATGCTAATCTTAGATAAAATGAACATCTATATGTGATTCAAAATGAGAATGTCAGGTAAATATTATTCAGTCAGTATAATTGTTTATATACCTGGACTTAGTTTATATTTGTTCAGGATTTTAGGTTATGTAAGACTGTGGAACAAGCAAGGGTATGTTAGATCAGACTTGTACATGTAAAAAAAAAAATTATTCTGAGCTTAAACTTTGTATATATAAAACAATATTTGTTCTGCCATGAGATTTAAACCTGACATGTTAGCAGATTGTTTTATTAAATGTAAGCAGTTTACTTTTCTATACAATGACATTTCACTACATGTACAATGATGCAATGAAGTAACAGAACTGAAAAACAGTATTTCTTTTTCCTGTAAAAGTCTTTGGTTTATTGCTTTTGGATTACAAAAGGTTTTTATGAGCAAATTTAGGCTGCTGAACCATCTATATTTTTGTTAAGACTGTAAGCAACTCTCTAAGTTGTGAGCAACTTGAGGGCTGATTTTTTTCTTGTTTCTGCTTAATGCCTAGAAAATAATAAATATTTAATGCATATTTGTTGAATAGTGATAGCTAACATTTATTGAGCCTTTTCTACATTCACTTTTCAGGGGAGAAGTTGCAGAACTCCCTCTATTTGTCCTCCATCTTGATAGCAGTTTTTATCTGAGTTTACTTCTGTATAAAAGTTTTTTAAAAAGTGAAATGTTATAGAAGTTATGAGAAAATTGATCCTATCCAGATATCCTATGGGATCTTGAATCTTCTCATTATAGTGTTGCCTAAGTGTGGAGTTCTCTTGCGAATGAAATATGAAGTTGGACTTGGAGAAAATTAAGACCTGATGCCCAGTTTAGCAGACGTCATTGTCCTCTTTCTATTTTTAGTAAAATGAAAACTGTATAGACTAAGTCTTCCTGCATACATGCCATTTCATATTTTTAAAATGAAGTGAGATACATTCCATAAACAAAGAGTGCAAGGGAGACAGAGGAGTGGGGGCTCACAAAACTGGTAAAGTTTTGAAAGTCAGAGATGAGTTGAATTTTACTGATATTAATGGGGAAAAAAGTTGATTTTTCCTGAGGATAGTGAAAGTGTTTGGAAGAAGATGGCATCAGGATTCAGCCCACTATTTAATTTTGTAAAAGGTTATTACATTATACTGTGTAGCATATTATACAGTTTCATATGCTTCATTATACTTTTATGGAAAATCGGTAAATGAACAAAAATACAAGGTGTCACTGGGAGTTTTTATTTCTCTTTTTGTAAAGGAAATCAAGTTTGATGCAGTTGCCAGAGGGAAAGCTACATCTCTTCCCTTTATCCCATATAATATATATAAATCTGCATTTATGTCTACATCTTTACCACATCTCAGTGACTAATGTTCTTAATGATGACCCTTAATTATTAAGAAAAGAAAAAAAAATACCTTTTTTATGTACCATTTTAAAAGGTAGGAACCATATGAATGATAGGAACCATTCTCTTCTTAGAGAGAATTGGAAGAGGTAAAATTTAGTTCCTAAACAGAAAGTGTTAACTAAGATATCTGGAAAATATGACTCTAAGTGACTCATTCCCCAAGTGGTCTCAGTTTTTTTCTGCAGTATATTTTAGCATATCATTTGCTTTGCCTTGCAACTAAGAATTTTTTATGTTGCTGTTCTAGGCTAATCAACGACATTTTTTATTTTATCTACTCATAAATTGGTCCATTTTGGCTATGTCTAAGTGTGCACATAGTCTTAAACTGCAACATTTCATAAACAATTTTATTTAAAAATATGTTCTGGGATTTAACCCAAATGTTGACCCAACAGTCAGTTATAACTGAAATATTGTTCAGTGTCCAGAGAAGAATATTGTATTTGAAATGTTGCCCTTGAAGGATCATCAAAAAGTTGGCAAGATTTTTTTTTCTTCAGTCTATGAAACATAAGCAACTGCGATCTTTATATTTTTGTCCAGAAATGTTGCATCAGTACATTGTAGTGGAATACAACCCATCAGAATGTCAGCATAACTTTGCTGGACTGATCACATCTCTGAAAGGAGTTAGATCTTGAAAAGTCTGATCCTCAGCGTACTCTGAGGTCCTCTTTTGGATGTCATACTGATGAAACCATGATTCTCTGAAGGCTGCTTAAGGGCACACAATCATTTATTGTGGGATCTGATACTGAAAACGTGTTCCGTATAGTGCATGAGATGTAATATCGAGGTTTAGGTATTTGAAGATGAGCTTATGTCTAAGAGAAAACAGGCTAAAATGTTTTGTCCGAGATTCCGCTGTAACATTTACAGGCAGCTCTGTGACTCTAGGCTTAGATTGTTTCCGCATAGAAAGAGTTCGTCAAGAGATTAGTTTCTTGGTGACTGATGAATGCATCGATTTTTAAAAATAAGTTTGATACTTTGGGATGGATGTCATTAAATATACTAAGTATAATTATCTAATTATAATTATCCGTGTGAATCCATAGGGATTTCATTTTAACATAGCTTTCAGTAATCTCATGAGAAGAGATTTTGGTTTTAGCATACATTTTAAATATATACTAAATATATTAAATATATGCTGGTTGACATTTTGATCCAGAAGGTCATGAATATTCATTTCCATGGAGAACCTACTGATTTATTAAAATAATAAATATATGTCTGTTGGGTCAACATGCTCCTCTTTCTATTTAAACTTGAGTTATCAAAGCTTAAAACTTTGTGTTCACGGTTGACTCATTGTTTTCCTTCATTCTTCGTATCTAGCCAGTTCTTAAATCTTATCAGTTCATCCCTAAGGGTTCCATATCCGTCCTTCTTTTCCATTCCTACAACTCTTATCCTAGTCCATGTCTGAAATCTTTAGTTTGGAAAGGCCATTTAGAGATTATCTTGTCCAGCTAACTCATTTTACAAAGAATTGAGACTCAAAGAGATTGTCCAGGAACCAGAACTATTATCTGGAGTTTCTGACTCCAAATCTGCTTACTCTTCTTTCCATTACTTTTCTCCAAACTGGTCAGTAGGGCAGAATTCTAACACCTAATAATAATAATGCAGTTTACGTTTCAGTAGTTCTTACTCCACACCAAGTACTGTTTGACGTCTTTAAATATGTTAACTAGCTTACTCCTTGCAACAACTCTATGAGATAGAACTGAAGACTTGATATAGGAAGGTGTAGTAGTGGATTTGTGTGCTTTTTTTTTGCAATGTTTTTGAAGTATAATTAACCTACAGTAAGACTCATATTTGAAGTGTACAGTTGGTGATATTTTACATATGTATATACTTACGAAATTATCACAATCAAGATAATTAACAGAATCTAGAGTTTTAAGATCTGACTTTCAGTTTCTGTCTGTCACTGACACACTGTGTGCTTCAGGGAGCTCGTCTGACTTCCAAACCAAGAGTTTTCTTCTGCGTAAAAATGGTCTTTAAGTCCTTACTAGGTGTCAAATAATGTGATTCTTTGTAGGCCAGCTTCCCACCCATCCTAATGCTGGGATCTGTTGGAAGATTGTGTCCAAAAATGTTATTTCCTTTTTCATTGGGCTTTCTGAGATGACCTTGAGAAGGAGCTCATTCCATTGTTGGGATCTGTAATTGCTACAAAGTGCTTCCTTTTAGTAAATAAAGAAACCTGCTAGTCTTTCACTTGCAACTGCTAGCTAGAGCTGTGCTGTCAGATGCAGTAGCCACTAGCGGCATGTGGCTAATTAAAATAAAAGAAATGAAATAAAGAATTCAGTTTCTCTGTTTCTCTATCCCCATTTCAAGTGCTCAGAAGCCACCTGTGGTAAATGGCTACCATTTTGGACAGTGCAGGTGTGGAGTATTTACATCGTTACAGAATGGACAGCACTCCAATTCTGTTGAGCAACAGAATTTCAGGGTAGGTCTATCCTTCTCTCTGTGTGACCAGCCTTGCAGTTCCTTAAGGCTGTTTTCACCATCACTTTGTGTCTGAAGTGTTGCACCTGACTTGTAGGCTCTTTCTTGGCCTTCCTTTCTTCTGCCTGTACAGCAGTACTGGATTTTTAAAAAATATACCAATTTCATCATGTCATTTTTAAATTAGGAAAATCTTTAATCATTCCCAGTTTTATTTTTGACTTTCTATTTCCTGCCCAACTTGATATTTAATTAAAAAAATTTTTTTTGGAATGCTTGCCGAGTTCCAGTCACTGTGGTAGTGGCTAGGGGTATCAATGAACTCAGTGGGATAGGGAATAAAATACAAGTGAAACCGTGCACCTCAGATTGGGACTTAACCTACGCAGACGGGACTTGAACCCAGCCAAAACCCTGATTGGGAACTCGAACCCATGCGGCCGGCACTTGAACCTGGACAAAACGGACAGGTGATACCTCCAACTGAGATCACACACTTGGTTTCAGGACTTAATGAAGCTCAGGTTCTTGATGTCTCATCGCAGAAAGAATTCAGTGTGAGACAAAGTGATAGGTAAGAAGTGGATTTATTTAGAGAGAAGCACACTCCACAGACAGAGTATGGGCCATTCCAGAAGGTGAGAAAGGCACCAGGGTATGCGGTTGTCAGTTTTTATACAGGTGAGTAATTTCATACCCTAATGAGTGGGAAGAGTGTTCCAGCTATTTTGGGAAAGGGTGGGGATTTCCAGGAATTGGGCTACCGCCTACGTTTTGATCCTTATGGTCTGTCTTGGAACTGTCATGGTGCCTGTGGGTGTGTCATTTAGCTTGCTAATGTGTTACAGTGAGCATGTACTGAGGCTCAAGGTCTAGTGGAAGTTGACTTGTATGCCATCTTAGGCCCATTTGGTTCTAATCAGTTTTTTTTTTTAAACATCTTTATTGGAGTATAATTCCTTTACAATGGTGTGTTAGCCTCTGCTTTATAACAGTGAATCAGCTATACATATACATATATCCCCATATCTCTTTCCTCTTGCGTCTCCCTCCCTCCCACCCTCCCTATCCCACCCCTCTAGGTGGTCACAAAGCACCGAGCTGATCTCCCTGTGCGATGCGGCTGCTTCCCACTAGCTATCTGTTTTACGTTTGGTAGTGTATATATGTCCATGACACTCTCTCCCTTTGTCTCAACTTACCCTTCCCCCTCCATCCCCGTGTCCTCAAGTCCATTCTCTAGTAGGATTGTGTCTTTATTCCCGTCCTGCTCCTGGGTTCTTCATGACGATTTTTTGTTTTTTTTAGATTCCATATATATATGTTAGCGTACGGTATTTGTTTTTCTCTTTCTGACTTACTTCA
>NC_041225.1:50508169-50508875 GCF_002837175.3 Physeter macrocephalus
TACAAATAACTCAATTTCATTTCTTTTTATGGCTGAGTAATATTACATTGTATATATGTGCCACATCTTCTTTATCCATTCATCTCTCAGTGGACACTTAGGTTGCTTCCATGTCCCGGCTATTGTAAATAGAGCTGCAATGAACATTTTGGTACATGACTCATTTTGAATTATGGTTTTCTCAGAGTATACGCCCATTAGTGGGATTGCTGGGTCGTATGGTAGTTCTCTTTTTAGTTTTTTAAGGAACCTCCATACTGTTCTCCATAGTGGCTGTATCAATTTACATTCCCACCAACAGTGCAAGAGGGTTCCCTTTTCTCCACACCCTCTCCAGCATTTAGTGTTTGTAGATATTTTGATGGTGGCCATTCTGACTGGTGTGAGGTGATACCTCATTGTAGTTTTGATTTGCATTTCTCTAATGATTAGTGATGTTGAGCATTCTTTCATGGGTTTGTTGGCAATCTGTGTATCTTCTTTGGAGAAATGTCTATGTAGGTCTGCCCATTTTTTGATTGGGTTGTTTTTTGATATTGAGCTGCATGAGCTGCTTGTAAATTTTGGAGATTAATCCTTTGTCAGTTGCTTCATTTGGAAATATTTTCTCCCATTCTGAGGGCTGTCTTTTCGTCTTGTTTATGTTTTCCTTTGCTGTGCAAAAGCTTTTAAGTTTCATTAGGTCCCATTTGTTTATTTTTGTTTT
>NC_041225.1:50509124-50546988 GCF_002837175.3 Physeter macrocephalus
CCACTGTATATTCTTGCCTCCTTTATCAAAGATAAGGTGACCATATGTGCGTGGGTTTATCTCTGGGCTTTCTATCCTGTTCCATTGATCTATATTTCTGTTCTTGTGCCAGTACCATACTGTCTTGATTACTGTAGCTTTGTAGTAGAGTCTGAAGTCAGGGAGCCTGATGCCTCCAGCTCCGTTTTTCTTTCAGAATATTGCTTTGGCTATTCGGAGTCTTTTGTGTTTCGATACAAATTGTGCAATTTTTTGTTCTAGTTCTGTGAAACATGCCAGTGGTAGTTTGATAGGGATTGCATTGAATCTGTATATTGCTTTGGGTAGTATACTCATTTTCACAATGTTAGAATCCTTGTATTCCTGGGATAAACCCCACTTGATCATGGTGTATGATCCTTTTAATTTGCTGTTGGCTTCTATTTGCTAGTATTTTGTTAAGGATTTTTGCATGTGTGTTCATCAGTGATATTGGCCTGCAGTTTTCTTTCTTTGTGACATCTTTGTCTGGTTTGGTATCAGGGTGATGGTGGCCTCGTAGAATGGCTTTGGGTTTGTTCCTCCCTCTACTATATTTTGGAAGAGTTTGAGAAGGCTAGGTGTTAGCTCTTCTCTAAATGTTTGATAGAATTTGCCTGTGAAACCATCTGGTCCGGGGCTTACAATGTTGAATAATAGTGGTGAGAATGGGCAACCTTGTCTTGTTCCTGATCTTAGTGGAAATGGTTTCAGATTTTCACAGTTGAGGACGATGTTGGATGTAGGTTTGTCAAATATGGCCTTTATTATGTTGAGTTAAGTTCGCTCTAGGCCTACTTTCTGGAAGGTTTTTATCATAAATGGGTGTTGAATTTTGTCAAAAGCTTTTTCTGCATCTATTGAGATGATCATATGGTTTTATTCTTCAATTTGTTAATATGGTGTATCACATTGATTGATTTGCATATGTTGAAGAATCCTTGTATTCCTGGGATAAACCCCACTTGATCATGGTGTATGATCCTTTTAATTTGCTGTTGGCTTCTATTTGCTAGTATTTTGTTAAGGATTTTTGCATGTGTGTTCATCAGTGATATTGGCCTGCAGTTTTCTTTCTTTGTGACATCTTTGTCTGGTTTGGTATCAGGGTGATGGTGGCCTCGTAGAATGGCTTTGGGTTTGTTCCTCCCTCTACTATATTTTGGAAGAGTTTGAGAAGGCTAGGTGTTAGCTCTTCTCTAAATGTTTGATAGAATTTGCCTGTGAAACCATCTGGTCCGGGGCTTATGTTTGTTGGAAGATTTATTTTTGCGGTACGCGGTCCTCTCACTGTTGTGGCCTCTTCCGTTGCGGAGCACAGGCTCCCGATGTGCAGGCTCAGCACCATGGCTCATGGGCGTAGCCGCTCCGTGGCCTGTGGCATCTTCCTGGACCAGGGCACGAACCCGTGTCCCCTGCATTAGCAGGCGGACTCCCAACCACTGCTCCACCAGGGAAGCCGTGTTGGAAGATTTTTAATCACAGTCTCAATTTCAGTGCTTGTGATTGGTCTGTTTATATTTTCTATTTCTTCCTTGTTCAGTCTCAGAAGGTTGTGCTTTTCTAAGGCCCTGTCCATTTCTTCCTGGTTGTCCATTTTATTGGCATATAGTTGCTTGTAGTAATCTCTCATGATCCTTTGTATTTCTGCAGTGTCCGTTGTTACTTCTCCTTTTTCATTTCTAATTCTTCTGATTTGAGTCTTCTCCCTTTTTTTCTTGATGAGTCTGGCCAGTGCTTTATCAATTTCGTTTATCTTCTCAAAGAAGCAACTTTTACTTCTATTGATCTTTGTTATTGTTTCCTTCATTTCTTTTTCATTTATTTCTGATCTGTTCTTTATGATTTCTTTCCTTCTGCTAACTTTGGGGGGTTTTTGTTCTTCTTTCTCTAATTGCTGTAGGTGTAAATTTAGATTTATTTGAGATGTTTCTTGTTTCTTGAGGTGGGCCTGTATTGTTATAAACTTCCCTCTTAGAACTGCTTTTGCTGCATCCCATAGGTTTTGGGTCATTGTGTTTCCATTGTCATGTGTTTCTAGGTATTTTTTGATTTCCTTTTTGATTTCTTCAGTGATCTCTTGGTTATTAAGTAGTGTATTGTTTAGTCTCCATGTGTTTGTAGTTTCTACACATTTTTTCCTGTAATTGATATCTAGTCTCATAGCATTGCCGTCGGAAAAGATACTTGATACGATTTCAGTTTTCTTAAATTTACCAAGGCTTGATTTGTGACCGAAGATATGATCTGTCCTGGAGAATGTTCCATGCACACTTGAGAAGAAAGTGTATTCTGTTGTTTTTGGATGGAACGTCCTATAAATATCAATGAAGTCCATCTTGTTTAATATGTCATTTAAAGCTTGTGTTTCCTTATTTATTTTCATTTTGGATTATCTGTCCATTGGTGAGAGTGGGGTGTTAAAGTCCCCCACTATGTTTGTGTTACTGTCAATTTCCCCTTTTATGGCTGTTAGCATTTGCCTTATGTATTGCGGTTGTCCTATGTTGGGTGCATAAATATTTACAGTTGTTATATTTTCTTCTTGGATTGATCCCTTGATCATTATGTAGTGTCCTTCTTTGTATCTTGTAATAGTCTTTATTTTAAAGTTTATTTTGTCTGATATGAGAATTGCTACTCCAGCTTTCTTTTGATTTCCGTTTGCATGGAATATCTTTTTCCATCCCCTCACTTTCAGTCTGTATGTGTCCCTAGGTCTGAAGTGGGTCTCTTGTGGACAGCATATATGCGGTCTTGTTTTTGTATCCATTCAGCCAGTCTGTGCCTTTTGGTTGGAGCATTTAATCCATTTACATTTAACATAATTATTGATATGTATGTTCCTATTTTCATAATTGTTTTGGGTTTGTTATTGTAGGTCTTTTCCTTCTCTTGTGTGTCCTGCCTAGAGAAGTTCCTTTAGCATTTGTTGTAAAGCTAGTTTGGTGGTGGTGAATTCTCTTAGCTTTTGTTTGTCTGTAAAGGTTTTAATTTCTCCATCAAATCTGAATGAGATGCTTGCTGGGTAATCTTGGTTGTAGGTTTTTCTCTTTCGTCACTTTAAATATGTCTTGCCACTCCCTTCTTGCTTGCAGAGTTTCTGCTGAAAGATCAGCTGTTGGGGCTTCTCTGGTGGCACAGTGGTTGAGAGTCTGCCTGCTGATGCAGGGGACACGGGTTTGTGCCCCGTTCTGGGAGGATCCCGCATGCCACGGAGTGGCTGGGCCTGTGAGCCATGGCCGCTGAGCCTGCGCGTCCGGAGCCTGTGCTCTGCAATGGGAGAGGCCACAAGAGTGAGAGGCCCGCGTACCGCAAAAAAAAAAAGATCAGCTGTTAACCTTATGGGGATTCCCTTGTATGTTATTTGTTGTTTTTCCCTTGCTGCTTTTAATATTTTTTCTTTGTATTTAACTTTTGATAATTTGATTAATGTGTGTCTTGGTGTGTTTCTCCTTGGATTTATCCTGTATGGAGCCCTCTGCACTTCCTGGACTTGACTATTTCCTTTCCCATATTAGGGAAGTTTTCATCTATAATCTTTTCAAATATTTTCTCAGTCCCTTTCCTTTTCTCTTCTTCTTCTGGGACCCCTATAATTCGAATGTTGGTGCATTTAATGTTGTCCCAGAAGTCTCTAAGACTGTCCTCGATTCTTTTCATTCTTTTTTCTTTATTCTGCTCTGCAGTAGTTATTTCCAGTATTTTATCTTCTAGGTCATTTATCTGTTCTTCTGCCTCAGTTATTCTGCTATTGATTCCTTCTATAGAATTTTTAATTTCATTGATTGTGGTGTTCATCTTTGTTTTTTTGCACTTTAGTTCTTCTGGGTCCTTGTTAAGCGTTTCTGTATTTTCTCCATTCTATTTCCAAGATTTTAGATTATCTTTACTATCATTACTCTGAATCTTTTTCAGGTAGACTGCCTATTTCCTCTTCATTTGTTTGGTCTGGTGGGTTTTTACCTTGCTCCTTCATCTGCTGTGTGTTTCTCTGTCTTCTCATTTTGCTTAACTTACTGTGTTTCGGGTGTTCTTTTCACAAGATGCGGGTTTGTAGTTCCCGTTGTTTTTGGTGTCTGCCACCAGTGACTAAAGTTGGTTCAGTGGGTTGTGTAGGCTTCCTGGTGGAGGGGACTAGTGCCTGTGTTCTGGTGGATGAGGCTGGATCTTGTCTTTCTGGTGGGCAGGACCACGTCCGGTGGTGTGTTTTGGGTTGTCTGTGACCTTATTATGATTTTAGGCAGCCTCTCTGCTAGTGGGTGGGCTTGTGTTCCTGTGTTGCTAGTTGTTCGGCATAGGGTGTCCAGAACTGTAGCTTGCTGGTTATTGAGTGGAGCTGGGTGTTGGCGTTGAGATGGAGAACTCTAGGAGATTTTTGCCGTTTGATTTTACATGGAGCTGGGAGGTCTCTGGTGGACCAGTGTCCTGAACTCGGCTCTCCCACCTCATTGGCATGGGCCTGACACCCGGCCAGAGCACCAAGTCCCTGCCATCCACATGGCTCAGAATAAAAGGGAGAAAAAAAGAAAGAAAGGAAGAAAAGAAATAAATCAAATAAAGTTATTAAAATAAAAAATAATTATTAAAAATCAAAAAATTAAAAAGTAATTAAAAAAGTAAGAATGAAAGAAGAGAGCAACCAAACCAAAAAACAAATCCACCGGTGATAACAAGTGCTAAAAACTATACTAAAAAAACCCAAAACAGACAGACAGAACCCTGGACAAATGGTAAAAGCAAAGCTATACAGAAAAAGTCACACATAGAAGCGTACACATACACACTGACAAAAAGAGAAAAAGGAAAAAAATATATTTATTGTTGCTCCCAAAGTCCACCGCCTCAATTTGGGATGATTCGTTGTCTACTCAGGCATTCCACAGATGCAGGGTACATCAAGTTGATTGTGGAGATTTAATCTGCTCCTCCTGAGGCTGCTGGGATAGATTTCCGTTTCTCTTCTTTGTTTGCACAGCTCCTGGGGTTCAGCTTTAGATTTGGCCCTGCCTCTGCATGTAGGTCACGTGTAGGCATGTGTTCCCCGTTCAGGCAGGACGGGGTTAAAGGAGCAGCTGCTTCAGGGGCTCTGGCTCACTCAGGCCGGCGGGGAGGGAGGGGTACGGATGCGGGGCGAGCCTGCGGCGGCAGAGGCCAACGGAACGTTGCACAAGCCTGAGGCGCGCCGTGCGTTCTCCCGGGGAAGTTGTCCCTGGATCCCGGGACCCTGGCAGTGGCGGGCTGTACAGGCTCCCGGGAGGGGAGGTGTGGTGAGTGACCTGTGCTGGCACACAGGCTTCTTGGTGGCTGCAGCAACAGCCTTTGTGTTTTATGCCCATCTCTGGGGTCCGCGTTGATAGCTGCAGCTCACGCCCATCTCTGGAGCTCGTTTAGGCGGCGCTCTGAATCCCCTCTCCTTGCGTACCAGGAAACAAAGAGGCAGGAAAAAGTCTCTTGCCTCTTAGGCAGGTCCAGACTTTTTCCCAGACTCCCTCCTGGCTAGCTTTGGCACACTAGCCGCCTTCAGGCTGTGTTCACGCAGCCAACCCTAGTCCTCTCCCTGGGATCTCACCTCCGAAGCCCAAGCCTCAGCTCCCAGCCCCTGCCCGCCCCTTCGGGTGAGCAGACAAGCCTCTCGGGCTGGTGAGTGCTGGTCGGCACTGATTCTCTGTGCGGGAATCTCTCAGCTTTGCCCTCTGCACCCCTGTTGCTGCGCTCTCCTCTGTGGCTCCGAAGCTTCCCCCCCGCCCCCGGCATCCCCACCAGTGAAGGGGCTTCCTAGTGTGTGGAAACTGTTCCTCCTTCACATCCCCCTCCCACTGGTACAGGTCCCATCCCTATTCTTTTGTCTCTGTTTTTTCTTTTTTCTTTTGCCCTACCCGGGTATGTGGGGAGTTTCTTGCCTTTTGGGAGGTCTGAGATCTTCTTCCAGCGTTCAGTAGGTGTTCTGTAGGAGTTGTTCCACATGTAGATGTATTTCTGATGTATTTGTGTGGAGGAAGGTGATCTCCACGTCTTACCCTTCTGCTATCTTGAAGGTCTCCTGGGTTCTAATCAGTTCATGTCATGTCCTTGGGCTATGTCATTCTTTCAGTGGTTGTGTCCTGCCCTCTTCCCTCCTGTTTCACAAGTAGAAGAAAAGAGCATAAAGAGGAGGGGATGGCAGCCATTAAAAAAAAAAAGAAGAAAGAAACCATGCCATTTGTGACAACATGGATGGACCTTGAGGGTATCATGCTAAGTGAAGTAAGTCAGAGAAAGACAAAAATTGTGTGATCTCACTTTTATGTGGAATCCAAAACACAAAACAAACACAACAATGAAAACCAACTCATAGATACAGTGGTTGCCAGAGGGGAGGAAGGTGGGAGGGGCAAAATAGGTAAAGGGGATTAAGAGGTACAAACCTCTATTTATAAAATAAATAAGCCATGGAGACTTAATATACAGCATAAGAAATATGGTCAGTAATATTGTAATAACTTTTTATGGGGACAGATGGTTATTAGACTTATGGTGGTGATTGTTTCATAGTGTATACAAATGTGAAATCCCTATGTAGTACACTTGAAAATGACAAAATATTGTACATCAACTATATTTCAATTAAAAAAACAAAGAGGAAGGAATGAATGAAAGGATATGATTAGTCTAAACTTGAGAGACCAGAGAAGGCTTTACAAAGTGGCTAATGCTTCAACTGATTCTTGAAGAATGAGTAAGAATTTATTAGGTGAAGTTGGAAAGGACATATAATATGTACAAAGAGAGGCACATAGACTTGAAACATCTTTGTGCATTTGGGAATTCCGGTAGTTTGGAATGGTTGGAGCAATGTTAGGAGTTGTGTGTCAGGTTATGAGGTTGAAACAGCTTGATAGGAGCTAGATGGATAGGAAATTGCATTTCCATCTTGTTGGTGACAGCCATCAAAGGGTTTTTAAATATTTGTTCACTCCTAGGATATTTATTGAACACCAACTATGACAAGTGCTAGACTTAAACAGCAGTGAACAAGACACTGCTGTGACCCTTACAGTCTAGAGGTGGAGTTATACCCAAATTCTACCCATCTTTCAAGGCCCAGCCCTTCTGACAAGGTTTGTTCAGCTATCCCAGCTTTATGAATTCCCCCCCTTTGGTATTTATGGTCAGTACCACCCAATTTCAAATCAAGTTAACTGTGTGTTGAATAATGATTATGTGTCTTCTCTTCCTAGTGCTTCTTCCCCCATCTTCTTTTTTGTGGAGAGTAGGGCTTAAACTTTGCTGTAGGATATAGCACAATTGTAAGCATATATTATAATTCAGTAGATATTAAAATTGTAGGATGGAAGAAAAATCAGAGAGGGCAACGTAGGAAACAATCTTGGAAAGTATGGAAGTTGGGGAGAAGAGGAGTTTTGTTTGTTTGTTTTTTTAAGAAATGAGTTGAAGTTGGCTGTCACTTTCCTATGGCTGTGTGCCTCCCTGGTTTTCATGACTTAACGATGGATACCCTCCATCCAGCTATTGAGGACCTTATGAAGTTTCCATTTGGTTGGCATGTTACTGAGGCAACCCAGGCTACATTTGGCTGTGAAAGTGCAATCTGTCTATATTAATCTTAAGTACATATTACAAAATTCTTTTGTAAAGAACTCATCCTCATCAACCAGGGCTCTGTGAGAACCCTAAAATTTGGTTTATGTAGGAAAGGCCAGATATGTTCTTAATTATTTTTCTTTATTAGTTGCTAATATTTTGTACTTAAAAAAATTTTCTTGAAACATAAACCTCTAGAAAAGTTGCAAGTATAGTACAAAGAACTTTTTTTCCCCCTCTGAAACCATTTAAAAATAAGTTGCTAAATTGATGCCCTATCACTCCTCCATAGTTTAGGGTGTTTTTTCTATGAAGGCATTTTCCTATACAACCACAATACAACAATCAATATTAGGAAATTAACATTGATACAATACAAATATTACTGCCCTTCAGGATTTGCCAGTTGCCCCTTAAACGTCCTAAAAAGCAAAATGACCCAGTCCGGTATCAAGTGTTACATTTAGTTATCATATCCCTTTAGTCTCTTTCGGTCTAGATCTGTCACAGAGATCATGCTGTGTTATTGTCATTGCATCCTATCAGATGGTGCACATTTTCAGTTGGTCCCGTTACTGGTGATACTAACTTTGGTCACTCGATTAAGGTGGTATTTGTCACTCTTCTTCACTACAGAATCATCCATTTTCTCTTTATTTTTTTTTATTTTTGAAACAGCTTTATTGAGATAAAATTGCCATACAGTACACCTGACATACTTAAAATGTATAATTTGTAAAGTTTGGACATATGTTTACACCCATGAAACCATCACCACAATTGAGATAATGAACATATACTTTGCTCCCAAAAGCTTCCTTGTGCTTCTTGGGAACCCTGTCCTCTCAGACTTCCTGATCTCTCCTTCAGCCTCTTCAGGCCACCACTGATCTGCTTTCTATAGCTATATATTAGTTTGCATTTTGTTGAATTTTATAAAAGTTGATTCATACAGTCTGTACTCTTATTTTTTTTTTTTTTGTGGCCTGGCTTCTTTGACTCAGCATAATTATTTTGATTCATCCAGTAGTTCATTCGTTTTAATTTTTGAGTAGTGTTCCATTGTATGGGAATACCGCAGTTTGTTTATCCGTTCATCTGTTGATGGAAATTTGGATTGCTTCCAGGTTTTGGCTGTTACTCTTTGTAATTAATTGGTGTTTTATGGTGATGTACTTAGAGACCATGTAAGTCTCCTATTCCTCACTAAACTTTGAATTTATGCATTTATATATATATATATTTTTTTTTTTTTTAAGACTGGATGTGTCCCAATTGACCACTTTTTTTTTTTTTAAAGAAGATGTTGGGGGTAGGAGTTTATTAATTAATTTATTTATTTTTGCTGTGTTGGGTCTTCATTTCTGGGCTTCGTTTCAAGGGCTGTCTCTAGTTGTGGCAAGCGGGGGCCTCTCGCTATCGTGGCCTCTCTTGTTGTGGAGCACAGGCTCCAAACGCGCAGGCTCAGTAGTTGTGGCTCACGGGCCTAGTTGCTCCGCGGCATGTGGGATCCTCCCAGACCAGGGCTCGAACCCGTGTCCCCTGCATTAGCAGGCAGATTCTCAACCACTGTGCCACCAGGGAAGCCCTATGCATTTATATGTTGATACTAGTATGTGGTCACAGATTCCTAATTCATTCAGTAGATTATAATTGTTACTATAATTGTTTTGATGCTCAAATTGTCCCAGATTTGGCAAGTTGGAGCTTGTTCAAATTGGCTTCTGTGCCCTTTCAGCATATCTTTGAGTACTTCTTTATTTTCTGACATAAGAAGATGCTTTAGCCTTATTTTGTATTTCCTTGCTCTGGCCCTGGAATCAGTAATTTCTCCAAGGAGCTCTGGTTCCTTTTAAAGCCTTTCAACAGACATAGCTGGAAAGTATGTGTATATGTTTATATAAGTATGTGTATATGTATATATAAGTACATGTACACATCTGTATCTATTTCTATATTTATCTTTGTATTAAAAACCACGAATTTACATAATCTCCAATTCCAATCCAATATCACAGGGTTTATTTTAGTCTTCTCTCTTCCAAATTTCTAACTCCTTTCTTTGACATTGAAAAACCAGGCTCCCATTAACCGCAATCTGAGTACTTGTACAGTCTTCCCAGCCATACCTCTACTGTGCAGGCTGCTCCCTTGGCTCTGACCTTGGGGAACACACAGCTTAATCCTTGACCTGGCTCTGTTGAATGTTGGTTAAGTGCCTGGCCCTGTTGAGCGCACCAGTTGAGACCCCGGCCCCGCAAACATATTGCTCTAGTCTCTGACTGATCCCCAGCCCCAGCAGACTCTCCGGGTGAGCCCTGGACCTTGCAAACTTGCTGGCTGAGTCTTTGGTCAAGTCACCAGTCCTGGTTTTAGGAACGTACAAGTCATGTCTCAAACTTAGGGCAAGCACCTAGCTGAGGCCCTTGTTGAGACTTTGTTCTTGGCAAACACGCTGGTTGAATCCCCATTCAGACCAGGCCCCAGCAAACATGCCTGTTAAGTCCCTGACCCTGACCAAAGAGCTCCAATTAAAATTTAACCTTACAAAGTGTTTATAATGGTATTTATATCTTTTTCTTAAACTGGAAATCTTGTTTCTAACAACATTAATGTAATTACGTGTTTTACTTTACATATAAAATGTTTCAATGGGAAAAGAGTAGTCTTTTCAACTGGAACAAGTGGGTAACCACATGCAAAAGAATGAAATTGGACCCTTACCTTATACTGTCTACAAAAGTTAAATTGGGGCTTCTCTGGTGGCGCAGTGGTTGGGAGTCCGCCTGCCAATGCAGGGGACGCGGGTTCGTGCCCCGGTTCGGGAGGATCCCACATGCTGCGGAGCGGCTGGGCACATGAGCCATGGCTGCTGGGCCTGCGCATCCGGAGCCTTTGCTCCGCAGCGGGAGAGGCCACAGCAGTGAGAGGCCCGCGTACCGAAAAGAAAAAAAAAAAAAAGTTAAATTGAAGTGGATTGAAATGAAAGAGCTAAAACTGTAAGACTCTTAGGAGAAATTATAGGGGTAAATCTTTATGACCTTAGATTTGGCAACAGATTCTTAAATATGACACCAAAAGCATGAGCAACAAAAGAAAAAATAGATACGTTGGACTTCTTCAAAATTTAAAAAACTTTTGGGTTTCAAAGGACACTATCAAGAAAGTGAAAAGACAAGCCACAGAATGGGAGAATATATTTGCAAATCATATATATCATAAGGGACTTGTATCTAGAATATATAAAGAACTCTGGCAACCCAATTATAAAAAAAAAGACCCATTTAAAAAATGGGCAAAGGATCTAAACAGATGTTTATCTAGAGAAGACATAAGTACATGAAAAAATGTTTGATATCATTAGTCATTAGGGCAGTGAGAATCAAGACCACAGTGAGATGTCAGTTCATACCCCCACGACTGGCTATAATAAAAAAAAGTGAGCTAATAACAAGTATTGTTGAGGACGTGGAAAAATTGGAACACTGCTGGTGGAAATGTAAAATGGTATAGCCATTTTGGAAGACAGTTTGGCAGTTTCTTAAACAGTTAAGTACAAGATCACCATATGATCCAGCAGTTCAACTCCTAGGTATATACCCAAGAGAAATGAAAACATAGGTCCATATAAAACCTTGTATATGAATGTTTATAGCAGCATTATGTGTAATAACTAAAAGATGGAAGTGTCCATCAAGTGATATATGGATAAACAAAATATTGTATATCCATACAATGGATTCCATTGTAGTATTATTTAGCCATAAACAGAAGTGAAGTGCTGATACATACTACAACACAAGTGAACCTTGAAAACATCATACTAAGTTATAGAAGCCAGTTATGAAAGACTACACAGTATATGATTTCATTTATATGAAATGTCCAGAATAGGCAAATTTAGAGTCAGAAAGTAGATTAGTTGTATTTAGGGCTATGGAAGGGATGGGCAGAGGAGAGTGATAGCTAAAGGGTTCAGGATTTATTTTTGAGGTGATAAAAATGGTTTAGAGTTGACTGTTGTGATGGTTGCAGGTTTCTTGGAATATACTAAAAGCCGTTGAGTTGCACACTTCAAGTTGTTGGGCTGTACGTATGTGAATTATCTAAATAAAGCTGTTGAAAAATTTAACCTTGCATGTACAGCATAGTGACTATAGTTAATAATTCTGTACCGAAAGTTGCTGGGAGAGTAGATCTTAAAAGTTCTTCTTACAAGAAAAAAAATTTGTAACTGTATGTGGTGATGGATGTTAACTAGACTTACTGTGGTGATCATTTTGCAGTATATACATATATTGAATCATTATGTTGTACACCTGAAACTAATATCATGTTATATGTCAATTATATTTCAATAAAAAGGTGATAAAAAAGAAAAAAAGATTTAACCCAGATCAAAAAGAAAAAAAGATTTAAAAAAGAAAAAAAGATTTAATTTCTTAAAATGTCCAAAACCAAAATGAAGTCAATTGTATAACTTTACTAAAAATGTTAAAGACATACTATTTTCTTGAATAGGATGATCAATATTGTAAAGATGTTAATTGTGCAATTACAGTAAGTGCAATTACATTTTGAAGAGAGAGTATGCAAATTGATTTTGGAAGAAAAAGTATGTAAGAATAGTCAAGAGGATTTTTAAAGAGAAAAATAATGATGGAGACTTTCCCTTAGATATAAAAGTTACTTGAAAACTATAGTAATTTCAACAGTATGATAGTAGTAAAGAAATAATATTAAAAAAATTTAACCTTGCAATGTGTCAATATCTTTGATTTCATATTTATATCCTTCTTCTCTTAAACTGAAAATCTTGTTCCTAACAATATAAACATAATTACTTACTTGCTTTGTTGTATATATAAAAAGTTTCAAAACAACGCCAGCGTGCCTACTAACAATAAGACCACTGAATAAGGCTCAAGATTTCTTTGCAGCTCTCTTTGCCCCTAGAATATGTTACCTTAAGGATGTATACTATTCTCTAAGGCAAAACATTTTAAAGACATTTGCAATAATTCTTTCCCTTGTCACCAACTTGTTATATAGTTAGAGTTATATTTTTCCATTTGTTTTCAATTTTTAGGGATTGATTTTTTTCTTTTTGATTTTTTTTTTGAATATATAAAATAATTACATGATTCCAGAGTCAGAACTCTTCAGAGAAGAGTCAAGGTCAAGTTAAGGTCTCTTCAGAGAAGTTTCTCATCTATCTCTATTTTCCTTCTACCCTATTCTCTCTTTTTCCCTTTATTAGTTTTATTAATTTTTGGTTTATTCTTCTAGTTTTCTTTTTGCTCTTTGGTATTCTCCCTTCCTTCATGTTACACAAAATATTAAAAAAAATATATATATAACATAAAATATATTTTATGTATATACACACGTATACACACATATATACACACACACATTGCTGTTTGGGACTTTATTTCCTTAATGTATTTTGAAGATCATTCCTTTTTACAGCTGTCTAGTATTCTAGTATGTTGCTGTTTCATAGTTTGTTCACCTGTCTTCTTTTGACAGACGTGAGACCTCTGGACTATGTCCAATCTTCTGCTGTGTTTGGATCCTCGAAGGTAGACTTTAAAAATTAGCTGAAGCAAACAGGAGCCCCAGGTTCCCCTAAGTGGCAAAAGCTTCTATTCCTTATGTATTATAATTTGCACTCTTATTTTCCCTACCCTTTGTTATCTTCCGGAGGGCTAGTTCTACCTGTCCATTCATGTCCAATTTTGCTGCCAAATGAGGTCAGTTCAGATCTTTTCCCCCAAAACAAATTGCAAAAACACTTTAGGTTTGCAGGGATTTTAAAAAATTTCATCATTGCAGATAAGGGATTTTGGATGTATAATAGGCTAAGATAAGCAGTATCTTATGAATGGATGACAGGGTAGTTGATAAATGTCTGACTTGGCAAACTTTGATGCCAGAAAGAAGGGCTTATGTGAACCCTAAAGGCTCTGTGGCATGAGAAAGATGGTCTAAGGTCATTGTGGTTGAAGCAGAGAGAGGGCAGTGTGGGAGGTGGAGGTCCAGGACTGTATAGGGCATGATAGGGCATGTTTAGGAATTTTGTTTTTATCCTAAGAGCAATGGGAATCAGTTAAATGGCTTTAGCTAGGGCATATTTGATCAGTTTTGTTGATGGTTATGCTGTATATTTAAGAAATTAAATAATCCTGTACGTGCTTGTCTAGTTAATATCCATGAGATTCAGCTTCTCATGAGAATGTTGTCACTAGGATGGCGGAGTTGCTTTTGGGGAAACACCAATTCTCTACCTTTGTGGGCCCAGCCGCTCCGCGGCATGTGGGATCTTCCCGGACCAGGGCACAAACCCGTGTCCCTTGCATCGGCAGGCGGACTCTCAACCACTGCGCCACCAGGGAAGCCCCTCTTTACTCTTCTAAGTTTTATGTCTTCATCAGTAGCTTAATTAACACTGGAAAGTATCTCTGCTGAAGCAGATACAGTACTTGAGCAGCTTTCAACTTTTACTCTAAATCAGAAGCTTTAAAAATAGATAAAATTCTCAGCGCTCCTTCACACTTGTTCATAAAGAGACTTGGCCTTCTTCCTTTCCACACTCCAAAGATATACTGTTTTTTGAAGTCTGAAACTGCAGTGTTGGGTTATGGTCCTTGGCTTTTTCCTGTCTGTCTTTGGGCAATGTTTTCTCATTTTTCTCTACCTAGGGAAGGTATGGAGGTAATAAAAGTTATGTTTTGGGGGACTTCCCTAGTGGTGCAGTGGTTAAGAATCCGCCTGCCAATGCAGGGGACACGGGTTCAAGCCCTGGTCCAGGAAGATCCCACATGCTGTGGAGCAACTAAGCCTGTGCCACAACTACTGAGCCTGCGTTCTAGAGCCCGTTAGCCACAACTGCTGAGCCCGCATGCCACAACTACTGAAGCCCGTGCACCTAGAGCCCGTGTTCCACAACAAGAGAAGCCACCCCAATGAGAAGCCCGTGCACTGCAATGAAGAGTAGCCCCCACTTGCTGCAACTAGAGAAAGCCCATGTGCAGCAGTGAAGACCCAATGCAGCCAAAAATAAATAAATAAATTTATTTTAAAAAGTTATGTTTTTGTATACTAAAAGTTATTTAAAGTAATTTAGTTCAGTTTTAGCAAACATATCTTGGTGATAAACTCTGCTTCTTTTTACTTGGAAATATCATTATTTCATTCTTCTTGAATTGTTGGCTAAAGGATTCTAGGTTCATAGTTATTTTCTCTCAGTACCATGAAGATATTAATCTGTTTTCTTCTGATTCCACTGTTGGCATTGAGAAATCAGTTGTTGGTCCAACTATTCTTCATTTGTGTGCTTTTTTCCTTTTGCTGTTCTTAAGATCTTGTCTTTGTATTTGGCATTCTTTAGTTTGACTGTTACTGGACTAGGTGTGGATTTCTCTTTATCTTGTTAGGGATTTAGTGGGCTTCCTGATTCTGAGATTTAGTTTCTTTCCACATCTCTGGAAATGCTTAGCCATTGTCTTCTTCAAATATCGTCTCTTCTTCATTATCTATTTTCTCCTTTTAGATCTAAAGACACATTAGAACTTCTCATCTGCATCCTCAACATTCTTTAATTCTTTTATTTTCTATCTCTTTGTTTCCCTATGTTGCCTCCTGAATAATTTTATTTAGATCTATATTCTAGTTCTCTGGTCTGTCCATTTAATTTTTAATTTTAATTAAAGTCTTTTTTCTAAACTATTTTTGATTTCTTTTCTGATTTGCCTGGTAGATTTCTATAGTTTCTTTTTCCTTGTTCATATTTTCTAGCCTTTTATTTTTTGAAACCTAATGACTATTTCATGTATGGGTATCTCGCAATTTCAGCCTCTGAAGGCTCTGAAGGTGTGTTTCTGCCTTTTGCTGTTTCTGCTAATGTTCTGTTTTTTGGTGGTGGTTGTTGTTTTCTATGAGCTCATGTTCCTTGGAAATTTATCCGTGGGAATTCATTGAATCCTGGCTGAAGTTGCATTCTTGCAAAAGAGGATTTTTCTTTGTTTGTGCTACTTCTCTGGGGACCTAAATTCTTGGCTTGAGGGGTAGGGTTTTGTTTGTTTTTGTGGGGTGTTGTTTTTTTTTTTTTTGACTGAATTTTGTCTACAAATCTGTGTGAAAGCTGGCTTATGGTTATGAATTTTGGGGATAAATGTTTTCGCCTTTGCCCACTGCCATTTTCCTTTTTGACCTCTTCTGCGTGTCACATCTAGTGCCTACTTTGGGTAGGTTCAGGTCTGATCTTTTGTCTTTGGTGCTCCTTGCAGCCAGAGTAGAATCCTAAGGTCCCTAAAGGTTTGGTAGGTAGCTTCAGGGCAGAATATGCAGACTGTGTGCTTAATTCCTAAGGTTGCAGTTTTCATTTAGTTTTTGTCTTCTGATGATTCCTTATTTTGTTCTCAGCGGTCATTTTGTTCCCAACACAATCATTAACACAAAAATATATTAAAAATTTAAAATCCAGTTTCTTAAAGGTATTTTTATTGGGAGAGTAATTGGTCATGCTGGTGGAATTAAAGATTAAACTAATTCTTAAAAAAATTAGTATCTATCCTACTTTTCTAACAGTCTTTGACCCCTGAACACGTAAGAAATGCAGAAAAAGCACAGAAGTACAAGATCAGAACCAGTTGTACTAATATGTGTTTGTGTATACACACACACACACACACATATATTTCTACAAGTAGGTAAGTGGGTAGGTAGGAGGGACGATAGATATACACATCTTGCTTTGGGCATTTATGTGACTTACGTGTTATTAGGACAGTTTAAATTTGATGGTCTTCCCTAGACCTTTGTGAGTGATCACAAGATAACAAGCCTACTTAAGTGAAGAAATGGCCGTTTGGTGATATTTGAGAGAGGATTTTGAAAAACCTTAGGCAACATCCCTTAATACAGTTTGCATCCAGAACCTTTAGAGAAGATTACTGTCATTGGCAATTAGGTGGAATTGTGTCACTTGTGAATTGTGCTAAGATCATAGAAGGTTATATTTCTGAGAGTAGTGGCTAGACACTCAGGAATAATGGGCAGACAAAAGAAGAGAAAGTTTAAAAAGAAAAAGCACTCACTAACAGCATTGAGTATCACCAGATTCACCTTTTCTTGAGTTTGGTTTGCATGGAGGAAATCTGTTGAAGGATTTTCACAGTGAGAAGTTCGTGTTTGGATGCCTGTCTGCCTTTTGAAGTAAGACATGTACATCTTTTTAAAAAATAATTTATTTATTTATTTATGGCTGCATTAGGTCTTTGCTCCTGCATGCAGGCTTTCTCTAGTTGTGGCAAGCGGGGGCTACTCTAAGTTGCGGTGCGCGGGCTTCTCATTGCGGTGGCTTCTCTTGTTGCGGAGCACGGGCTTCAGTAGTTGTGGCATGCGGGCTCAGTAGTTGTGGCTCACGGGCTGTAGAACGCAGGCTCAGTAGTTGTGGCACATGGGCTTCATTGCTCCACGGCATGTGGGATCTTCCCAGACCAGAGCTTGAACCCATGTCCCCTACGTTGGCAGGTGGATTCTTAACCACTGCGCCACCAAGGAAGTTCTAAGACATGTACATCTTGATTTAGTCTCTTTATTTGAGTTAAGAATCTCTTTAAAGGACTGACAGTATATAGAAAAACACTTTCTTTTTCAGACTCATTTTATTTTCAGTTCATGGTAAGACAAAGGATGTCTGTTTCTTAGCTGTAGGTTTCTGTCAGATTACTTGGTGAGAAAGTACATTAGGTGTTGTAACATCATCTCTACACCTTTGTCCTTCCTCTGCCAACTCCCTCCTTTCGTTTTCCCAACAAGTTTGGATTCAAATTCTGGCTTTGTCATTTAACAGGTGAGGTGACTAGTCAGTAAGCGATCTAAGCTCAGTTTTCTAGTGAGTTCAATGGGGTTAATGTCAACCCTAAAGACATTGTGAGAATTAACACAACATGTAAAATACCTAGTGCTGAGCAGAGTAGCCATCGATCAATATCACTTCCCTCAGCTTGAATTTTAGAAAACTGATTCTCAGTTTTTGGACATTCTAAGTGTGTTTTCTATTCATTCATTATACTTTCATTCATGTAAACTGTTTTGTGAAATGCTGATCCTGTTCCTGGGAACATTTGTGAAGGATAGTTTTTCAGGGATATTGTAGAGGGATGGATGAGGTGACCTGTTGGAAACTCCCTTGGTATATGCCAACTAGCCCCTTTATTATATATAATTAATTTTGAAAATCATCTTATTTCAGATACCATGTTATTAGGCTATTATTCTCCCATCTTTTCATCTCAGGTGTTTAGAGAAATTAAGTAGAATATGACTGCTAAGCCAATACTTATTCATTTTCTGTTTGATACTCATTTTGCCTTAGCTCTATATGGATATATATCTGTTTCTTCTTTTAAGGGAGAAATTCTACAGTCTTTATGTGGAAAACTGTCTGTAAGCTGATCTGGTCATTAGATTTTCATATCGTTTAACTCTGCAGATTTACTTGGTATATTGTATCATCACCTTGTGTTGTCATATTTTTTTATTGTACAATTAAGACAAGTACTCTAAAATAAGAAAGAGCAGGGTTATGAATCATATCTCCTAGGATTGTGTGGAATAAAGGAGATAATGTATATAATGTCCTTAGCTTTAAGCTTGGAACGTGTAAGTGCTCAGAGAATGCTTACTGTAAACTATTATTATATGTGTCCCTCATCTTCCAGATTTGAAATTCTTTAAGAACAGGAACTGTGTAATATATATACTTCATATATTATGGACTCAGTGTTTTACTTATTAATATATTTTTATTCTCATCATACTTTTTAATGTTTCATCTTTTGTCTTACAGTGATGAAACTAGAGGATCTGTTTGTAGATGATTCAGGTCGGTATTTGGCTGTTCAGTTCCATCTGGAATGTGCATATGTATTTTTATATTATTATGAATATAAAAAAGCAAAAGATCAGTTCAATATTGCTAAAGACATCTGCAGATTAAAAATTGATTTGACAGGTAAGATTTTTTTTACATTTTGTGGATAATTGATTTATTTTTATGATAAACTAATATATAATTGGCAGTTTGGCTGTATTGTATGGTTGTATTTTATTATCTGTGTCCTCTTGTTTGCTTTACAAAAATCGATTTTAAAGATTTTATTTAAAAAATTCATAGTTTTAGAACAAAGTTGAAATCATATACTTTCTTTATTCTTGCAGATGCCCATGTCTAGTTAGACATGTCAGTAATATGTGGCAGCCGGGCAGTACACAAATAACTTTGTGTATTTGGTTGTGCATGTGGGCTTCCCAAGGCCCCTCCTGATTCCCAAATTTAGTTTGCCCTTTCTGTTAAATACCCACCTGCGGCTTCCATCCTGCCTTTCTTGTATTTCTTAAGAACAGAAATTTTTGACTGTTTTGTTTAGATGTTTCTTCATTGCCTTAGAACACTGTCTGGCATACAGTAGGCACTCAATAAACATTTGTTGGAAGAACAAATAAATTGCAGAATTTTTCCCACGATCTCTGTGTTTTTTCTGAGTACCAAATAAGAAACATTATTTTCTCTTAATGTATTGCCCTGTCCCTAGTCTCACAATATAATTGGCATTCTATATTGAAGGCGTTCATGAAAGTCAGACATCATCAGTGGGTCACACCATTTATACCTGTTGAACCTGGGCTCTGTGAATGTAGAAACAACAATCTGTGAATGTTGAAATGATTGAAACTATTTGTCCTGCCTAGGCTTGGTCTAGATTATCTCTAAGGCCCATTCTCAGTCCCCACACTCTGTGCTTATTGTGGTAGTCCTGTCAATTAAATCCTTCAGATACATTATGAGGTAAATGTGACTTTGTTACCTAGTCTGGGATCTTAACCACCTTTTATTACATTGTTTGTATGGGGAGGATTATTAAATATCCAACTTATAACTTTGTGACAATGGCCAAGTGTAAGTTGGAGTCTTGTGTTTGAGATATATGTAATATAAGTTGTGAGGTTAGTTTCAGAGATTTTGTTTTTAAATATTTCGGCCCTAGGAGACTTTTTTTTTTTGGATTATTTAAAAAACTAGTATGATGGTACTCAGTATAGTCAGCTTTAGCTGTTGGTGTATTTACTGGCTAGTTCTTCATATTTTTTTCCAAGTTAAGACTGCAGAACTTAAAAATACAAATGTGCTCACAAATATAAAATGAGAATCAGATTATTACTTTTTTCTTTTCAGCTCTAGCCTTACTATATAAAAGTAAGCTGTGTTAGACCATCTCAATAGCTATTTTTAGTATAACGTGTTTATTAAATGGTTGTTGTATAAAGTAGAGCCAGACTCATCACAGGATAAAATCCAGACTTCTTAGACTGGTCTTTGTAATCAAGGGTCTTTGTAATCTGACTCTTGCCAGAGAATAGATATCAGAGCTTTTGCTTCTCTTAAAGCTGTTCTGCAGCAAGTTATTTCAGATACAAAATGAAAAAAAATTTGGTCTTACGTGGAGCCAGATAGTGTAATAGAAAGACTGTGGGGTTTAGAACCTGAAGACCGTGGCTTTAAGCCCTGCCTCTGATACTGAAAACCCTGTGATCTTGAGCAAATGACTGCACTTCAGAACTTCCATTTTTTCATCTGTTGTTGGAGAGGATAGTATTTCTTCTCCCTGTGACACCTAATGAGTTATCTTTTTTGAGGAGGGAGGTAGTTTAGTGAAAAAGTAAGTATGTGGAAACTAGTGGCAGAAATCCTGGGTTTGAGTTCTGGCTTTATAATTTTATGAAAAGTCATTTTAAAGTCATCTTTGGGCCTCAGGTTTCTCTTATTTGAAATGGAGAAAATACCTCATAAGCTCTAAAGCGCTCTGAAAATACTACTCTTTAAGATTGTACTGTATGTCTGATTGACAAGTTGATACATATAATTTAGTATATATTTTTTCAGGCGCTTTGGGAAAAAGGACATGGTTCCAGGAAAATTACGTGGCCCAACTTATTCTAGATGTAAGAAGGGAAGGAGCTGTGTTTTCAAATTATGAATTCACTCCAGCACCCACTCCTCAGGAATATTTAACCAAGGTTAGTAGGATGGTAAGTTATTTAAATTAGCATCCAAGCCTAACAGTTTCCATAGGTGAGTTTTGTAGAAACACTGGATGGGGTGGGAAGAAGCTTCTTTTGACCCTTCTTGAGCTTTTACAAGGTGGCTGGATGTTTTAAACAAAACAAAACAAAACAGGACCCAATTTTTTAAGCCATTTTTACCCTTAAATAGAGATAAAGTGTTGTTTTTTTCCTAGACTTCAGTAAGTATGAATTAGCAATGCAGTTAGTTAGTATTACTGCCCTTGAAAAAAGTCCAAAAGGCAGACTGAGTAGAGACTAATTTTTCCAGTGGCTACCATATTTTTTGCCTTCTGTTGCTATTTTCAAATATTAAGAGCCTTGAAATTTCTTGGGTTTCTTCTAAATATGTAAACAGATGATCAGAATTCCTTTTTACCAGTTTTCTGATCTGTCCTTAGTTACTATGTCATTACTGGGCTGGTTGCTGCCTTAGTATGTTTTCTTGACTTGGCTAATACATTCTCTTGTAGCTTAAATTTATAGCTTTTAGTCAGTTTACCTGCTCAATAGGCCTTTCCATCGCTCCATGGAGGCCATTAGCATTTACATTTTCTTATCCCAGAGACCCCAAACCAACATTTTTGCTTGTTCTTTGGTTGATGTTACTGTCCTTGAAGCCCATGTTTTGCTAGTTTTCATTCCAGAGCCTGCGAACAAATTTACTTGGTGCATTGAACACTAAAATTCTGTTGTGTACTGAAAATAATGCCAAGGGTAGGGACAGGGAGATGGGAAAGTGGCAGCAGTAAGGAGTCCTGAGGAAGGCCTCTGATGCGATCTTACGCCCCTCCTGGGCTTGCTCCAGGTTCTCTGTTTGCTTTTGTGGTAACTTCAGGGTGGGGACAGTTACTGATCTAAGAGGAGAAGGAAGGAAGGAAGGAAGGGAAAGATGGAGAAACTCAGGGATGAGACTGCACAGGGGACAGCCTATATCTCCTGACGTAGGTAGAGCCACAGTTGAACAAGTATTTGTACTGCTGTGTTGATACTGGTCAGGGAACTGTGTTGATACCTGCTTCCATCCTCCATTTCCTCCTTGTATATACCAGAGCCTCCTCCTTCAGCTATTTGATGTAACCCAAGTCCCTCCCTGAGTCTTAGATTAAGTATCATAAGCCTGGTTTTTAGGCCATAGCACAGCATCAATGAAAAGAGATTTAATTCCACAATCTAAGCACTTAATTCAGTAATCCATTGTTGTTTGTTTATTAGTGTGGAGTTCTCGTATTGAAAATTGTCTCCTATGATTATAAATAGGATGTGATGACTCTTATGAGGAATGTATAAAAATGATGTACAATTTAATACAGAATTTATTCTTTCATACTTGAAATAAAATACATTCTGATAATTTTTTGATCTTCATTAATTACCACTTACAGGTGGAAAGTGCAAATTATGTGATGTAGGTATGGATTAGATAGAAACAGCTTTTTACTCATGGGTGGAAGATAGACTTGCTTGTTTAATTAGTTATGTATCATATTTCCTTATTCAGATACCATTAGATTATAAAATACACCATCTGTTTAATAACCAAACTCTTCAGGAAAAAAGGAACACTATTATAGTGATTATAAAATACATTGTGATTAGAAATGTTACAATGTGAAGATGTATATCTTAGAATTGAAGAAATACAGTAATTTTATTGCCAGTGAGGAACATAGTGTTTCCCTTTGGACCTTGCTAGATTTTTAATCTGTTATTAATGGGGAATTACATAACCTGAAGCTATTGGACTTCAGGCTTTAATAAGCCAACAGTTATGAGCAACCCCAATGTGCAAATCAAAGGCGCAGTCTCTGTTCTTTATTATTCAATCATGGGGGCACGGTGTGAGGAGGGAGAATAAATTAAAATTGTATATTCTCAGAAAACACAAACAGATACATGATCAGCATCATTGATAAGAAATATACATTAAATGCTGAATATGGTGTGTCCCATGAATTGGAGATAAATTACGTGCTAATTTCTTTTTCTTTTTTTTACATTAAGCACAATACAGCAATTTATAAAGATGCTTAAAATGAATACAAAGGGAAATAAAGATCACAGAATTACACATTGTACAGCAGTGTGTCACATATAAGATGGTGTAAATGAATACACCAGGATGGTGTTTAACTAAAGATAAAACGGCACCCATTGATTTGCTGCTTCTACACAACCCGCTTTCATACAGATTGAAAGGGTATCAAATTAGTAGTTGCAAAGTCAGTTCTTGCATGTGATTTTAGCTTAAAAGGTTTCAGAAAACATCTGCAATATCAGTTTTCTTTTTTGTCAGCTGTAATGTCAAGGATATTCAGAACAAGAAAAATGCAATAATACAGGACAATCCAGATCTGTGCCTTATGTGACTGGCCTCTGCTGCAGGATTGTAGAAGGTTATGTGCAAAAACAAAGTCTGTCCAAAAGTCCACACTCTTGCAGTTTCAGGCTTTAGTTTGATTATCTAGATATAACGTTTATTACGCAGCAAGGGCAGCATTAAAAGAAGAAACAAATTTATGATGGATGAGCAATAACAGTATCATAAGCATCACTTGACTAGGAGGTCTGAAAGACTGTAGCTAAATTTTTTTTTTTTTTTTTTTTTTTTTTTTGTGGTACGCGGGCCTCTCACTGCTGTGGCCTCTCCCGCTGCGGAGCACAGGCTCCGGACGCGCAGGCTCAGCAGCCATGGCTCACGGGCCCAGCCGCTCCGCGGCATGTGGGATCTTCCCGGGCCGGGGCACGAACCTGTGTCCCCTGCATCGGCAGGTGGACTCTCAACCACTGCGCCACCAGGGAAGCCCTGTAGCTAAATTCTTGATTCAGTAGAATGTTATGAGGTTAGAGTGGGACTAAAGCAGGACAGTATTTTAAATTTGTGGCTTGTAGAACACATAGGCAAGTGAGTAGTGCAGCCAACCAGTTTTAATTTCAAAAAGAGCTGAATAGGAACTTAGAGTATCTTGAATGAAGATTGAAACTATTTTGATCACCTGTTTGTAGCTGAAGAGTAATAAATAATGCCTTGTTGTTAAGGCTGACCTGTCTCAGATCTTCTGTGGGGGCCGGAGGGGAAGGAGTCCTGGCTGGGAGGTGGAGACTTGGGTCCCTGTCACATCTTTATTGGCTAGACGAGGTGAGAACCTGGGAAAGTTATTGTATTTTTAGCTTCCTCATTTGTTTTTCCCCACATCACACTTTAAAAAAAATATATATTTATTTATTTATTCGGCTGCGGTGGGTCTTAGTTGCGGCACGTGGGCTCTTGGTTGCAGTGTGCGGGCTTCTCTCTCATTGTGGCACGTGGACTTAGTTGCCCTGCAGCATGTGGGTTCTTAGTTCCCTGGACAGAGATTGAACCCTGCATTGGACGGCGGATTCTTAACCACTGGACCACCAGGGAAGTTCCCACATCACACTTTTTTTAAGGGATCAGATTAGATCTATAAAGGTACTCCACAAACATTGGATATTAATAAGCAGGTTGATACAACCCTATCTGGATGTGAAGGTGAGAGTTTTGGATACTCTAGAGCTGCACTGTCCAATATGGCAGCCACATATGGTTATTAATCACTTGAAAGTTGGTTGGTCCAAACTTAGATGTGCTGAAGTGTGAAAGATGTACTAGATTTCATAAGCTGTGTATGAAAGAGTATCTAATTAATAATTTTCTGTTGATACATGTTACAAGGATAATATTTTTGATGTATTAGGTTAAATCACTTAATTTTTTTTTTTTTTTACTTTTTAAAGTATAGCTGTTAGAAAATTTAGAATTACATAAGTAGCTTTCTAAAAAAATATATGAAAGGCTTGTAATGAAAACGGTTGGCCACCAGGGTGCGCTGTGCACCTGCCAGCTCTGCCTTTTGAGGTTGTGCGGGTCAGGGAGGAGGAGGCACTTTTTCAGCGGAGCCTGAGTAGCCGCCTAAAGTTGTGTGTTTCTCCTGTCAGCAGTTGTTGGAGGTTGTTGTACTCTTTTCTCTTTTCTCGAAACCTTATAGACAGAGCTAGGCCTACAGTTTAGTCTTCTTAGTTTTAGCTACTTCTATTGAATTAGAAAAAAATTTAAATCAGGTTTATTGAGGAATGATTTACATAAAATAAAACACTTATTTTAAGTGTCCAGTTTGATGAGTTTTGACAAATAGGTAGACCCATGTAACCACCACTGTAATCAAAATACAGAACCATTTCCATTAGGCCAAAAAGTCCACCCATACTCCTTTGCAGTCAATCACTTTCCCTCCCACTGGTCTGCTTTCTGTCACAGATTAGAGCTGTTTTTCCCTAGAATCTCAAACAAATGGAATCATATAGTATGACTCTTCTGTGTCTGGTTTCTTTCACTTAGCATAATGTTTTGAGATTCATCTATATTTTGATACCAATAGTTAGCTCCTGTTTATTGCTGAGTTATTTCATGGTATGGATAAGCCACAGTGTGTTTATCCATTCACCTCTTGTTAGACAATCGAGCAATTTTTAGTTTTTGGCTATTATGAATAAAGCTGCTCGGAACATTCATGTGTAAGTCTTTGTGTGAACGTATGTTTTTTATTCTCGGGGGTAAATGCCGAGGAATGGAATGGCTAGGTTGTGTGGTAAGTGTATTTTCAACTTGAGATACTGCCAAAATGTTTTCCAAAGTGGTTGTACTATTTCACATTCCCACCATCAGTATATGAGAGCACCAGTTGCTCTACATCCTTGCCAGTGCTTGGTAAACATTTTTTTGCTATTCTGGTGAGTTGTGTGTAGTGGTTTCTCATTGTGATTTTACTATTTTTTGATGATTAATCTTTTAAAAAATCCATTTTATTGAGATATAACTTATACACCGAAAATTTTTAATTGTACAGTTTGCTGAGATTTGAAAAATATATACACACAACCATTACAGTCAAGATACATTTCATTACCCTAGAAAGTTCCATCCTGCCCCTTTGCAGTTAATTCCCCACCCTCTCTGGCCCTAAACAATCATTGATCTGCTTTCTGTGGCTACAGGTAGTTTGCCTTTTCTAGAATTTCATGTGACTGGAATCCTACAGTATGTACTCTTTTGTATCTGGCCTGTTTTGCTCAGCAGTTGAGATATATCTATGTAGTTGCATGTGTCAGTACTTCCTTTTTATTTCTGATTAGAATTTCATTAAATGCATATAGCATAATTTTTCTTTTTAATCTGTTTACCTGTTGACAGACATTTGGGTTGTTTCCAGTTTAGGGTTATTACAGATAAAACTGCTATGAACACTTTTTTATCTATCTATCTATACACACACACACACACACACACACACACACACACGTTTTTGGGTGGACTATGTTTTTGTTTCTCATAGGTAACTACATAGGAGTGGAATTGATAGCTTATATAGTAAATATGTTTATTATAAGAAACTAGCAGACTGTTTTCTATGGTTGTATCATTTTACATTTCTATCAGCAATGTATGAAAGTTCTAATTGTTCCAGATCCTTGTCAACAATTAGTATTGTCAGTCTTTTGAATTTTATCTATTCTAATGTGTGTGTACTAGTAGTTCATTCTGATTTTAATTAGTATTTCCCTTTTGACTACTGTTGTTGAGGATCTTTTTATGTGCTTACTGCCCATTCTTTTGTGAAGTGTCTGTACAAATCTTTTGTCCATTTTTATGTTGGGTTGTTTATCTTCTTTTTCTTAAGTTGTAATTCCATATTCTGATTACAAGCCTTTTTTCAGATATTTGTTTTGTGACTATGTTCTCTGAGTCTGTAGCTTGGCTTTTCATTTTCTTAACAGTGTTTTCAAAGAGCAGAAGTTTTAATTTGCTGAAGTCCAGTTTATTAAGTTTTTCTTTGATGGTTCAAGTTTTTTGTGTCCTAATTAAGGACTGTCTGCCTACCCCAAAGTGGCAAAGCTTTTTTCCTATGATTTTTTTCCTAGAAGTTTTTTAGTGTTAGCTTCTACAGTAAGGTCTGTGATTAATTTTGATTTAATTTTTGTGTATGGTGTGAGATCAGGACGGAGGATCATTTTTTCCCAAATGGATATACATATAACATCATTTATTGAAAAAACTTTCCTTTGTTTGACTCACCTAGACACCTTTGAAAATCAATTGACCATATAACATGGGTCTAAAATTTTGGACTTTATTCTATTCCTTTCATCTATGTGTCTGTCTTCATGCTAGTACAACACTGTCTTGGCTTTGTAGTAATTCTGAAATCAAGTACTCTACCAAGTTCTCTAAGTCTTCAGGTTTTATTCCTTTCTCAAATTGTTTTGCCTCTTCTAAATTCTATTGAGAAACAGAGTTGGCAGTTGATGTTTTAGATTATAATTTAGAATCAGAGTAGAAAGATGTGGTTTTGAATCCTGATGCGTTGGAGGGGCTTTTGCCTACTAGGCTTAATCAACAATAGCAGTCATTCCCTGTTATCGATGTTGTCAGTGCATCCTGAGGTATAGATGCGTGTCCTCCATTTCTGCCCAGTAAATTGTCCCCAAATATGTGTTTCACAAGAAGCAGCCTATTGACCATATATAGACATTGTAAAATCTTGAACAAAAAGATGTTATCCCCCCAGCAATCTGTTGTGTATAGTCTGTTGAATGAATCAGAATTAATTTTTGTTCTAAATAGTTTCTTTTGTATTCCACCAGAATATTGAGCTCAATGATGATACTGTTCTAAATGAGATAAAGTTAGCAGATTGTGAACAGTTTCAGATGCCTGACCTATGTGCTGAAGAGCTTGCTGTTATCCTTGGAATCTGGTGAGTTAATGACTTATTGGCTACCTTGAACTTCTAGCATATTGGTTCTCTTGTGTTGGGGAAATCTTTGTTCAAGCAGGTCCCCAGAGTTGTGGATGAATAGAGAATCTTGTCATGGCTTATGAAGATGAAGAATAGTTGGGCAACCAATTAAAGGGTTAGAGATGAGGAATCTCAGGAATCTCCGGTAAGTTGGTATACTTATCCTTCTCTTTTCTTCATAAACAAAATTTCTTTGGTTAACCTTGGCTAGGACTAACTCTTAATGAAGTATTTAGGATAGGTGACTGTTTTGACCTTTGAGGATATTTACGTTCAGAGTATGGAATTATTTTTATTTTATTTTATTTTTTAAAGATTTTTTGATGTGGACCATTTTTTAAAGTCTTTATCAAATTTGTTACAATATTGCTTCTGTTTTATGTTTTGTTTTTTTGGCCCCGAGGCATGTGGGATCTTAGCTTCCCGAACAGAGATCAAACCCGCACCCCCTGCATTGGAAGGTGAAGTCTTAACCACTAGACCTCTAGGGAAGTCCCTAGAATTTTTTTTTTTTAATACAAGAGAACCTTATGTGTGGTAGAAATAGTTTTTCATTTTATTTTATTTTTCTATTTTGAAATAATTTCAAATTTGGAAAGAAGTTGCAAAGGCAAGGCATTGGAAATAACTTTTTTGAGAATAATTTTCCGACATGACATTCTATCACCCCTGAATACTTTAGTGTGTGTTTTCAACAAACAAGGGAGCTTTTGTGCATAGCCATAATACAGCTATCAAAATCAGGAAATTAACATTCATACTTTACTATCTCTTCCTACTCAGACCCCATTCAAGTTTTGCCAGTTGTCCCAATAATCTCCTTTATAGCACAGGATCCAGTCTAGAACATATGTGTTACATTTAGTTGTCATGTCTCTTTAGTTTCTATCAATCTGGAATAGTTCTTCATTTTTGCTTGACTTTCATGATCTTGACACCTGAAATTTATAAGCCAGTTATTCTGTAGGCTTACTCTCAGTTTGAATTTGTCTGATTTAAAAAAAAAAAAAAGGATTAGTTTCACATTTTGTATCATTATCAGGGGTATCGGAAAATGGAGGTTTTGTGGTTCTTATTGCATCCCAGCAGGTAGAAAACAATTTTGATTTGTTCCTCCACTGGCCATGTTACGTTTGATCATATGATTAAAGTGGGGTCTGCCAGGCTTCTCCAATGTAAAGTTCCTCTTTTTTAACTTTTGTTATTAACATGGTCTTTTAGACTATATAAATATCCTGTTTCTCATCTGGAGATTTAGTAATGTTCAAAATAGGATATTTCACAAAGTTATAATATTGAGACTGGTTAAATTAGTAATAGGCAATTTAATAAAGGGAGCATTTATAAAAAATTTGTGTTTTAGCTCAGTAGAACTTACCTTTCTGTGTTCACCTCATAGCATTTTATCTCCTTTACACTAACAGTAGGTTTTCATTTATACAAAAGTTAAATTCAGTTCTACGGTCCCCTTTTGTTTGATTAAAAAGAATGATTAAAAAGAATCACACATGCAGAGTTCTGTTTCTAATCCAACTCAGTTGTCTTATCACATCATTTCATTCCAGTGACAGAATTTATGCTTACTGCCAAAGAATTATTTGTTCAATTCATAATGATACTTAGTATATAAATAATATAAACAGCAATCATTTACAAGCAATGTTATGTGCTAGGAATTATACCATGTACTTTCACACTATCCCTCATTAATGTTCTAACAGTCCTAGAGGTTGTTGTTTTTCTCCATTTTTCAGATGGGAAATCAGGGTTCAAATGGCAAAATGACTCACTCAGAATTACAGTACAGCATTTAGGGCTTGAATCCAGGTTTTACGGACCCAAATTCTGAGTTTTCCTTTATGCTATTTCTTAAAAGATTATCTTGGCAAACTCGTAATTGTCAACTCAACAGGAAACTAAATCAAACCAAATATATATATTCCCAGACTTCTCTCAGTTGTGCTTTAGCTTTATTGAGTTAGACTTCACAGTTGAGAGAGGACTGAAAAACCAAGAAAATGCTTGTCTTCAAATACTTTTTTTCCCCCAAATATCATCTTGGTAGAATCTCAATATATAGAACAATTGAAAAGTGCTGAATGAATTTCATGGGCAATTTATATCTTCATTGTTTGGTAGAAACTATTTGATTATATTCTGAATCTTGGGGCATCTGATGCACTTTATAAACCCCTGGGTTGGAACATCCGTGAATTGATGATTTGCATGTGGGGGTCGTGATTTTATTATGCTGTCTGATCTCTGCATGACCTCCGTGGCCATTAACCCCTGTGAAGAGGTGACTTGGACATTGTGGTGGGCTGGGTTCTTTGGAAAGGGGGAAATTCATATAGATGGTGGATTGACCAAACTGTGGGGCTAGCTTCATGCTCCTTTTCTTCAACTCCTTCCCTTCACTGGCCTCCTGCTTGAATTTGATTTTACCTGGAGGCCACGTGTCTCATACATCAATGTACCTGATTGCTTTTATGTAAAGTAACTGTGGGAGAAATTCCTTAAAATACAGCAGTCCTTCAGTAATTCAGACAACTGGAGTGAGAAGGGTAATTGCTTTTGAATTAACAGTCTGATTTTCAGATATGCAGAGTAATATACTCTAAGCCTAAGTTAGTAAGTTACGGTGAAAAGTGGTGGCCTGATTCAGTTACTGTATCATAATTACTTGTAATGAGCCTGTAGCATTTCAACTTTATCTATATACTTTATGCAGTGAAGTTAGGATTGGAATTTTGTATGTGAGGGATGAATGTTCACCCATTTTGGTTGAGGTTCTTATTTTAGAATGACTTCTGTTTCTGTTCACTTATCAGAGTCATAGTATTAGAACCGAAAGGACCCTAGGGGTTATTTGGATCATCTTGCCAACTGATGCATAATTCCTTTGTGCAATCAAACTAGAAATGTCTAAGTATGTATGTGTGTGTTGTGTGTGTGTATGTTTTCAAATGAGGTAAATTTGAGACATAACATTATATTAATTTCAGGTGTACAACATAAAATGATTTTATAATTCCTTCCTTCCATTCATTTTTTTTACCAACAATATGTTCATTTAACAATTATTATGTAAACATTTTATGCTCATTATAAAATCCTCTAACAGTACTGAAAATTATGAGGAAGTGGTACTATTTTGTGAGGTGGTATTTTCTTTTCATTCTTAATACAAGTAATATTTGCATACAAAATAACTTATGTAATGTATAAATATAAGTTATATAATATAATAATAAACTGAACCCACCACCCAATTTAAGAACTAGAAGATTGCAGATACCACTTGCTCAGTCTGTGTGCTTCTTTCCCATCTCATCTTCCTGCCTCTCTTTAAAAGGTAATCACTGTCCTGAATTTTGTCTTTGTCATTTTCTTGCCTTTTCAAAAAATATATTTATTCACATCTTTTATACCTCTAAGTCAGTTGCTTCATTTTGTTTGTTTTTGAGCTTTATAAAAGTTCTATCTTACTATATATAGTCTTCTGTGATTTGCTTTTTTCTCTCACTGGTGTCTTTCTGTGACTCATCCATGTTGTTATACATAGCTGAAATTTACTTTGCCGTATAACATTCCATTGGGTGAATATTTTACAATTTATTGGTTTCTTTTTTGGACATCTGTATTGTTAACAGATTTTTCCTATTACACACAATATTACTATGGATATTCGTGTGTATGATTCCTGGTACACCTGTTGAAGAATTTCTCTGAGCTCTATACCTAGGCTGGAATTACTGAGTTTAGGATATATGAATGTTCACTTTACAAGATAGTGCTAAATTGTTTTCCAAAATTATCCAATCAAATCATACTTGGATCAGCAGGATCTAAGAATTCCCATTGTTCTGCCTCTTTGACAACTTCTGAATTTTTGCCTGTCTCATGGTGATACTAAATTTCATTTTGTATGAGTTTGATAAATAGGAGTTGTTGCTATATTAATTCTTTTCATTTTCTTTGTGAAGTGACACAGATTGGATTTCATTTTTTATAAAAGAAATTGTGTTGATATTTTGTACACCAACCACATTTCATTTCTCAGCATTTTATTACTTTTTGTACTTATCTTTGGCACACTTATCTCTACATTTCTATATAATGCAGTAATATTAAAATATGTGCTTTCAAATATGTAAATATAGTTTACTTGCCTTTTAAAAATTATATTTCATTCATTATGACATGCATTCTGGAATTAACTTGCTTTTTTTTTTTTTCAATGTAAAGCACAAATCTCCAAAAGAATAACCCAGTGCATAAGTTAACTGAAGAGGAGCTGCTGGCATTTACATCAGTGAGTAATGTCTTTTTCCTTTCCATTTCTTTTTATTTTTCTTTTTTTCCTTGTAAATTATTTTGCCTCTGGTATATTCTTGCCTCAGATTGCTCATGATGAAACACTGCCACTTAAGGAAATTGAGGGGAAAAAAGCTTATCATTTTAGTTTCCAAGCTGCATATATCTTGCTGCTGATTTAGACATAAGCATTTTTCTTTGCACTTGCTTAGATTTGAGGGCAGTGACCAAATATTTCTTGTTCTTTGTTTGATCCCAGGGCCTAGTCCAGTTATCTCACACATAATAGGTGCTCAATAAATACTTGTTGAATGAATAAATGAAGTGACAGAGCAAGAGTTTGAACCTTTACTCCAAAGCCAGTATAGCGTGCAACTCTTTCGTCTCAGATTGAAGGTGATGCGACACGGATGTGATGAGAAAGAGGACTTCAGAGAGCGAGGAGGAGAGCCAGCAGAGGAAATGGGTTTTGGAGGCTGAGGCAGGAGGCAGTGTCAAGAGCCAGGGGTACTTGTCAGCGTTCAGCAGTGGAGAGCAGTCTGGAGGAAAGGCTGAGGCTTTGATGTTTTGCGTTGCTTATCTCTATGACAGTTTCAGTGGAATAGCTGGGTAGTCACCTCACTACAGAGAATTAAGGAGGGAATGGGGTGTAAGAAAATAAAGTTGATAGATGAAGACCACAGTTAGAGAAGAATGGCAGTGAAAAGGAAAGATAGAGTAACAGATGTTTGAGGATTCACGATCAAAGAAGGCTTTTCTAGAAGAGGAAAGTCAGAGAGCAAGAGGTCAGTCAGTATCTTTTTAGCTTTATGGATAAGAAGATACACACGTCTTTAAAGAACACAAGTTGCTTAAGATACATCATTTTTTCAAAGGCATTTTTATTATCAGTTAGGGATCAAGTTAGAATTCTGGTGTTTTCTTCCTTTGTTATTTTTCAGATAAGGCAAAAATAAAGCACTTTTATCTGGTAGAAAGGAAAGCTAGCTTACTTTGTACTGTAAAATAAATTTTGCAAGTTACTATTTTCTACATACAGTTTTGGAACTGGTTGGATGTTAATCTTCTGAGTCCTCTGGGTGCCTGTTTTATTTTCTCACTTAAGTATTCTTAGAAATCTGCTGTTTTTCATTATAGCATATGTGTGTTTAGGTAACTATGTAGACTATCCCAAATTAGTCATTACATGTGCTATAGGGAATTTGACAAGTAAAGTGTTAAACATTTTTTAAAAGATATATTTTAAAAATTGTTACGTACCTCCCATTTATTCATTCAGCTAATATCGATTGAATACTTAATATCTACCAGGCATTGTGCTGGTTATTGGAGATACAGCAGTAAACAGTCTTTTTCCTCTTGGAGTTTACATCAGTTTACACTCTTGTGAGGGAAATAACACAGTAGACAAAAAGAGAAATGGATATTTAATAGAAGTGCTCAGTGTAAATATAAAACAGTATAAGGGAATAAGAATGAGTTGGGGATGGCTGTTTTAGACAAGAAGGTGGGGGAAGATCTCAGTGGGAAGGTGATGTTGAACGTGGGTCTTCCTGATGTGAGGCACAGGAAAGGACATGGAGGGTCTGGAATGATGGGGAGCTTGAGTCAGTGTAGGGAAGTACAGAGCTGGATGGGGACGGTCACCTAGTAGCTAGATGATAAATGATGACCAGGATGCTTGTGTTTCTTCTGATGACCGAGCTAAACAGGATACAGCATATGATAGGAAGTGTTCCTGCTGTCCTCTCCTGGGGACAGTGGTCAGCAGCAACGCCTTCTCGGGATTGGCTTCATAAACAGATTATTGTGGAATATAGATTATCTACAGTTATCCTGAAATGACATTAAAACACTCTGTTTACATTCAAGCAGTTAACTTCTTTTTTTAGTGTTTTTTGTGGGAGGGGTGTATTCTTTTCTTTAACCTTTTCTTATTTCTTTTCTGATTCTTTTCTCTTTCTCTCTTTCTCTCTTTCTTCTTTTCCTGTTCTTGTTCCTCTATACAGTGAGGTACTTCGGAAGTAATTAACTCTGGTAACCTGTGATGGTGGGTGACTCATCCCTCCTAACTTGCAATGAAGGTCCTAAACTCAGGTTTCATACTTTCCCCCGCAGGGCTTTATAATACATAATTTTTCTGCTCTCCTCCTCCAGCTCTCTTCCAAGTCAGCACTGACCTGAGGACTGATCTCTTTTTCGAGGAAAGCTGTTCAGTGACAGTGCTTTATAGTGCCAGGCCTAACTCTTCTAAAGAGATGAGTTTGTTAATGCCAAGTAAATGTTTAATTGGTAAGAAGTAAGGCAAGGAACTTATAGTGAGGAGGGCTTTGAGGAGCCCCGAGCATACTTTGGGCTGTGCACCACCCATTCCATTTCTTATCCCAAAGGAAGCATACGGAATACACCAGAAAAACCCAAATCTGCTCTTCCTTTTGTCATTCAGGCCTTCCTCTTATCCCTTCTTTGTGCATGATTCTGAAGTGGGTAATAAGGTGAGGTAGAAGTGGCCCCTGGTTTCAATGAAGAATTTCACTAAAATTTATATCCTATATGACTGTATGTCCTGTACATAAATATCCTTTATTTATATCCTATATAACTCCAGAGGAGTGTTTGAGGCAAGAGGGACCACTTTTAAGTGCTACCCTGCTTCTGAACTCTCTTTTAACAAGGATCATATTTGGGCTTACAGTATTGTAATTATTTATGTGTATGTCTTATCTTCCCCGTAAGACTATAAACTTCCAGTTTTAGGCACTGGTCTCTGTTCTTCTCTGGGTCTTCTACAAGGCCTACTGCAGTGCTTCAGTGCTTTCTTCACAGTTGTTGCTCAAGAAAAGTATGCAAAATGTGGGAATGAATGAAGTACACTAGAACCAGAAACAGGGTTTATTTCTGTCCTGCAGCAAGGTGCTGCATTGCTCCACTTAGTTCCATAATATAGGTAGTACTACCACCCAGTGTACTACCTAGTGTATCCTTAGGATAACCACTTATTTCATCTTCCTCTTCAGTAAAATGAGGGAAGGAGTGATGTGTCCCTCCCTCGGCACTGAAAACTTGTTTTGAGGATCAAATTACAGAATGTATGTGAAAATACTTCAGAGTGGGTAGATAGAGCCTGGTGCCCCCATAGCATTCAGGAATGAGTCAGCTTATCTCGTTGCTGGTTTGTAGGAGTGTGCTACTGTTTTCAAGGAATAGGACTTCCTAAGTGGATAAGGCCAGTTTGGAATTGGCTGTAGGTGTGGAAGACAAGGGAGTAGAGAGGAAAGAAGCAGCATCCTCTTCCTTCCTGAGCATACGTTTCCATGCTCTGGCTGTGGCATGGTGGCTGGGGTCTGGAGTTGTGAACTCTTTTTTTTTTTTTTTTTTTTTTGTGGTACACGGGCCTCTCACTGTTGTGGCCTCTCCCGTTGCAGAGCACAGGCTCAGCGGCCATGGCTCACGGGCCCAGCCGCTCCGCGGTATGTGGGATCTTCCCGGATCGGGGCACGAACCCATGTTCCCTGCATCGGCAGGCGGATTCTCAACCACTGCGCCACCAGGGAAGCCCCCTGGAGTTGTGAACTCTTGAGGCTGTGAGGTGTCTTCCTCTGTTGATAGGAGAGCAAGTCCCGTAGAAATCTCAGTCCCCTACCAGAGTATTGTGAGCACTTGGAAGGACAGGAATCACAATTATTGAACATTTGATATATCCTTACTGAACAAATGAATGGCTTATTGGTCCTGAGTTTTGTTCAGTTTTCATGTGCTATCCTAAAGTTTACTAATATAATGGTGAAATCTCTTTTTTGGAAGAATTTTTGCCAGTGTTTCCAGGTTGGTGTAGCATGTTGAAATATATGTGAGATATGTTAGGAAAAAGTTTTAATTCAGCAATGGCAGAAGATTTTCCCAAGAAGAATACTTTACCTTTTTAACATTGTTATTATGTAATGCTCTTCCTGAGATATTCTTTCCTCACGTTTCAGGAAAACTGAATGAGTCATAGTAAAAATAACCCACATTGTTCTAGAGAGCCATTTATGTTGTATTGGCTTGATAATTTAAAATTAGCTGTGTTGTCTACGTTATTTCCTTTCAGATGAGCCAAGTCAGTGACATTCAGTAATGCCTTTAATTTCCTTTCATTGTTGAAAATGGGAACAATTTAGTTAATTCATACAGGTGTTTCAGTTTTCATTGGCAAAAGTTCTGCTTAAGTGTGAATTGGTACTGGCAGCCTGCCTTCTGACTGTCTGCCTGAAGCCCCAAGGTCTCTGCAAATGAAAAACGGAAAAAGACCTTTGAAAGTTACACATTATATTGTATGTATTTTCTCTTTCTGCTATTAATTTTAAGGCTATTTAATAAATACTTAACTATGGAATTAAAATAGTTCGCTAACCATTTTTGAAGAGAAAAATGATACCTTTTCTTCTTCTAGGGCATACTTATTTCTTAATTTTAATTTTTTAAGATAGGCAATATAACTGTGAGATAGTCATGATACTTCTGATGTTTGTCCTCGCATTACATGTTGACGTGTCTATATTAAGCAGGATAACCCAGGATTTTGATTTTCTTTCTGGTTTGAATACTTGTCTCCCCAGATGTTACTCATTCATTTTAATTTAACAGGCATTCAGATCATGAGCCTTGTGGCTATATCTGGGTCATAACTTGGTGACTTTTAAAGAAGCAGGAGATGGGTATGTTTTGTTTCAGTTTGTGGGTTAACTGTTATTAAACAGAGGCTTAAAAATATTTTTTTTGATTGGAGTTGAACTAGGTTACTTGTATATATCTTACTTCAAGAATAGACAGAGAAAGAATAATGAGTAATAGGATTTGTGGGATCTTACATGGCTCTTTTCTTACCATCTCTACTTTGGTAACTGCTAGATTTCTTTCTTCACAGTTAACCATGACTTAAGGTTAATGCTTAATTGTGGGTTTATTTCTAGCCATGTTGGAGTAACTGGTACTGCATTTGAACTCTCATTGTAAACAACTACAAATCTGGGGCAAAATAAATATATGAAACAGCAGTATATAAAAAGGATAGTAAGTTATGACCAAATAGTGTTTATCTCAGGAATGCAAAATTGGTTTAACATTAAACAGTCATTGCAATTCATCTTATTAATGTAGTAAAGGAGAAAAGCTGAATGATTATCTCATTATATTTATTTATTTTAGCATTTGAAAAAATTCAACACCCTTTCATTGTAAAAACTTAGTAAACTATGAATGGAAGAGAATATCAACCTGATAAAGGGGATCTATGAAAAATCAGAGTTAAAATCATTATTGATGAAAAACTAGTTTTTCCTCTAAGATCAGGAAAGTGGCACTTCTATTCTTCATTGAACTGGAAATCCCAGCTAGTGCAATAAGACATTAAGAAGATACAAATGGGTTAAAGACCTAAATGTAAGGCCAGACATTATCAAACTCTTAGAGGAAAACATAGGCAGAACACTCTATGACATAAATCACAGCAAGATCCTTTTTGACCCACCTCCTAGAGAAATGGAAATAAAAACAAAAATAAACAAATGGGACCTAATGAAACTTAAAAGCTTTTGCACAGCAAAGGAAACCATAAACAAGACGAAAAGACAACCCTCAGAATGGGAGAAAATATTTGCAAACGAAGCAACTGACAAAGGACTAATATCCAAAATTTATAAGCAACTCTTGCAGCTCAATAACAAAAAAACAAACAACCCAATCCAAAAATGGGCAGAAGAACTAAATAGACATTTCTCCAAAGAAGATATACAGATCGCCAACAAACACATGAAAGAATGCTCAACATCATTAATCATTAGAGAAATGCAAATCAAAACGACAATGAGATATCATCTCACACCGGTCAGATTGGCCATCATCAAAAACTCTAGAAACAATAAATGCTGGAGAGGGTGTGGAGAAAAGGGAACCCTCTTGCACTGCTGGTGGGAATAATGTAAATTGATACAGCCACTATGGAGAACAGTATGGAG
>NC_041225.1:50547274-50553456 GCF_002837175.3 Physeter macrocephalus
GGTTTGTGACCACCTAGAGGGGTGGGATAGGGAGGGTGGGAGGGAGGGAGATGCAAGAGGGAAGAGATATGGGAACGTATGTATATGTATAACTGATTCACTTTGTTGTTAAGGAGAAACTAACACACCGTTGTAAAGCAATTATACTCCAATAAAGATGTTAAAAAAAAAAGAAGATACAAAGGGAGTGCAGATTGGAAAGGAAGATATAAGATTATTGTTTTGCATAGACAGCACAATTCTTTACATAGGGAAACTCTATAAAGAATAGACATGAAAGCTACTGCAACTAATAAGCAAGGTCTGAGAATACAAGGTCAATATAAAAAAGTCAGTTATGTTTATATATACTAGCAGTGAATAATTGGGAAAGTAATTTAAAAACTACTTACAATAGCGTAAAAACACCAAATGTTTAGTGATGTATTTGACTAAAGTGTAAGACCCATACACTGAAAATGACAAGTATTGCTTCAAGAAATTGAAGATCTGAATAAATGGAAAGACTTACCATGTTCATGGCTTGGAAGGCTTAATATTTTTGAGTTGACAGTTCTCCCAAAATTGAGCTATAATTTAAATCCAATAGCAATCAGAATCCAGGAGAACCCCCTTCTCTCTTTTTTTTTTTTTTTTTTTTGGCAGAAATTGACAGGATGATTCTAAAATTTATTTGGAATACTCTTGCTTCTGTGATGGCCAAGTAAGCTCTTTGGACCCATCTGTCTGCAGATAAAAATTACAAACTATGGACAAAATACAAAAAAACAAACAAAATAAACTACCTGATGACATTAGGTTATATGAATGACCATTAAGAGAATGAAAGATTGTTAATATCACTAGTCATTGGGAAAATGCAAATTAAAACCACAACAATATACCACTGTACACCACTTAAAAGGTATATTACCATACAGAGTAGTTGGAATTCTCATACATTGTAAACGTAATGTGACATAAAATGGCACAACCACTTTGGAACACAGTTTGGCATTTTCTCATACAGTTAATCATCAATTCCACCTGTAGGTATTTGTCTTTGTGAAATGAAAGTATGTGGCTCCACAAAGACTTACACAAATGTTCATAGCTGTTTAATCCATAATAGCTTAAACCTGGAAACAGTGCAAATGTCCATCAACAAGTAAATGATAAATTGCAGTATATCCATGTAAAGAAATAGTACTCAGCAATAAAAGGAAATGAAGTATTGATACATGCAACAATATGGATGAAATCTGAAAAACATGATTTTCAGTTAAAGAAGCCAGATTGTATGATTCCATTTCATTAGAGTTCTAGAATAGGCAAAACTAAATCATAATCACAGAAAATAGATCACAGATTGATTGCAAAGAGATGCAAGGAAACAAGGGAATTTTTGTGGCTGATAGAAATTTTGTATATCTTGTTTGTGGTGTATACATTTGTCGAAACAGATCAAACGCTATACTAAATATGGGTTTATTTTATTGTATCTATCATATACTTCAGTAAAGTCACTAAGAATAACTAAAAGGGAAAATGCATGTATGTTATTTAGAGCTGTAATATTTAAGATGGATTAGTTTGTCAAAGTAGCTTTTGGTTTCTGTGCAGGTTAGTCCTTATCATCAGTTTCTGAAGTACAACAGAAATACTCAGCCTACCTAAAGTGTTAAATGGAAAGAAGGTAGAAGGAGAAGAATGAATTCCCAATGGGAAATTGCTCAGTGTTCACATTCAGTATGAAGCTTACTTCTTTTTCAAGGCAAAATCAAACTAGTTTTACACAAATATTTTTGGAAACTTGTGTTCAAAAGAAACCCTAAAATTGAGTGGATGGGTATACTGTATAGACCTCCAGTTGGGGGTCCCTTTTACCCTTAGCATCCAACACAGTTTGTCGCTATTAAAATGTTTATTGAATTGAATTTTTTCCCTCTCATGATTGAGAGTCAACAGAAACAACAAACAGAAAGATAGTTAGGATGAATGTAAACCTTAGGAGTGCGCAGGGCAGGAAACTTGTATATACAATAAAATAAAGTGAGGTACTAATATATGATTTCAGGTAACTTCTTGTGTTAATGGACGTAAAAGTAGTTAATTAGTAGAATTTAATTATTTTAAATCTGTAAATGCCATCTTTAGTAGAATCTGTATTGGGCCTGCAGATCACACTATTGGTTGTGTGGCAAAATGTTAACACTTGGGTGACGGGTGTATGGGAATTCTTTGTATTACTCTCGAAACTTTTCTGAAGAAGAAAATAAATTTGAAAATAAAAAGTTGAAAGGCCTCTGGCACAAAACTATATGGAAAATGAGCAAAGTCCATCATTGCCTCATTGCTAGATAACCATCCTTATTTTGGGTTGAAGATACACACAGGCTTTCTGGAGCATACTCAGGCTACCTTTAAACTTCAGTCGGTCTCCCTGTGTCTCTTACTGGGTTTCAACCTTGTCTTGCCCCATATTGTCTTTAGCAGCAAAGGAAATAGGGAGGAGCTACGAAATTTGAAGACGTGGCTTAAAATAAAAGGAAGAAGGGGGACTTGTGGACCAGAGAGCAGAGGCTTTCACGGTGTTAAGACACTGCTGATCTCACAAGAGGTAGAAAAGGTGTCTAAGGAGTCTTCACACCTGACTTAAACACATACATATGTGCATAGACACTCAGAGAAGTCAGCAGCTGGGGTCAGGGCCTGCAATGAGAGGCAGGGAGCCGAGGCCTCTGCAGGCAGCCGTGAGCGATGGAGTTACCTGAAGTAATAGCACTTTCAGAACTTTCCACTGAGCTAAGACTGAAGCAAGCAAGTCTGAAGTGATTGTGAATGCATGGTGCTGCTTGGCTGTGGCAGCAGAAACCAGTCTCTATAGAGGAAAACATCTCCTAAACCCAAATTAAAAATTGAGCAGTGAGCTCATAATTAAAGATCAATAAACAGAAGAGAAGGCAAGCCACTGTGGTTGAGAGTCAACAAACAACAGATTAAAGGCTGAACTGCAGTTTTCTCATTCATAATGTATAACAGCTATGTGTGAAACATTTAAAGAAATACAGGGTATAATCACAAAGATAACCTAGCAACTTATGTTAGTTATTAGATGTTCATGATTTGGGAGAGAAAATGTAACTTCTAGAGATAACTTGAAATTAAAAAGCAGAATTAAAAAAAATGTAATCCATGTTTATCCACATCAGAGAGATGTCCAAAAACACCAAGAAGTTGTGTATAACAGGTGTTCTAGAAATTCCAGTCTTAGAAGTACACCTAAGAAACTCGTGATGTGCATCAGTGGATGTGTATAAGAATGTTTAACAATAGCAGTGTTTGTAATGGCAAACAAACTGTAAACGGCCTAAATGTGTACAGGAGAAGGGATAAATAAACTGTGATATCTTATATCACAAGTATGAAATATTATACAACAGTGAAGTGAAAATAAATGAACTATAGCTGTAAGTAACAACATGGATGAGTTTTATAAAGGTAATGATAGGTTAAAAAACCAGTCCCAGGGACTTCCCTGGCAGTCCAGTGGTTGAGACTCAACGCTTCCCATGCAGGAGATGTGGGTTCGATCCCTTGTTGGGGAAGTAAGATTCCCACATGCCACAAGGTATGGCAAAAACAACAACAACAACAAAAAAACCAGTCCCAGATTCACAGGTGCTTATATTATACTTTATAACTTACATTTTAGTTACCTTTATTCTTCTTTGTATATCAAATAATAAAAAATCTGAAAAGCATTTTGGGCAAGAGCAAAATCATTTAAATGTTATTTGATAAACGATTTTAAGGAATAAACGACACTGACATCATTGTGTACATTTTACTTTTAAAGTGAATCTTGCTGTTTATTAGGCTGGTGATAATGGAGAGCATTAATGTAAGGTAAAGGAAAAAACCTTAAGAAAGAAAAGCTCCTTAGTGGAGCTTCCAGTCCCCATATAGGAGAAATATATGGGGCTAATAGCTAAGATGGTGATACATTTGATATGGAGGAGTCTTACTCAAACTCATGGCTTTGTGCTTCGGCTTTTGGCCATCATTGAAGCTAAAGGTGTTAGGCCTTTTGACATTATGAATTCACATGGTGTTAAAGGATGAAAAATCCAATTCAAAAATAATTCGTATGCTTTAAATAGGTCTGCTTTTCATGACCGTGTGAAAGGTGCATCTGGTACTGCTGATGAACTGGCATCTCCAGAATGCAGGAGATCTTTCTTTTTTGAGGCAACCAAATGACCATCAGCTTGATCTCTCTGGTGTCTGCTTTCTATGTGAAAATTGGCAGAGTGGAGAAAAGAACTTTGAGCGCGTTGTAATAGCAGGAGATCCAGAATCTCAGGATTTGCCAAGCATGCTGCTAGATACTGTGGAAGAAATAAAGGTATAAAACATAACACTTGCCTTCATGGAATTTTTAATTTAGCCAAGATCAGATAAACTTAGGAAAATGTAATCAGCAGTACCAGGCAATTTAAACTACAAATTGATAGCACAGATAAATAAATCCCCTAACTGCTTAGAAAAGAAGAAAATATTGAGAACAGAGCAGTCAAAGAAGGCTTTGTTCACTAAGGGAGGATTAGAGGGGCCTTGAAAGACAGATGGGATCTAGATGGAATGATAACACCAGCAAAGGCAAGGAGATGGCCATGTGTGAGCTGTACTGGGTTCATTTGGCTGTGTTGGAAGGTTTGTTTAAGGCAGTAGTAAGACTTGGGGAAAAATAGCTTTGAGACAGATTTAAAATGGTCTAGAGAGCAAGGACAGGGCATTTGGACTGCTGTTCTGCTGGGAATGATTTATAGACTACATTTGGAATTTAAAGTTATTTGGTACTGATTTTAACAACCAGTGTTCTTTTAAACAGTTCATTAAGAAGGGGGAATAGTTTTGTTTTTTTATAATATTTCTTTGTTCCTTACTTTTATAAGGTCAGCCTGACCTGGGTGGGCGTTGTTTGATTTGCCTTTAGTGTATCCAAACAATTATGCATCCACAGGAGAGCTCTGAGTTGCCTTGATTTATGTGTAGAAAAAGCAACTATGGGAAAGTTCCTTCATATTTAAAGGAGCAGACTGGCTGGCTGTCATGTATTTGAAATGTATAATGATAAGAATGAAAGGAAATTTGTTTTTAATAGAAACAACACTCCAGATCCTCTTTGATGGTGGTACATAATTTTCTTTGCTACTTATCTGGAAATGAGGGTAATGTTGCATATGGTGGGAAATTGTTAGCTAAGTAAAATCATGCCTTCTGTATAGTGTGTCATAATATTAAAATTTACTTTTTAATGTAAGTTAAAGTGGTATTCACTGACTTTTTCAAGTAGTTACTGGCATTTCCTCAGATGTCATCAACAGATGATTGATTACAGCTCCCTTTCTGGTCTGAGCCCAAGCATCAGCTCAGGTGGCATAATTTAGTGAGAAACTCCTACTGAGGCGTGCAGAGCTGTCTCCCTTTTGCTCTCAAGGTATCTTGTTACACTCCTTATCAACGGTTGCTGAAGTGGATTGATTCTTTAACTTATAAAATATTCTAACTATAAATAAAAGAGTTTATTTCAACTTTCACAACAACAGTAGAAATGTTAAAGTGTATATGAAAAATTATACACTTGTAGAAGCCTACTGACTCAGTGAGTAACCTTTCAGCGGTTCTGGTTAATGAGATTTGAGATATGAGAGAACTTTTCATAAAAAGAGACACACAAATGTTACCACTTACTTTTAGGGGGTTATGGCCTCTGCCCTGGTGTGTGAAAATGGTGGAAATTCCATTTTACATACAAGTATATGGTTGCAAATGGCACAGTGTTCTGTAGCAATTGTCCTAATTCTCAAATTGCTGCTAGTTGAACACACCAAATTTTTTTTTTTTCATTCTTTTTTTTCATTCTTTTTTTCTTTTTTTTTAAACATCTTCATTGGAGTATAATTGCTTTACAATGGTGTGTTAGTTTCTGCTTTATAACAAAGTGAATCAGCTATACATGTACATACATCCCCATATCGCCTCCCTCTTGCATCTCCCTCCCACCCTCCTTATCCCACCCCTATAGGTGGTCACGAAGCACAGAGCTGTTCTCCCTGTGCTATGCGGCTGCTTCCCACTAGCTATCTATTTTATGTTTGGTATTGTATATATGTCCATGCCACTCTCTCACTTTGTCC